>NC_136485.1:31060496-31240496 GCF_053919585.1 Euprymna scolopes | reverse complement strand
CTCACGGTATAAATGCTGGAGCCCCTTAGGGGTCCATCCTGGGCCCAACTCTTCTCCAGATCTACATTAATGATCTTCCAAATCACATCCTTACATCATTCGTAGACATTTTTGCTGACGACACTACCATCCATGGTAGCACATCTACGACAGTAAACGACCAAGTTCTCTCCGATTTTCTCTCCTCTGATCTTGATCACATTGTACAATGGGGAAAGGAGTGGCTGGTTACTTTTAATGCATCTAAAACCAAGCTTCTCTCTGTACATCATCAACGTTCTGATCCCCATCTGGCATCAGCTGAAATGAATGGCTCTCGTCTTGGGGAGGCCTCATGTTTTGACAGACTTCTGGGCTTGACTTTTTCTCCCGATCTTAAATGGAATACGTACATCAAATCTGTTGCCAAAGCCGCTGGAAAAATGGTCGGATCCTTCTATCGATCCAGTAGATATCTCACTGCTTATGCAATTCTTTATCTATATAAGAGCCAGGTACGTCCAAGGATGGAATATTGTTGCCACATATGGACAGGAGCTGACAGAAAGACTTATCCTGCCTTGATAGGGTTCAAAATAGACTTCGTGGCCTGGTGGGAGATGTCCTTTTCTCTTCGCTACAACCTCTATCTAACAGAAGAGATGTTGCAAGTTTGTCTCTTCTTTATCGTTATTTTCATGAAAAGTGTTCGACTGAGCTCCAATGTATGGTCCCCCCCTCGCCAAACTTTCACAAGAAACACTAGACAAGCTGAAAACATTATCAATAATTTTCCACAGTCTTTATCTGTGCCTCAACCTAAACATAGATGCCATGATCAAAGCTTCTTTCTTAGAACTGCACGTCTGTGGAATTGTCTTCCGTTTTCCTGCTTTCCAGCTATCTATAATATGGTTGTCTTCAAGTCCAACGTGAACAGGTTTCTGATGAGCCGTTCCACTTAAGTTAACAAAGTTACTGAGGTTCCATTACTATCGATTACTATATTGTCCTTTTGACTACTCTACACTCTTCAATCCTTATCCTTGAGTGGCCTATCGGCCTTGATAAGTGGTGAAACTTATGTAAAAAAACAGCGTGGTAGCTTTCACAATGTATCTTTTTTAATAATAAATATATATTGATAGAACAGATCTTATATTCAGATACAGATTAACTCACTTTAATACCGATGATAAAATAAAATCACATTCAATAAATTTATGGAACAGCAAAATACAATCTCATTACCTCCCTGTATTTCCTCCTATAATAGACAACACGCTATGCAACATACAAATATCTGTGCCTGAGGTCGCCAAGCTAATCAAGAACCTTGATTCCAGTAAAGCAACTGGCCCTGACGGCATTCTAGTTATAGTGCTGAAACAACTCCAATCAGAACTTGCCCCCATACGTACAAAACTGTTTTAGCGTTGCCTTAAGGAGAAGTGCTTTCCAACACCCTGGAAAACCTCATCAGTATGCCCTGTATTTAAGAATTCAGGTGAAAAGTCATCTCCGTCTCAGTACAGACCAATAACTCTCCTGTGTGTCATAAGTAAGTTATTGGAATCCATATTAAATAAAGAAGTAGTCAACCACCTCAACAGAAATGACCTTGTTAGTGACATGCAATATGGTTTCCGCCCTGCATGGTCAACAGCAGATGTGGTAACGGTTATATCACATAGAATTAGTGAATCTCTTGACAAAGGTTTCCTTTCCAGGGCAATTGCTCTTGACATATCGAAGGTCTTCGATAAGATATTGCATAAGGGCCTACTTCACAAGATTTCCAGCTACGGTATTACTGGAAATGTTTTCTCACTCATTAAATCATTTCTCTCCGATAGGGGCATAAGAGTAAGGGTTGATGGGCAAAAATCAGAGGACAGAGTATAAATGCTGGAGTCCCCCAGGGGTCCATCCTTGGTCCAACTCTCTTCCTGATCTACAACAATGATCTCCCAAAACACATTAAATCATTCGTTGACATCTATGCTGATGACTCGACCATCTATGGCAACACATCAAAGGCTGTAAATGAAAAAGTTCTCTCTAATTCTCTCTCCTCTGACCTTGAGCGCGTGGTACCATGGGGGAAGAGGTGGCTGGTCACTTTTAATGCATCCAAAACCAAGCTTCTATATTTACATCATTAACGCCCTGACCCCCATCTGGCATCAATTGGGATGGATGGCTCTCATCTGGGTGAATCCCCGTGTCTTGACAAGCTTCTGGTGAAAAAATAGTCTTGAACTTCTATCACTTATGTAGTATGTAAACAGTATTTCAAAAAGTGACAGTTTTAAATGAGCGGTAAACAAGAAACATCAATAAAAGAACCTTTTCCATGAATAATAAACAATGTAATTTTGAATTATATGTACAGAATTTTAGTTACATCATAATCAATATAAATAGAACACTTTTTAATTTGAAACAATGCAAACCTTTTTAAATTTTAATGTTAGGCAACAGAAACAGATACATAACTCGCTTAGTGTAAACAGAAGGTCATCTACTGTAAAATTCAACCATCATTTTGTTTTACGATTTATCATTTGTAAATTTGAATATTAAAACAAAACATATCTAATCATTGTAAGACTTCATCCTGAATTATTACTTTTCGAGGACAATATCTAGTGTAAAAGTAAAGACAGATGTTATTTTTATTCATCAATGTGTTTTATTTTAAATTATAAAATAAAACACACAGACAGTTTAAAGGCATCCAAATCTCGCAAAATTCAGTCATGAGAATGTAGAAATCATTATTTTTGAATCGGGGAAAATAAAGATTACAATGTGTATATTAGTACATGAGCCAGTAATTTTGCAACGCCATATCTTATAAAAACCAGAATGATGACTGGGAACAGTATGAGTACTTTGTATTTTGAGAGAAAAATAGCATCTACTTCCACTACATACGGGTTCGATTGTGTTCATGTTGCTTCTAGGATGTAATGTAGGACATAATATAACGAATAGATGTATTTAAGATGGCGTTAAACAGTTACATAATCCAGTGGCTAATAATCAAGGAATAATAAATTTGTATCTTGAATCTGTTGGAGCAAACCTACTGTACATTGGTCGGGGGGATTTCTACAATCAAATTATTATACATTAGATACACATAACATTTTAAAACATTTCTAACATCTATATGCCATATAAACACATCCTGTATTCTACGCAATAAACACTAAACTCACTTTGAATGTTAACACTTATACAAGCAGGGAAATCCTACATAGTCCATGATTAAATGATGATCAATAGACGTTTCACAATCCTCTATTTGTATTGTAATCGAAGTCGGGTAAATCACTTTTTGCTAATGAAATGGATCGATTACCTGTTCCATGTCGGGACCGAAATGATGCACTGTGAGGAAGAGTGCATGGCACTACTTACTGACATTAGTACACAATAGATTATATTCTATACTGCATTGCAGAGCACCCATTATTGATTTAAAAAACGTATATATATATATATTATGACTTAAATTAATTTTTAAAACCTAAGTATTACGATTTAATTGTGTTCTAAACAGAAACATTCACTTCGAACTCGTAACCGTCATATCAAATCACCTATTGTTAATATGATGTGCCAAGACTTTTTGTTTTTTTCACAGATAATGGTTTAATTTCACGATTAAAAAAAAATAGAAACAAATATCATAGACAACCTGTCCCTAAAACAGAAAAATTAATCGAACGTGCCCCTACCATATAAAAGAGCCCACTGTTGATTTATATGTTTATATGTTGTAATAACCCTTCTCAAATGCACTTCCTACGTTGGGTTGTATAAGGTATTAAGTTTGATCACACCCTACCTTCTTTCTTTCATCGGGTTTTTTTTTTAATTATTGATTATTGTATTTATCAGAGACATTTCGATACAAAACCTTTCTAAACACAGCCAAGCGCATAATATATATTTGTGTCAAGCTATAAAACTCAGTATTTCCCCCAAAACACGACGAACGTACTCCAGGTATTTGGAAGTAATATCTGCTATTTTTTTTTTAAATATCGAATACTATCCACTATTTTTTTAGTCCGAATAGATTTTAGGAATTGCATTGAAAAAAATCACTGAATTTATGAATACATGACCTTACATTTTTACTCACACTTTTAGTTATTGACATTATACGTCTTTCAGAAACACCCTCTTGTCACTGTGACGTGCGCTAAAAACAGAAATGCATCACTACATTCCTGTTTTGAAAATAATAGAATAAAAATAGTTTTCGGAACACACAATATAGCTCGTTTTAATGCTACCATTCGCATTATCGTATATATTCGGCTTTTACGGTTAAAAAAAGAAAAGTTTCTACTTTTGTAACGACCCTCATACATCGACGCCTCTCTCGGCGAGTATAAACATATTGATTTAAACGTAAGAACCGTTGCATTATGTGACGCATCAGGCAGGCAACATGAAACACTGCTTTTGGTTTAATGTCAGATCCACAGCCCTATTTTACTTTTAACTTTCTCGCGATCTTTTGCTTCCAGCTCACGTAGAACTTTTCTTAAAGTATTTCGTTATTAGCTTTCCACGGAAGCTATTTTTTAGCTAGTTTCTTTGACGTCAAATTTAGTTCAAACATATTCGTCGCTATGAGCTTATTTACGATAGCACATATTGGTCAGTGCGATTGTTAGCTTTTTGGTGCGTAAATATATTGCTCTATTTGACCAGGAACATCTATTAAAAGAATAAGGAATTAAACATGCCTGACAAGCGTTCTCTACTGATTTTGATATACAACATTTAACTTACGTACGACATTCACCGTGTTATATAATCTTAATACATATATGAGAATTATCTTGCTTTCGTTTTTAAGATATTGCAAAACTAATTAGATGCGAATAATGCTGTTTAGATCCTGTAATCCAACTCGTAATACATATTTAACTCCTCGTTTATGGAGCTTCTTAGTCATGTAATGTTGTCAAATGTAGATAAAAAGTTTGGTCGATAAAGACATAGCTTGATAGTTGGTAGTGCTCAGAGAGCATGGTTTTAGGTTGTTTTGTTTTAAATTCATATCAGAGTGCAAGTTTAACCTTTATTAATGCATCATCTCGCACAAATCTTACTTAGATAACACGTACATTGCGGGAATGACAAATAGAACGTAAGTTGTGGAAAACCGCCTCTGTGGTACCAGTCTTCAAGAATTCTGGTGAAAGAACTCACCCACTAAATTATCGCCCCATTAGCCTCCTCCCGCTTTTCGCCAAAATATTTGAGTCCTTAGTTAATCAAGCCCTAGTCCAGCACCTAACAGCTGCTAAACTCCTGACTGACAAACAATATGGATTCAGGCAAGCCCGTTCAACAGCAGATATCTTAACTGTAGTTTCTGGACGTATATACCGTTCATTGGATAAAACAGGGGAGGGTAGAGCGGTGGCCCTTAATATATCTAAGGCTTTTGACAGGGTATGGCACGATGGTCTTCTAAGGAAAATTAGATCATATGGAATCACTGGAAGAATTCATAATGTAATTAAATCCTTCTTAAGTAATAGAAAAATCAAAGTTGTCCTCGACGGACATACATCCAAACAATATGACATAAATGCGGGAGTACCTCAGGGGTCTATCCTTGGACATCTACTATTCCTGATATTCATAAACGACCTCCCTGATAATATTGTTTCGGAGATGGGTATATTTGCCGATGACACCACTCTCTATAACAGATATGAGGGGAAAACAAATGAACACATATCCAAGGAAATGGCAGAAACACTAGAGGACGACCTCCAATCCATAGTGGAATGGGGACAAAAATGGTTGGTCACATTCAATGCTGCTAAGGCTACGCTTGTTTCCTTCAATAACTACAAGAAACCTTCTCTACCTCCAATAGCAATGGCCAAGAACACATTGCCTGAAAGTACTTCTTTTAAACTCCTCGGCCTAACGTTTACAGGGAATATGAACTGGAATAGATACATTGAGAGCATTGCCAAGGCTGCTGCAAGGAAGGTTGGCTCCCTCTACCGTGCTAGAAAATTACCTACACCTGACAGTATCCTATACCTCTAAAAGGCAACCGTTCGCCCATGTATGGAGTACTGTTGGCACATCTGGGCTGGTGCATCTGCTGCTTGTCTCTCGCTCCTGGACAGGGTTCAAAAAAGAGTCGCCAACCTGATAGGTCCTGAACTGTCATCTAGGCTTCAACCTCTGTCCCATCGACGAGATGTTGCATCCCTCTGCCTGTTCTACAAATACTTTAATAGTGAATGCTCTGACGAACTGCAAACACTTGTACCTCCCCGACGTAACTACCCCCGACAAACCCGACAAGCTAATAAGTCTCATCCCTTTACAATAGAGATCCCTAGGTGCAAGAAAGTCTTTTACTCCAATAGTTTCTTCCCCAGAACTGGGGGTCTTTGGAACTCCCT
Organism: Euprymna scolopes; assembly: GCF_053919585.1. NCBI lineage: Eukaryota > Metazoa > Mollusca > Cephalopoda > Sepiida > Sepiolidae > Euprymna > Euprymna scolopes. Next base: position 31,234,053 of record NC_136485.1, on the reverse strand, counting down.
TCCGGGATTCTGCTTTCCCACCTGTAATGATATGCAGATGTTCAAGTTTAATGTTAACAAACATCTTTCTACTCTTCTCCCCTCATAATGACCCCGCTAATTAATTCCCTAATAGTAGCCCCCTGCTTCAAAGTGGCACTGTGCCTTGTTTGGGGTGAAAATTGAATAAAAAAAAAATTTAATCGCATTCGAGTTTCTGCGCTTGTTTATTTTTAGGTCTGAGTGATAATATTCAATTTGTGCATATTACAACAAATATTTCGCTGTTTATGAAATAATTCATAACGCGAAGGGCGAAGATTAGATAAATACGATGATCCAACCGACTATTTCAACGTGTCAGGTCTTTTTGTGGCCTGTTCCCCGACCTATTAATGAGGTTGTTAAATGTAAATACATGTTAAATAACATGATGTCGTATATCAAGAAGAGTCGTAAATCAGCGTAAAATTATTTTGTTTTTAGTGCTTTCATTTTTACATGTAAGGAAAATCCTTCACAAGCAATAGACGACAGAAATAACAAAGTAACTGCAGTTTCAATTCATAATATATATTATAATTTCGATTGTATCATGGTATCCTATCTACAACTAATATCCTTTGATTCATAATAGGTGACACATAACTATATACAGCAACATCGCGCATAAGTATTTAAAGTAGATTACACACAAATATGTTTTGAAAACTCACCAAAATTTCCAAGAAAAAAAGGAACATAATATAATACTTATGAGAATCAATATTACAGGATAACTATTTGAACCACGTAAAAATAGTAGATTTATGTCTAGGAAAATACAGCAACGATACACATAAATATTTAGCTCGATATGGAACTTCAAAAAACGTTAAAGTAACGTTATGTTCCTTCTTTCCTTACATATTTTAAGAGCTATATTGCAGATTACATATAAATAGTCCCAAGTAATATTTCTCACTCAAACAGTTTTTTTACTGAATTAAATAATGTTCACAAATATTGGACAATGCGTATTTTAAGAGGTAAAGTGTATTCGGTTTCTGAAAATGAACCAATTACTTTTATTTCTGTTTGCTGCTTTTCTATTTTTAATGTATTCTTTTCGTCAAGTATTAAGAAACACACTCTTATCGATTTGTCATAAATAGTATTGATGTTTCTTTCTTTTTCAATTGACAGTTTCCTATAAATTATTAGTGACGGAATATATACGCATCTAGTCAGACTCGAAAAAGGAGTGTCTTCCAAATAACAATTGATTCTGAAGTGTAAGCAAGCAGAAATGGAAGAAACGGTAAACTTTTGTATAACGCCTTTTAAAATGACGCCATTTTTAAATGGTTGGAAAATTTGATTGGCGTCCAATTCGTTTCACACCGAACAAAAAGTTGCAAATACAACACTTTTGATAACATCGAGATTAAATAGATTTCGGAGATGTTGAGTGAGCCTAATTTGGCAGGGAAACCCGTTTTAAATTTATTTGCGTTCGGAATAATAGACATCATGAATGAACCTTAAATTTACTGGCGAATTATCACTTGTTATTTACAATAATCTCGTTCATCAAAAGAAATACCTTTTAAACTAATTGCTGATTAGCAGCTGATTCCGTGTGGGCTGAAATATATCTTTGAATACTACAGTTAAAAAAGGAAACGGATATATTTATATGTTATGCTCTTGCAAGCTTTCTTTTTTGGTCTGTAAGCACTAGACACCCGCAGATAACGAAGACGTCGGTATTTTATATGTCTTATGTTCTTGCTTACTTTGTCTAACATGATCATTTGGTATGTAGTATTTTCTTTTAAATTAAATGCGTAAAATATAATACATAAATCATATCATTAAAGCTCTACAGATATAATTTTAAGACAAGAATGTGCGATTTTAAAATAGCTGAAATGTAAATAAGCGGGAGAAAAATGTTGTTTTATGCACATCACATAGTTATGTTATTGTTTCGTTAAATATATATAGAAAAGCGTGCCCAGTTCGGTCGGTATTTATTTTTAAGTATGAGAGCTTATTTTTACCTCTGTGTTTATCTCAATTTTTTCATCTCTGAATCTTTGACTGTTTATAGATACATCCTTCTGCATAATTCCCTGATATGATCTATGATATATATATATATATATATATATATATATATATATATATATATATATATATATATATATATATATATATATTCTAATACTTACCATTGGGCACTATTATTTAAAACAATGTGAAGTACTTCCAAAATGAGGAGTTGAGATTAGGGCGGAAATATGCTGAACCTGAAACAGTAAATAACGTAGGGCGGATAACATATATTAGTAAAATTAGGTGCGTACTTCACCTTGTTAATTATGAGTTATTAAAAGTATATATACATATATATATATATATATATATATATATATATATATATATATATATATAGTCGAGTTCTTAAGTTCAGTCTGAAAACCTCTTTGTAGGTGTTTAAATTCTATTTCAGCGGTAATATTTTGTTTGTTTTTATAAGTTTTTTTGCGATTTGACTATTATGTAAAAATAGCTGGCAGCCCGGTCGTACAGAACACTTAATCATGATATTTAAATGTATATATTATGATTGAATTTATACTCTATTTATATTTATATATCAAGAGGAATAATTTTCCCGATTGATAAATTCGCAAAAAGTAAATAAATGAATAATAATAATAATGATAATGTCGTTCATGTGTTTTTTTTTACACTACCATGTCAGCTAATATTTTTGTATTGACAATGAATGCTGTAGAAAATTAACTTCTGGTTTATGTTTAGTTAAAAAATATGCAAACAAAGAATTGATTTGTGGCAATTTAAAATGATAATCTCTTCTTTTATCGTAAATTGAACTCAGTAAAGTTAAAAAATAAAATGGTCAGGTACACACGGGTTTCACTAGGGATCATTAGAGCTATATTGAAATGAACGGCCACTAAGCTACGTGCCCACATAATATTAAATCTGTTTTTAAGAAGAACTTACTTGTTAAAAGATAATTATCTCCCTTGTCGGTTTAACGTAAAATATTCTGCTGTGAAAATTCTTCCTTTTATTTATCTATAAATAAGAAAAACCAATGTTAAGATCGAATTATGTCGATGTTCGATACTTATCGGATGAATATAGTGCATACATAAGAACAGTACCAGATATATAAATTAGCTTTATGTGAAATTTGCAAAATATATACATACTCAACCGTTTCGGATCCTATGAGAGAGGAACGCGCATGCATACACATTAAGTGACGTTTACAGACTGTTTCCCTGTTCCTCTATATATCTTAAGAGCTACATTGCAGATTACATATAAATGGTGCCAAGTAACATTTTTCACTCATACAGTTTGTTTTTTTAACGGATTAAATAATGTTCGCAAATATTGGACAATGCGTATTTTTCATCGCTCTTAAGAGGTAAAGTTTATTTGGTTTCTGAAGATAAACCAATTACTTTTATTTTTCTATGGTTCTTTTCTTTTTTTAATGTATGCTTTTCGTCTAGTATTCTTTTTTAATGTATGCTTTTCGTCTAGTATTCTTTTTTAATATATGTTTTTCGTCTAGTATTCTTTTTTAATGTATGCTTTTCGTCTAGTATTCTTTTTTAATGTATGTTTTTCGTCTAGTATTCTTTTTTAATGTATGCTTTTCGTCTAGTATTCTTTTTTAATATATGTTTTTCGTCTAGTATTCTTTTTTAATGTATGTTTTTCGTCTAGTATTCTTTTTTAATGTATGTTTTTCGTCTAGTATTCTTTTTTAATGTATGTTTTTCGTCTAGTATTCTTTTTTAATGTATGTTTTTCGTCTAGTATTCTTTTTAAATGTATGTTTTTCGTCTAGTATTCTTTTTTAATGTATGTTTTTCGTCTAGTATTCTTTTTTAATGTATGCTTTTCGTCTAGTATTCTTTTTTAATATATGTTTTTCGTCTAGTATTCTTTTTTAATGTATGCTTTTCGTCTAGTATTCTTTTTTAATGTATGTTTTTCGTCTAGTATTCTTTTTTAATATATGTTTTTCGTCTAGTATTCTTTTTTAATGTATGTTTTTCGTCTAGTATTCTTTTTTAATGTATGTTTTTCGTCTAGTATTCTTTTTTAATGTATGTTTTTCGTCTAGTATTCTTTTTTAATGTATGTTTTTCGTCTAGTATTCTTTTTTAATGTATGTTTTTCGTCTAGTATTCTTTTTTAATGTATGTTTTTCGTCTAGTATTCTTTTTTAATGTATGTTTTTCGTCTAGTATTCTTTTTTAATGTATGTTTTTCGTCTAGTATTCTTTTTTAATGTATGTTTTTCGTCTAGTATTCTTTTTTAATGTATGTTTTTCGTCTAGTATTCTTTTTTAATGTATGTTTTTCGTCTAGTATTCTTTTTTAATGTATGTTTTTCGTCTAGTATTCTTTTTTAATGTATGCTTTTCGTCTAGTATTCTTTTTTAATGTATGTTTTTCGTCTAGTATTCTTTTTTAATGTATGTTTTTCGTCTAGTATTCTTTTTTAATGTATGTTTTTCGTCTAGTATTCTTTTTTAATGTATGTTTTTCGCCTAGTATTCTTTTTTAATGTATGTTTTTCGTCTAGTATTCTTTTTTAATGTATGTTTTTCGTCTAGTATTCTTTTTTAATGTATGTTTTTCGTCTAGTATTCTTTTTTAATGTATTTTTTCGTCTAGTATTCTTTTTTAATGTATGTTTTTCGTCTAGTATTCTTTTTTAATGTATGCTTTTCGTCTAGTATTCTTTTTAATGTATGTTTTTCGTCTAGTATTCTTTTTTAATGTATGTTTTTCGTCTAGTATTCTTTTTTACTGTATGTTTTTCGTCTAGTATTCTTTTTTAATGTATGTTTTTCGTCTAGTATTCTTTTTTAATGTATGTTTTTCGTCTAGTATTCTTTTTTAATGTATGTTTTTCGTCTAGTATTCTTTTTTAATGTATGTTTTTCGTCTAGTATTCTTTTTTAATGTATGCTTTTCGTCTAGTATTCTTTTTTAATGTATGTTTTTCGTCTAGTATTCTTTTTTAATGTATGTTTTTCGTCTAGTATTCTTTTTTAATGTATGTTTTTCGTCTAGTATTCTTTTTTAATGTATGCTTTTCGTCTAGTATTCTTTTTTAATGTATGTTTTTCGTCTAGTATTCTTTTTTAATGTATGTTTTTCGTCTAGTATTCTTTTTTAATGTATGTTTTTCGTCTAGTATTCTTTTTTAATGTATGTTTTTCGTCTAGTATTCTTTTTTAATGTATGTTTTTCGTCTAGTATTCTTTTTTAATGTATGTTTTTCGTCTAGTATTCTTTTTTAATGTATGTTTTTCGTCTAGTATTCTTTTTTAATGTATGTTTTTCGTCTAGTATTCTTTTTTAATGTATGCTTTTCGTCTAGTATTCTTTTTTAATGTATGTTTTTCGTCTAGTATTCTTTTTTAATGTATGTTTTTCGTCTAGTATTCTTTATTAATGTATGTTTTTCGTCTAGTATTCTTTTTTAATGTATGCTTTTCGTCTAGTATTCTTTTTTAATGTATGTTTTTCGTCTAGTATTCTTTTTTAATGTATGTTTTTCGTCTAGTATTCTTTTTTAATGTATGTTTTTCGTCTAGTATTCTTTTTTAATGTATGTTTTTCGTCTAGTATTCTTTTTTAATGTATGTTTTTCGTCTAGTATTCTTTTTTAATGTATGTTTTTCGTCTAGTATTCTTTTTTAATGTATGTTTTTCGTCTAGTACTAAGAAATAGGAGCGATTAAAACTCGCGAAGGTTTTTTGAAATCACATTTTTATTCGCATTCTACTGAACGATAAGGATTGTTTTCGTATAGAACTAAGAATATACGTAATCTTATGTTAGTAAAACACACTTTGCAATCATAAAACAGGAAGTGAAATTTTACAAATAATAGAATATATTATGGAACTTTAGTTTTGATTTAAACTCAAATAAACATACTTATTTACATATTTCAACTTTTTTTATAAATAAAACTTTCAGCTGGCTCATTAGTACTACACTATTTATCGTTCTTGCATGAAATAAACAAAAACATCATTGACTTTGGGACTCCAGATTAGAACATATTAAAATCGTTCGTTTAGATTATGGAAAAAAATTAAACATAATTGAAATTCAAAATTATTCGAACTTTAGCTTATTGAAATCTCAGATACACAAAAAATTAATTTACGTGGGGAGGTATGTATATACATATATATTTTTATTATTAATAGTGTAGGACTGTTTTACTGTGGAAAGCGGCCTATTACTCACTTTCGTGGTGGCGACTTCTAGTTTTATCCGAATATTTCCCGCTTTAAAATCTCGTTAAATTCAGCTACACTGATGAGTCGTAGATGATGAAACACGTGTCAGTGGGCAATTATATTTAAAAAAAAACATATACCGCTCCCCATTTTAGGGTACCAAAATTGTATATAGGTAAAATTATACCTAATTGCATTTAGGTGAAAATGCGTTTTTTCCATATATATAATAGAATTCATTAAAAAAAAAGTATCGGTAAATAAAAACAAATAACATCTATATAAAAAACGTGATACACTCAGTCTTACGAGATAGCCTAGTGGGAGGGGATGTCGCTTCTTACCATTTCGAATATCGCAAGATTAAACCATATGACGAAACACCTATCAGTGAATAATTATATGTAAAGAAATAATACATAGGCCGCTCCCCATTTGGAGGTACAAAAATGTATTAAAGTGAAAAGTTATTCCCAACTCGCATTTAGATGAAAATGGACTTTCGTAGATATAATCGAATTCATTAAAAAAATGTAAGTATCTCTAAACAAAAACAAAAAACGTCTACATAAAAATACACGATACATCCACTCGTGCGAGATAGCCTAGTGCTAGGACGTTACGCTTCTTACAATGGGGTTCCGATTTCGAATATTGCTAGATAAAGCTACTCTGATAGTCGTTGACGAGGAAACACGTGTTAGTTGATAATTTAAAAAATAATAATATACTGCTAAACAAAAACAAACACCATCTACATAAAAAACACGCGATACATCAATCGTGAGGGTACGCTTCTTGCCATGGGCTCCTCATTTCGAATCCCACGAAAGTCAGTCGTAGTCGACGCAACACTGAACAGTGTATAATTATATTTTAAAAAAAATAATACATATGCAGCTATTTATTTGAGGGTACCAAAATTGGTTACAGGGAAAAGATATTCCCAACACGCATTTTAGTAAAAATGCAATTTCATATACATAAGTGACTTTATTAAAAAATAGTATCGCAAAACGAAAACAAATACCATGTGCATGGAAAAACGCGATACATGATGTCGTTCAAGATAGCCTACTGGTAGGGGGTTACGTTTCTTACATGGGGTTCCGATTTTGAATCTCGCTGTATATTGTGGGAAAAATCCACTCGAACTTCTCAAAGTAAATCTGGAAATAAATTGCAACAAAGGTATGTTGCGACCTTTCGCTTTAGGTAATGTATTACCTTGGTCTTATAAAAGATTATCAAAGATCAATTCCACTGGAAAAATAAGTCAACTCAATTACAACAATCTGTTCATCAACTGAAATTGGCGCCAAAAAGCCTTCATGATCGTTCCCAGAAGACCCTGTTATATGCTTGCACATCCAATCAGAACAATCGTACAACAACACCTATCGCTATAAAATTGGCGGGAATTTTTTAGGTAAACTTTCCATCTCTCCCTAGCCAACAGCCGGTAAGTCCTGTTCTTGTATTTCCAACACCCCATCCAGCCAAAATGAACATCAATTCCATTTGATTTTTATAGATGTCCTATGCTTTGAATGTTAATCCTCCCTTAAACAACTGCGACAGAACCATTCATCTTATTCTGGTGGTGGCCCGCTTATCCCTACACACACAAAATGGAACCATAAATTGAACCGGTCACAACATATCATCGCCGACCCATCATCTGGATGGTCACATTCAGGGTAAATCCAAAGTCGTTCGTTATTTTGATCTGGGCCCTCTTCCTCCTGATCGTCTTCTGGTTCCAAGAGTTACTCATTAACATCCAAGGTTTGTACAGCTTGTAGTTCTAATGGATATCAGGGGATTATACTGTAATTGTGCATGATTCCATCACCTTGCATTACTTGAGCCGAACACACCAGCCATTATCTCCATAGAACAGTTTAATGACTCTTCCTAATGCCCAGAAGGGTCTTGCTTTGTTAGATAATTTGATAGACACAATGTCTCCAACTTGGATAGTATGCTTGGTTGAAGTACTCATTTCTAGATGTTGCTCTCTAAGAGAAAGCAGGTAGTCTTCCTTCCAAATTCTCTTAAATTCCTTTAGTAGTACATCTCTATTTCTAAGAGAACCTATTAATCTTTGCTTGGTGGGTACTTCGAATTCATTAATATCGGTGTTCTCCAAACGCACTAGAAAGTTGGGATTCAAATCTGGGTGCAGGAAGTGATTGGGCGTGATTACCCCCAAGACGGATTGGTCAGAGCTTATGCAAGTTAGAGGTCTGTATTTTCTTAATTTCTGTCAGACGCATATCAACACCATCCTTGTAATTCTCAAAGATGCAGCCATTTAAAATATCACAATTATTCAATCTTTTCAAATAGTTTTTGATCACTAGTTTGTGTTTTTCCTCATGATCACATAACTCTGTTAGTTTATCCTTTTGTTCAGAATCCATTGTTAATCGAAGGTCGAATTTAGTATTGTAAAGAATATGCTTTGTTGCAAAAAAAATTTCTTTAATACTCTTGATCAATTAAAAAAAAAGGTTAAGTTTATTTACTTTTCAGGCATAAAATTGTTTAGGTCCATACTGAGATATAGTTCTCGGCATGTTTATTTTTTTGTTATTTTTTCTAATTCTTAGTGCACTAATATATATATATATATATATATATATATATATATATATGTGTGTGTGTGTGTGTGTGTGTGTGCGAGCGCGCTAGTTTAAAATTTATGGCTAGTTTGAGCTTACATTAAAATGTATACAGAAAATACATTTGACGCTCAAACTGAAACTGCAGTAAAGTGTAAAGACAAAGACTTTATTTGTTATTTGCATATAAGAAGAAGTGAAAGAGAAACAAAGGAGTGAAAACCTTACTGCCCATTGCAGCAGTGCATCATTGTTTTTAAGACAGGAAAAAGGAAACAATGTATTTTTGTGTTAATGAAATAGGAAAATAAAATTAAGTATTTTTTTATCCAGGAGCCAAGTCAACAACTAAGTGCTTAAAGGTGCAGATTCTAAGTATCCAAAGATGGCATAGGTTAAAGAGGGAAGAAATAAAAAGGTTCTGGATACTTTGCACGTAGCTAACTTTTCCCATACAGTGTAAAAAAGGAAATTGCTCCTGTTTTTTTTTCCACAATATTTTTTCATTAGATCTTTTGATGAACTTTTAAAATGAAAACGTGTATGCACACACACACACACACACACACACACACACACATATATATATATATATATATATATATATATATATATACATATTAGTGAGAAAGCATAAACGATCATTTTGAAAAGTTCATTATACTTTTTAATATAGAATTAAGATATTTACAAATTTAGTTTTTGTCACACCAATAGTTTCATGTTGATGAATTATTCAATTCTTTGAAATGTTGCATTTCAATATGTAAATATCTTTACATATTTCACTATAATATGCTTTCCATTTTTTCCAGAATTTCAAAAGACCTAATATATTGCATGATTAAAGAAAAAAAAAAGAAAAAAAGAAGCATTTTAAACCACTTCGAAAAATCTTACCCCCCCCCATCCTCACATACAAAAACCCTATTTGGAATCACCAGATCCTCACATACCACACCTTTAAACATAGTAAATATTTTTATTGATTGAATAAGATTGTGGTTCTGAAGAGTACATAGACTGAAACCTTAGCTTACTAATGTAGGCCTCCTCCCCATTATACATATGTCACATACATTTATTTTTACTCCCTGCAATGCCATGGACGTTTTTCGTTAACTTGAAGATTAAGCTTAATTATTTGCTATATTGTTGATTGTGCGAGAGATTATATCAATGCATTCATTAATCTCAGTTTCGGATATGACCAGTGGAGGAGCAAAACGGATAATATCACCATGCCTCGGTTTGGCAATAGGACCCTCGTCTCTCAGTTGCAAGTAGACGTCCCAAGCATAATATTTAGAATCAATAACAATGGCATTAAGTAATCCCCTTCCTCTAACCAGTTTGACAACAGACTTTGGAAGTTTGACAAGTTCTTTACGCAAATGTTTACCAAGCTTGTCTGCTCTTTCAGACAAATGTTCCTCTTTAATGACATCCAACGCTGCCATGGACACTCGGCATGCTAGGGGATTTCCGCCAAATGTAGATCCATGCTCTCCTGGTTTAATCGTCAACATGACTTCATCATCAGCTAAAATCGCAGACACAGGTAAGACACCACCAGAAAGAGCTTTTCCCAAAATGACAATGTCAGGCCGGGCATTTTCATGATCAACAGCCAACATGTTTCCCGTCCGAGCAAGTCCAGTCTGTACCTCATCTGCAATCCACAGAACATTGTATTTGTCGCAGAGTTTTCTGATTCCAGTTAAATATCCTTCATCAGGTACAACCATGTTCTACCATGAAAGCACAAGTGTTTGGATCTTTCAGTTCTTTCTCAAGGTCTGAAAGATCATTGGAGGGCACGAGTGAGAAACCTGGCATGTACGGTCCATAGCCATCATAGCTGCGTGGGTCTGTAGATGAAGAGATGGCAGCCAGAGTACGCCCCCCAAAATTGCCATCAGCAAACACAATCTTGGCTTGGTTGTTAGGGATCTGTTTCACTTTGTAGGCGCATTTGCGGGCAAGATTGCAAGCAGTTTCACCACCTTCAACACCAGTATTCATTATAAGGACTTTGTCATATTTGAATGTTTTACTCATGTACTCTTCATATTCCCCGAGGACATTGTTTTAGAATGCTCGAGAAGATGATGTCAAGATGTCTGCCTGGTATTTCAGAGCCTGGATTATTTTCGGATGGCAATGGCCTTGGTTCACGGCACTATAAGAACTCAGAAAATCAACGTATGTGTGGCCTTCAACATCCCACACATATACACCTTCTCCTTTGCAGAGGGCTACTGGCATTGGCTGATAATTATGGGCACCATATTTATCTTCTTTATCAAAGATGGCGTTGGACTTTGCTCCAATCTTTGGTGCTGAGGTTCCAGCGACAGCAGCTTCTGTATAGGCCCCACGAGACAGCTGGGAGGCAGTGTTCAAGAGAAGTTTTCGGAGCATTATTTTGCTGTTTTTCTTGTAGTTTTAATATTTAGTTTATATTTAGAAGCGTTGTCAGATGGACGGTCCTGTTCTGGTTTGGGTTGTTCTCCAGGATTTTAAAATTCTAGTTCCACCATCAAAAATGGAGATGAGAGAAGGGTAAGGAGTCTCTTCTACTCGCACTAATTCCTCCCTAAGGCGAACCGGCAATCGTTGAAAAAGAAGGTGAGCAGCTAATGCCCCACTACCAGACCCATTTTTCAAGAATCTATAATGCATGGATGAATCGAGTTCAGACAATTCATATTTCAACTGCGATAGGTAGTCCTTAAGGATATTGGAATCATAACGGTTTCTAGGTTCCAGAAAAAAAAACAGTTTAGAGAATATTTCTTCCCTTATAGCTTCTTCATCCCAGTAATCATCCTTGAGGATCTGTAGAGCAACCTAATAATTGTTAGAGTTTTCATGCAAATCGTGTATCAGTCTAAAGGGTTGTCCAGATAAACATGTTTTTAGAAACGTCAATTTTTCTCTTTTGGACTTCAGTCCGGAAGTAAAATATTCAAATCGAGTTTAAAAAATCTCTGAAAGCAAACTTATTATCTGCATCAAGTCCGTCAAATTCAGGACACTTAACGATAGGTCTAGCTGCCGAAAGCTGTCCTTGAGCAAGATTCTCCATATCCCTTATAGGGTAAAGGGGAGGAAGCAAAATTGTGGGGAAAAGCCACTTTCGCTTTAGGTAATGTATTACCTTGGTCTTGTAAAGATTATCAAAGATCAATTCCACTGGAAAAATAAGTCAACTCAATTACAACAATCTGTTCATCAACTGAAATTGGCGCCAAAAAGCCTTCTTGATCGTTCCCAGAAAACCCTATTATATGCTTGCACATCCAATCAGAACAATCGTACAACAACACCTATCGCTATAAAATTGGCGGGAAATTCTGGGGTAAACTTTCCATCTCTCCCTAGCCAACAGCCGGTAAGTCCTATTCTTGTATTTCCAACAATATAAAATAAATAAGTATATACATATATATATATATATATATATATATATATATATATATATATATATATATATATGTCTCATGGTCGGGTCACCGGCGACTAAACTGGTTCCGTCACCAAACAAGTCCGGTGAGGAGGGCGGCTAGTCTCCCTGGAGGATTAAAAACAAGACCTTCCAAAGGGCGAATGAACTCTTTTTCTGGATCAACGGCCAACTAGCACCGTGTATATGTGTGTGTGTATATGTGTATTGGGGTGGAGAGGGCTCCCGTAAGCCGTGGTGAAGGCAACCTTTCTAGGAGAAGCAAATCTCTGATTTAAAAAACCATAAAGCGGGAGACCAGTACCGGCATTAAGCTGGTCTGTATGTTAATTTGTTGCTGGCTATCTTGCTCTTGCTTGTTGCTGGATCTCAACATTTTGAACCGAGAGAGAGATACTTAGCTGTCGTACAAAGACAAGACTCTGTAACATCATCTTTGTATAGATACTCCCTCAGGCATTTGGGCTCATGGATGTTAAATGTCTGAGGGAGTGGCACTCGTCTGACAAGACGTTGCAATCATCATATATATATATATATATATAATGTGTGTCATGCCGCTGTATCAGGCTGGTTTGGGAAGAGAGAGTGAAGCGAACTCTGCGCAAACCAGCTTAACTTTAAAGAAACTCCCTGCAAATGTCGTCCCTGATCCCTCACCCCTTCCTTCATGTCCTGTGGCATTTTACGTCCCACAAAGCGATAAGTGTGGGCACAGTAGAAGTCGGAACCGTTAACCTGAACATAGGCGGCTCAGGCAATAGTGTCGCTCTCCACTACCGGGAGCGGAAGTGAAGTTCGGCAGCCGTTTGAGTGTCTGAGCAGCCATCTTTAGGACAGCACTGCTGACCTCCGTGGCATGGGGAACGGGCTAGAAAACGTTCTCCAAAGATTGCTCGCTTCACTATATCCTGGCTGGCATTCTCCGACCAGGTGGAACCCTGTATAATGAAGTCGATATAAAAAACTAAAAAAAAAATGCCTATCATGATTGCGACATGGAATGTACGTACACTCTTGGACAAAAATAACTCAGAAGTATCACAAAGATACACTGAACTTATTGCAGGCAAACTCGTCAGGTACAATATTGACATTGGAGCTCTTATTGAAACAAGACTGGTAGGGGAAGGTGAAATTAATGAAAGGGGTCAGTGTTACACATTCTTTTAGAAAAGCGTATGTGAGTAAACTGGCTGGACCTCCAAAAGCAGTGAATGACCGTCTAATGACACTGAGACTCCCTTTCCCCAACGGAGAGAAGTTTGCTACGCTTGTCAGTGCATACGTTTCTACGGTGATAAACCCTGATGACATCAAAGACAAGTTTTACGAAGACATTAATACGGTCATAAATGCAACAACCAATCTGGTCACACTCATCATACTTGGTGATTTTAATGCAAGGGTAGGCTGTGACAGTACTTCCTGGGAATGTGTAATACGAAAACATGGTATTGGAAAATGTAATAGCAATGGTTTTCCTCTCCTTCAAAGCTGCTCTGGGCATGACCTGCCGATAACAAACATTGTGTTTCACGTCGTTAATCGCAAAAGAACGTCATGGATGCACCCTTGCTCAAGGCACATACCCCAAATGGATTATATCATCATCAGGAAACGGGACAGGCGGGATATACGTATCACTAGGGCAATGTGTGGAGCCGATGCTGTAAGACCACCGTCATATAGTGGCTAAGCTCAAATGTATATCCAACCAAAGAGAAGACCTCAAGTAAAGATACAGCAAAATAATTTAATGTCAACAAGTTGAAAATAAAAACTGTCCAGAAATCTTTCTCTGAGACTCTGTCGAAGCGCCTTTATCCTGCTGGAATAGACAACCGACATGTGTAAACAGCATGGTAGAGAATTTGCGAGACCATATACAACACAGCCATGGCGTGTCTAGGGGCAATCTCAAAGAAACATAAACACTGGTTTGATGAACACTGCCTTGAGATTACCCAGTTGCTAAAAATTCTGCATACAAAGCCCATATTGAAGATATATCCTCCAAACCAAAGAAGGACATATGGAGGATACTAATGCATGATACTTGGCTAAGCAAGAATGTAGACCAAATTCAAATATATGAAAATAGGAACGACATGGAAAATTTCTACGATGGTTTCAAGGAAATCTATGGTCGATCTCCATCTAAATCATCCCCTCCCCTTAGTGCAGACGGATTCACTGTCCTCACTGACAAAGACGTGATCCTGAGAAGATGGGCGGAGAATTTAAAAAAAATGTACTAAACCGTCTCTCTACCATCTATGATGAGGCTATTGCCTACATCCCCCCAAATTACCGTAAAAGAGGAATTGGATGAACTCCCAACCGCCGAAGAGACTGAGAAAACAATTCATTGGTTGTCTGAGGAAAGCGCCTGGATCAGATTCTATCCCAGCTGAGATATATAAGGAGGGCGGCAAGACCCTGACTGAAAAACTCCATCAGCTTTTCCACATAAACTGGCAGTAGGAGGTACTTCCCCAAGACTTCAAAGATGCCTCCATCATACATCTATACAAGCATAAATGAAACCACCATGCTTGCGACCACCATCTGGGAATTTCCCTGCTATGTATTGCAGGCAAGGTACTGGCTTGAGTATTTCTGAACAGTTCACATAGAAAAAGCCCTCTTGCCGGAAAGCCAATGTGGATTCCGCAAGGATTATTGTACTACTAATATGGTGTTTGCCGCCAGGCAGCTCCAAGATAAGTGTCATGAATAAAATTTAGACGTTTACTCCACGTATGTTGATCTGATCAAAGTCGTTGACAATGTAAGAAGAGTAGACCCCTGGAGAATAATGGCAAACTTTGGGTGTCCAAGAAAATAAATTGCCATCGGACGTCAGTTTCATGATTGAATGATGGCAAGAGTGCAAGATCGCGAGGAGACCTCTGACCGTTTGGAAATCACAAATGGAGTGAAATAGGGGTGTGTTTTGGATCCCCCCCCCACTGTTCAGCCTCATATTTTCTGCGAAGTTGACGAATGCCTTCGGAGAAGCTGGTCGATATCAGGTACATATTTTACGGATTAATTTTCAAACTCAGGATGCTAAAATCAAAATCTAGAGTTGCATCAGACACTGTAAATGACCGTCTGTTTGCTGGTGACTGTGCCTTAACGCTACCTCCGAGGCAGGAATGCAACACGGTGCAAACATATTTGGTTTCACAACAAATACCAAGAAGAATTTTTTGATGCATAAGCCTTCCCCGGGAAAACAATATGCAAAACCCAACATTTCAATCGGGTACAAAAACACAATGCATTTGAAAAGTTAACCTATCTTGGTAGTACGCTCTCCCGCAATGTCTTAATTCACGCAGAAGCAAGCGCTTAATCTGTCAGACTAATCAAGAATGTATGGAACAGAAGAGACATCGCTTCCATGAAAATATCAACGTCTAAACAGCTCTCATACTCACCACCGTATTCTATGGATGTGAGTTGTGGACTATCCACAACGGCACGCTAGAAAATTAAATCACTTCAACACCACCAGACTGTGGAAACTGCTTAACATAGGCTGGCAGGAAAGGATACCAGACACTTCTGTGTCTGGTATCCTTTCCTGCCAGCCTATATCCTCACTCGTGCTGGACTCCCAGGCATCCCCACTATACTGAAAAAATGTCATCTCTACGGTCTCTATCAACGGTTCTGTATTATTCTTAAGGAAACCTATTATATAGAAAAGTATAACCGTACATATGCACATGTTTGTAATATATACATATGCCCATAATTTGATAAACAGTAAATAGGACCCGAACAAAGCTGGGCTGAACTGCTAGTATATATATATATATATATATATTAATATATAAAATCTCACCAAAGAAAGCAAATGAAAATGATGTGACATTAATCTTCGCTCATGCAAGATTGAACAACGCTTCATTATACAAAGAGAGTACGTCGGTTTTTAAAAACCTCTTTCGAAGAAGAGACTGTGATCTTCAGAGTATGCAAAATTATTTTGACGTCTCGCTTTGCAGACCACGCACCGGTGCACTCATGGTTTAAATTACGGATAGTTTCAATACAAAAAAAAAACTTGAAAACCTTCAAAATCGCATTTGAGCAGAATGCACACTGCCACGCATGAGCAATTAAACAAACCTCTGTGTTTGTTGATTTGATTCCCAGGGACAAATGTAGGAATTTTGTGAATGCGTTGCAATATCTTGTCAATACAGATACTTATTAAGTAATACATTTTGTAAAAGGTCTGAAATGAACTTTAAGAGAAGTACGTTATTTCTCAAATATAATATAAACTTGGAAGAATCTACATACTAATCACTTATCGATTTTCTTTGGGGCACACAGCAAATGTATATAATTATAGTTTTATATTCCATCTTGGTATTTGACGAGAATATGTTGAGTATACATCTATCTGTCTATATTTGCATTAACTTGTCATTGTACTGCAATATTGCACCATGAACTATCTTAGTATATTTGCTTAATATTCGAGTTAGAGTGTCAATATATTAGAAGTGATAAAAGTATGCAAATAATGATTGAGAACACCTGTAGTCTATAAATCATATGAATACAATGACATTACATTATTCAATGAGATATCACAGATTTTTAGAAGAAATATATTGATTATAATTACATTATAATTATCCTTTATACCTATATACACTAGTGCGTCATGCTTACGCAATCTCAAGTGTAAGAGTTACAATTTATTCCGGTAAGGAGATTCGAAGCCAGCGACAAAGGCATCTTTAGCTTCATTTTCCCAGCCTTTACCTACAGAAACACCTAAACGCTGTTACGGGAATGAAGAGATTTAAAAACTATTAAATGCCGGGTTGAAGCGAATACTTTTTACAATGCAGAGTGTTCGCACGAACGGATGTCGATAACGTTGCATTGAGGCGTAGTTTACTGCTTACTTATAATTCCGCAGACAGCCGTCATCCTTACGTATTCTTAAAGTGGCCTGATAATTATTAAATTATAACTATGTTTTTTTACTTACAACCACTAGTGTTTCATGCGTATGCAATCGTCAGCGTAGTGTGACAATTCCTGTCGACCATGAGCTTCAAACCCCACTACGAAGCCACTTTTAACTTAATTTGCCAAAGCTCTGCCTCAGCGTCCTCAAATAATTTTCAGAGGAATGAAGGGAGTTAGAATTTATTCCATGCCGAATTCAGTGGAATACATTTTGAACACATAGAAAATCAATGGGAATTAAAATCGATGAAGAATCGAAATAAGAGAAAAAAGAAAACAGGAAACAGTAAGGTTTGAAATCTTTTCTTAAAATTAAGCGTCCAGACACGCATTAATATTTTCAGGCCGGGGGATATTGGTTTAATCAGTTATAATATACTGTATCTTCCATTATTAGATTGGGTTTGAATACCCACGCATGTCAAGTGACCTGTAAAAATAAACTAAATGAAAGACGAATGTAAAAGGGAAAAGAGAGCAAGCCATTGTTCTACTGTCTGTCATCTGTACACGATGTTACAAATAAAATTCGGTCAAAGTAATCTGGTTTAAATTTGTCGTTAAAAAATTAGTTTGGAAAAAAATTCCGATTAAATTTTAAAACCTTATTAAACTTAATGTAAAAATTCTTTTGCAGACAAAGGTCGTTATATAAAATTCTAAATTAATCAAATAACTACAGGCCGGCCGACGTGGCCTGATCGTGAAATGCGTGTAATTTTTTAATTTTAATCGTTGATTCTTATTCATTCTTTATAAGTGATTAAAAATGATTTGGGTGCTTTCAGCTAGAAATAAAACCAAAACATGAAGCTATCAAGATTAAGTCTTTATCGTCTGATATACATCCATACGGAGATACAAACTAAAAAAAACAAAACAAAACAACGTTGTTAAAGATAAACTATATTATAATAGACACATTTAAAGTAAGGTGGTTAAGCTTAACTATGGAAATGTAAAGGATTAGTTGTAAAATCTGGAAAAGAAAGCAGACAAGATGTTCTAGTAAAAATATAATGAATTTATAACTTAAAATAGTGCAGCATTAATAATTGATCATATAATTTTTGATTGATTTATAAAAAACATATTGCTGCAATAATTTTAATTATAAATTTATGATATTAACTTATAGTCCTTAGGCAACTTGCAGTAATATTATATATTAAGTATACTGCTTAAATAAAGTCCTATGTTTATCTACTCTAATAGAGAAGATTTCCCGGCACTTTTTTTTTAGAAAGTCCTAAGTTTATCTACTCTAATAGAGAATAATTTCCGGCATTTTGTTTGTTTTTATCGTTATTTTCCGGCATTTTGTTTGTTTTATCGTTTACTTTGTAGCAGGAGGGGATGACGATTAAGACAGGAGAATAGAGACAAATACATATAAAACACAAGAAAAACAAGTTTAAAAACAAGGTAACATAAAAAACATTTAGGATGAGTTTAAAAAAATACTTAACGTGTTTGCCAAAATGTTCCGCCGTCTTTTTGCCAACTGGTAGCTGGCATGTCGTCGTGTCTTTCTAGAGAGTAAGAAGATTTCTATTTCTGGATAACTTGGACGAGTGCCTACCTATTTATTGAATAAAAGTATGTACGTTCAGATGTGTAAAATATTTAATGTACATTTTTTTTTGTTAAAAAAGTTCTAACTTTTTTTTAATATAAAGTCCTAAGTTTAAGTTCTAATAGAGAATAATTTCCGGCTTTTTTTTGTTTTTATCGTGGATGTATGTATTTAATAATAATTATAGTATATATATATATATATATATATATATATATATATATATATATATATGAAAGATTTGTGTCTGTAGGTATGTAATAATAATTATAGTCCTGACGAATCCTACAGTGGATGAAACGCAGAATATTCAGTGTAGCTTAGTCGCCATATATATTTTATAAATTACTATATATATATATATATATATATATATATATATATATATATATATATATATATATATATATATAGATAGATAGATAGATAGATAGATAGATACTTCTATTTAGGGTTATTCTTATTCATATACAACATTGATTCCAAATATTATTATACATTGTCTAATCATTGATGCATCCTGCAAAACGCCGAGTCGAAATTTAAAAAGAAAGAACAATACCTCCATCTCTTCGGATTCTGTGTTTCTCACCCAACAGTTATGACACAATAAACGTGGTATTTTTTTTACAGATTTCCTATATATGCCGTACTTCATCGCAATAGAAAAATACACGAAACTGACACGACGTTTGTCAACGTGCCATGATATTCTCTCTTCTGTTCGCCAGGAGAATAACATGGCACATCGACAAAGCCGATCCAACTTTCTGTCGATGTCTAAAGAAAATGGCGCATGCAAGTATATATGAAGAAATAAGAGAAGCCATGAATCACGCGTGGTAATTTACCTTTTTTTACATTTTATTTTATCTACGTGCAACGTTATTTGCTTGTTTGAATAAGATTCATGTTATACGAAAATTGATAGTAATCCTCATTCTAAGAAAGCACAGGAAAATTACGGATAATTATTATAGTCAAATGTGTGGGATATATTATTTGCTAAGTAATACTCGTCATTGTGCATGTATTGCAGGCAGGAAAAATTACGGATTAAAGGATACACCTCACTGAAAACAATCTGAAAGTATTAATTACAATGTAGTTTAATTTATATATAAATCCGATATGGAAATTTGAAGAAATCATATTATTTCGTACGTGTAAAACATATTTATCCCGGAAATACGGCGAATATTTTTCAACTTTTTGTTGATTCAAATTATGGTTTATCAGGGAAGAATGTACAATTTTTATATATAATAATCATTCTGAATACCCTTTTTGTGTTAGTATGAATTTAAAATACATCAGTGTCGATTATCTTACACAGGAATAACCACTTGTTAAGGCCCCAAGGCCACTGAGGATAAGGGTTAATGCTTATATATTAGTCAATGTGAGTATAGCGTAGAAAACATAAATAGTTGAAATTTTGTGAACTGAATTACTTATTGGGAGAGTTCATCAAGAACTTTTTACGTTGGAGTTGAAGACAATCAGATTGTAGTCAGCTGGAAAGTCGGCAATCGAAAGAGAGTTCCACATGCGTGCAGTTATACGAAAGACGATTTGTTCATGGAATCTACATTTAGGTTTAGGCACATATTAAGGGTGTGGGACATTATTGATATTTAGGCACAGATTAAGAGTGTGGGAAATTATTGATAGTGGTTTTGGCTAGACAAGTGTTTTTCGTGAAAGTTTGGCGAGGGTGGACCATGGATTGGAGCTCAGCTGAGTATTTGCCATGAAAATAACGATAAAGCAGAGACAGGCTCCCAACGTCTTTTTTGTGGGAAAGAGGTTGCCAGGAAGAGTTAAGGGCATCCCTTACTAAGTTATGAAGTCTATTTTGAACTCTGTAAAGCAGGATGAGCGGCTTCTAACGGTTTCTGCTCAGATTTGGCAACATTACTCTATCGTTGGCCGTACCTGGCTTTTATATAGGTACAGAAATGCATCAGGAGTGAGATATCTACTGGAAGAAGGAATAAAGGTCAAACACAGAAGCTTGTCAAAACTTGAATTTTTTACAAGGCAAAAGCCATTCATTTCAACAGATGCCAAATTAGCATCCGAGCGTAGATGGTGTAGAGATAGAAGCTTGGTTTGAAAGAGTAATTATAATTACTCTTTCAAACCAAGCTTCTATCTCTACATCTCTAATTATAATTATATATCTGTTCCCAAATTGGTCTAGATTTAATAATGAGAAAATAAATTACATCCTATTCACATATTGAACGCGTTGTATAATTCCGAAATCATGAACAGACATAATATAATTGATATTTGTTATTATCTACGGGGAACAATATTTACAAATATTGATATGAAAATTGAGGCGCCGTTAGAACCTCCCTTTGTTATGTTTCTACCAGTTTATCGTATTAATTGAGCTGAAGGCAGTGGAATTTGAAAAATATATTCTAATTTTATATCTAACGTATTTCTATGTGGTTGTTCGAGTTGCGAATAATTAATGAGGGAAGGATAATTACCATTACTTTTAGGCTGAATTAAGTAAGCAATAAGAAAAGTCACAAATAGAGAGAATATATCAAATCCGTGAGAGAATGTAAATAATTTTGCGTGTTGATAAGTAAAAATAATTGAACATAAACTCATACACACGATTCTATATGCAGCTTCTATCAAGGGAATACAAAACACATGTTCGCACATTTAGATTTATGAAGAAAATGAAATAATCATTAAATTACTACACACAATGCGTAGTAAAAGTAAAATAAATTGTTTGGAACTGTGAAAAAAATTTTCATCGGAATTGATGTTTACCAATACCTGTTTTTATTTTTCCAATCGCTTAATTTTGAAAAACATGTTTTTAAACATCTTAAATCTATAATATCACGCTCTAGCGTTAAGAAATTAAGCTCTCTGAAAATACTACCTAAAATGCACCAAGCGTTGATATTATGGTTGCACTTCCTTTTTTATTATGTTCTACAGAGTAAAATATACACTATTTCCTCTACAAAACAACCTAGACGTATGTATTTTTATTTGAAATAAAAACATCTGGAAGCATAACCCTTTTTTCTAACGCCTAATAGAGATGAAGAAAAAAAGGTTGATATGCCGCAAAACAAAAAAATATAATAAATGAGTAGTAAGAGATAGGAAATACATGAAGCATGAAGAAATTGTTTTCGCGATTTAAAGGAGTTGATATTAAATGACCCCTAAAAGAGTCAATATGCCGCGAAACAAATAACACACCATTCAACCAAGACGTCACGCCAATTCTTCAATTTTCTAATTAAAGTTGCAAGCACTGGTTTTAAAAAATTATTGATATCTGTTTTGGTAAATGGAAAATTTCAAGGTTTAAAATTTGGGATCTTGCCATGATTTACCCCCTCTTTATTACACATTTATTATTCAGTATTTGAATTGAACATTTTTGTACTGATATTCCTCCGCTAAACCCAAAGCATAAAATTTTGCATGGGTTCGAACACCCTATACATTAAGCTTCATGCCTGTAGACCAAAAACTGAGAGGGGAGTCTGATAAGCAAAGTTTTTTTTTTAAACAAATACGCATATACAAACCTTAATATATGTATAGAAAGATGTTTATGTTTCATATAAACTATTCATACAAATATTACGCAACTATACATCATGTAGAATATCTGCATGAATAGAATTACACGTAATAGTTAAGTAATAATGATCATCTATATACATATATATAAGCGAAAATGTGTGTATGTATGTTTGTATGTATGCATGTGTGTTTGTGTGTCAGACACGAGGAAAATTCTGAAACTAGGTATCATATTGAAGCGCCATCCTTCGCTCGAAAAATATCGAAAAATTGGCCAAAAACGTTCATTTTCCCTTCCCAAATCGACAATTTTCGAAAGGGGGGGGCAACAAAAACGGTCCTTTCGTGACGACGTCCGGTTCTACGCATGCGTCAGATAATGTCATGACTTGATTTACTTTTAATGCTTGAAGAACTAACTGAATTACATATACGTCGCGTTAGCTCAGTTGGTTCATTATCTAAATGTTTTGGGTTCGAATCGAGGTGTGAGATGTCTTTTTTTCGATTTTTTAAATTTAAATAATGAATCAGTGTTATTTAAGCCATTTTTCGCGTAACGTTCGTTTTTCTGTTTTTTTTTTTTTTTTACTTCGCTTATCCACCCGCGACTACACTTCCCAAAACACCCGGGTACCCACTGATTTTTTAAATTTTAATATCATAACAGGCTTATTTAAGCCATTTTTCACGTGTTCGTTTTTCTGGGGTTTTTTTTTCGATTTTTACATTTAACATCGTTCGTTTACCTTACGTTAGTTTTTTCTTGTGTGTTTCTTTTTCGATGTTTTGATTACCTCCCGCTTTAGTTTTAACGTTGTTTCCTTTTTTTTACTTCGCTTATAACCATGCTTACGTCGTCGTCGTCGTCGTCGTCGTCGTCGTCGTCGTCGTCGTCGTCGTCGTAACGCCCTACGTCTTCCGTTCACTCACCTGTCAGTTTGGGTCTTACTTAAATAAATTAAAACATCTTTCAGTAACTCATTCTGACTGGCCGATTTCATTTTCAAATTTCGCCTCTGGTCTTCGGGTTCGATCCTACCAACTTTTACACCTCCCTCGGTTTCTTTTTTATTTAACAGCACACACACATACAGACACCCGGGCAACGCCGGGTACCCTCGCTAGTATATATATATATATATATATATATATATATATATATATATATATATATATATATATAAGCGAAAATGGGGGCATGTAGGTATGTATGTATGTGTGTATGTATGTTCGCTTTTTGTATATGTCTGTAAAGAGCTTTTTTCACTGGACTTTTCGGTCGGCTCTTTCCTTCTTAAAACCCTTTTATATTACGTCTAAATGATAATATATTTCAGTTACGGACGGGTGTCGCCTGTCTATTTAATTTTCCTGTCTTGCACACGCTATTTTTTTCAAATTTTTTAGAGCATCCCGTGTATATTTCGCTTTTCAGTATAAAACAAGCGAAAACTGGCTTGAAGCCGCGTCATGTTTCAAGGTCAAACATCTCGCGACTTAATGTTATCGCACCTGTTAATTTAATTTTATAAATGTTACATTAAGACATTTTCATTCCTCTTCTATCGTGACCGAAATGGGTAGGTCCCAGGGGTTTTTTTTCCATTTCGTTTCCATCTCCACGTCAAAGGTGCGGGGTTCAAGCCTACTTTCCTACGAAAACTTGTTTTTCTCTTACACCTCCAAACATCCGGCAAGCGTTTTTTTAACAGGTTTGTTTTGATCACCCCCCACACACACAACACACACCTACAAGCACCCGGGCCACGCCGGGTACCTCCCGCTAGTCCTATAAGAAACCTGAAAAATAACGTCACTATGTATCCGTCTCCGTTGTAGAGATAAGCCTGAGGTTTAGACGATCGGAAAGCCAAAAAACAAATAATCTTCACTTAACTATTTGCAATATTGCTTTATCATTCCAAGTATAATTCTTAAAAGTTTCCGTCGATGAAAACGTTAATCTCCTCACGGTGTATTAGTCGAATTACTTGTGTATCAGATTAAGAATTTAGTAAAATCATGTTATAAGGGAGAATCTACTGGATGGGCATGACGCTTTCCTCAGCGGCACTAAAAATAAAATAGTTTAGTATTAAAGACTTCTAACTATCCATGGAACAGAAACATGCTATATCCATTGATTTAATAGGGCTTTGTTCGTACTCCCACGTACATTAACAAGTTCGACAGAAGAATTTACAAGTTTATCAATACACATATTAATACAGTCGTAGATTATATTCGTTAAAACGTTGTAAATAACACACTTAGAATGCTAACTGTAGTCCGAGTTATTCAAATAATGCGAATTATCACTTTTAATTAACAGAAATAGAAACACTTAAGTTTGTAAACAAGTAGATTTATGTTTTACGTTTATGTATTTTCCGTGTCGATTATCTCCTATCAAGTTGGTAACGATTACAGATTAACTACGGGCTTCAGGCTTTGTTATTAGGAGGGCTGAGATAACATCATATTCCTTTCATTGTCTTGACTCTCGGGTCAGTATCCGTTGATATCTTATATGTTTTTATATAGAGTGATATGGTTCTCGGTTGATTAACTCTGTCTAACTGTGTCGGATATATACTCGAGAGACCAAACAATGAAGAGAATATGATCTTGTCATAGCTCTAGTGATTAGATTCATAATCTAAAGAATTTTCTGCTATTTTAATTAACACAGAAGTCTCTACAACAAATCGGATATGTTTACATGCATCCCTCTTCCTTCATAATAAAAGTCTTGTTTATAAGGAGTAAACTTTCTAAGCTGTTCACGTTCTCTCTGTTAACAATTAGCCATCCATTGATAATACTGTAAAATAACTCTGGAACATGTTTACTATCCATCGGGGCCGAGTACTACCGTCAAATTCAGGGTCTGCCAACGGCCACCTGATTGAAACAGGGATGTAAACAGGGGATCAGCACATTCTGCAGCACACTCAGGTACACTTTGGTGCTGACGTGAGAGCCGATTTTGAAGATGGGGAGCGGAGAGATGCGGACCTCACTTGAAATTACGCCAAACACCAAAACCGTGACCAGAAACCTTGTTGAGCTGTGTTCACAAGCGATGAACCTTCCGGCTTTTTAATTGATAGTGCTGGCAATGGTCTTGTTAGAACTTTTATTGGTAGAGATCACTCGTTGAACATTCTATCATTTTCATACATGTTAGAAAGTTTTTACCGCCCTGGGGATTTGTACAGTACTAACCAACTTGAAATTGGCTTGCAACAAAAAAAGTTTTCATCAAACAGAACATGGACTCATAACGGCTTCACTATGGCAAAAATTTTATCGTTCCTCTTCTTATAAAGCTAATCGATTAAATATTTTAGAGATGACTTAAAATTGTGTAACCCTACATAAAAACAAAACCGATACATTTTGTATCATGGAATTTATATATTAACTAGGATCATTTAGAGAAATGCCTTGTGATTTGGGGCGGAACGGAAGTCATTAGTGCGGGCAGAGCACTCATGCAAATGAGTGATCCAAATTTTATTCTTATGTCTATTTTAGATTATTCTATTCTCTTTTAATCGTTTGTTATTAATTAGTAAGCGTATTTGATATTGTCAATATTTTCTCTGAAAGTGAAATTGAACTACATTAGATAGTCTTAATCATTCTTCGTCCACGCTTATGGATAGTATTCGCATGAGTTTGGTTATTTTTCCATTCGTTCCTATACTTGGTAATTCTTTTATATAATTTCTTCTCTGCTATTTCTTCTATATTTGTTTAATACATTTATATGCTCCATTTGAATTAGATATGTGTTGCAATATTTTGTGATTAATGTGGTTTGGTCCCACACAGTCGGACGATTCTATTTATAAACGATGCTGCGAAGAACTGACGAATCAAATTAATTCACGTTCTGCTACCAACCAATCAGAAACCAGAATTTCTTCATAAATATCAAACCTTTTCTGGAGCAATTTCCCATGTTCTTTCCGTCTCGACACGGTAAGAATATGCTGTTCTGTGAAACTGTCTACTACAAACAAGTAACATCCCAGGACTTGTGTGTAACAGGGAACCATCTGAAACTGTTCTGAAACCCAAAATAGCTTACACTTCTAGAGGTTATGGGCCCAGCACGCTTCCACTTTGCATAATTATTCCTACTTAAATTTTTCTTACTAATTCTTACGTTGACTACTTCTTTTCACTTACAATAATGTTTTAGTCTCTACTATAATTCGTATATATACATGTATATATATACATATATATATATATATATATATATATATGGATTTTCTGTGAGGATGCAAAGTAATCTATGCGTTGCATGTATGTTTTGTGGATGTAAACTGCTGAGAGAATCATAGGGCAAACATATGTTAGCAAATAGAACTAATTCTAACACATAGAAATTCCAGTCCAAACAAACTATTTACTACAAGGTAATCAATGGGAAAGAAAAAAAATAAAATTGAAATGAATTCATATGAATATTCATAGGGAGAGGGAACAGATTTTCACAATTGGCATAAAGATGTTTTTCCATTTAAATTTTGTTTATCCCAGTTTTTTTTTGCATTATACATATTTAAGATGTTTCCTCGTATTCTCGAAGTAACAGAAAATCTTATATTTTAAAAAAATCATGATTAAATATTCATTTTATTGTGAGATCCTGGTCGGATGTGGATTGAAAAATTAATACTGATTGATGCATGTACATAAGTAGCCAAAATATTTTTTGTAAACGAATAAGCATAGACTGCGTACGTACATTTGTACGTACGTATGTATTAAAAATATTTATGAGTATATATATATATATATATATATATATATATATATTAAATTAAATATGAAATGATCACTACGGCTATGACAACAGCACACTCCTTTCCTTGTTTTGCTTCTCAGATATATATCCATTGATATCTTATAGGTTTTTATTCAGAGTGATGAGATCCTCCATTGATTAATTGTGTCTAACTGTGCCAGATATATACTCGAGAGACAAAACAATGAAAAGAATATGTTGTCATATTATGATTAAACATTGTATAATGCTGTGAACTTATAGTTTACGTTAATATTTTCATGAATATAAATACAATAATCCCACCCGGTAAATAGCTGATATACGAAATAGCTCGAAGATTAAAATTGTGAAATAAATTATATAAATTCATAACAGAATTTATAGTTAGAAAAGAAATACAGAACATTAATTTTTTCTTAATCCACGGAATTTCACTGGATGGCCCATCTCAGCGCGTAAAAATGTTGTTTTAACAATAAATAGAGGTGATTATATTATTTTTATGATCATCACATGGATTGAACATTAAATCTAAAGTGCTATTTTAGTTGTGTTTTTACCCCAAGCAAGGCCTAGCGCAACTTTAAAAAGTAAAAAATCATCTATGAAGCTATTAAAGTAAATATGACTGGACAACAAATGATAATGTAAATGCAATTTTTGCACAATTTAAATCCGATCTTTCTAAAGTTATATATATATATATATATATATATATATATATATATATATATATTATCGCCAATGTACAAACTCAGTTGATGTTAAAAGAAGTCTGTTATACAGACACACATCCACATCCACACAAACACCCCCATATATGTATGTATGTATGTACAAAACTTATAAAGCGCTTTAAATAAGGTCGGCAAGACTAGAGGGCCCCCGTTTATCAACAAACTCATCAGGAGCCAATCGTTGAATTTCAATCCAGTGTAAAACAAATGTCACGCTAGAGCGAATGCTTAAGTGGGGGCTACTTATAAAATTATAGCGAATAGATGGAATATATATATATATATATATATATATATATATATATATAAAAATATATATATATATATATGTACACTTATATGAAGGGCGAATGGGATTACGAGGAAAAAAAATACGAGTAAATTATACGTTGTCGAATATATACAATTGTTTAAAATATATGTGCAAAATGGGATATGTGTGGAAGTTAAAATTTTAAATATATCCCCAAATTAATCCAACGATGTTACGAATTCCTTCTGTCGACACGAAAGAGGGCACGGGAGAAAGGATAGAGACTGACTCCAGAATCTTCAAGTGATTCGAAGAGTCAGCCCGGTATAAACTCCTAAATCAGTCCATTTTATAATGCATTGGTACACGATGGATTTTCAGCGAGGTTCTGACCAATAGAAGAGTCCAATATGAACGAGAGGTGACGAGGCTTACCTAGTCTGATGCTCGCTGGAACATGTTGGTTTATTCTTGTCTGCAAATTTAAACGGGTTCGACCCACATATACAGCAGCACACTGACAGTGGAATTGATAAATCACATTACTATTTGTGATGTAGGGTTAACCACGCTTCACAACAGAAGGAAATGCAGACTTAACACGATAAACCAAGCCAAGAGCAACAGATGGGGTAAAATTGATGCAGACTTGATAGCAAGTCTACCCGAACACTGACCGGGGTCACCAATCTAAAGGATTTTTAAATAAACAGGACACTTGGAAGGACGAAAAACTGTACGAGAATTGTGAGCTTTAACTTTATTATAAATAATATTATCAACCAATTTCTAACCATTGTGAATAAAAATGTATTTCATCTTGTTTAATTCACAATCCAGTTTACTAGAACATATTCTAAGGGTTCTGTACACTAATGTATGAATGATCCCTATTTTTCTTGAAGTAGAGAAGAATGAAACCCAATTCGTGTAGAGGCCGGTAAATGTCATCTTACGATAAACAGTCGTAAGAAAAGAGGTTTTACCACGTTCAATTAAAACGAAAAGAAAGGGCAAGCAATCGTCATTCTCATCCTCCATAGTAAATGTTAATGATTTCTGGAGGGAAATAAGCTTATCGAAGAAGCTGGAATGGTGTCATCGACGTATCTAAAGTTTATCGATGGTTTCGATATACTGTTAAATAGTGAAGATTCATAATATCCGACAAAAATGTCGGCTAATGCTGAGCCAAGGGGACTTCCCATCTGAACCCCATCAATCTCACTATACATGATGTTATCAAAGCTGAATTCTTAAGTCTTAGTACAGATTAATAGGAGTTCACCAAATATTTCTCTAGGGGAGGGTAGAGGGATTAAATCACTGTTGTAAAGGGAGTCAGCACAAATATATATATTCTCTTGTATCGGGGCATTGGTAAATAAACTGGATACGTCGAAAGAACACATAAATCTGTTCTCAACACCGGGTTGCAATTCGTGTAAGTAATCTAAATACAATGTTTAGTGAATAGAGCCTGAATCGGTTCTATAATGCTTAGAAGCCATTGGGCTAAGGAGTACTGGGCAAACCCCGTTTTAGACAAGATAGGTTTAAGCGGATTACCTTCTTTGTGGAATTTAGGAAGGCCATACAGTCTAGGTGTCAAAGAGCTAGAAGGCCTTATTTTTCATATATATGTTTTGTAAAATAACCTTTTTTGTAGATGTATAAAAGGGGTTTCGGGATTTTGACTTCATATTTATAGTTTCTATCGTGAATATCGGCAGGATCAATGCAAAGGAATTTATCGGAATCATTTAAAATAATTGACATTTTCTGGACATAAATAACCACACCAGCACCTTTGTCAGGTCTACTAATATAAATATATTTGATAGATTTTAGCGGTTTAATTGTTTTAAAATGTGTGCTGGACCAAACAAAATCTTCAGAGTCAATGTTTGAATTTGAGTAACGGTGGTTAGATGTTCAGGTGTAAGAGGATCGTGGTGCTTAAGTTGAGAAAATAAAACTTCAAATACTGCAAGTGTTCCTTCTTTATCTATACGGGGGAACACAAAAATTCAACCCTTCAGACAACACTGCAGTCTCTACTTTAGAATGGACAAGATTTGAAAAATTAACAATATTCTTGCCTTCAGCACCAGAGTAACGTCCAAATCAAAACCGAGCAAGTGAATTCAATTGTATATTTAGCTTAATCGAAATATGTTGTCCAGAAAATTCCTCTCTGTTTGCCAACTACTTTGATAATCGAAAGAAGTCATAAAGGCTACAGAAACTTTTAATTCGAGAAAATGAGTCAGCCTTTAAATTAATATAAGATACACGTTTTCTACATAATTTGTTTATTTCATCGTGGATGAAATCCCGTTCGATCTTTCACATAGGATTTACCTTAGAAGAAATAATTATTTTGTTAATAGAAAATGGAGGAACGTTTTCCTCAACGGAGAAAACGAATGGATAGTTTTATAGATCTTATTTTGCTCCTGTAACGAGATAGTTGGTTCATTTCTTTGATGTGTTCACTATTGTACCGAGTCCGAAAGAACTTAAATAAGTGTTTTACAAGCCAACTTTATCAAGTGCTTTAAATAAGGTCGGGAAGACTCTAGGGGCCCCATTTCATCAACAAACTCATCAGGAGTAAATCCTTGAATTTCTATCCAGTGTAAAAGCAATGTCACGCAAGAGCGAAGACTTAAGTGGGATTGCTTATAAAATTATAACGAATATATATATATATATATATATATATATATATATATATATATATATATATATATATATATATATATACCAGATTGTATATATATATATTTGAAGGGGATTAGAACAAGAGTCTAAAGAGCAGAGTATATTTTAACGTATTAGTAAATTCATTAATACAATTAAAATAAAAGAAAACAGTGGTCGTTGTAATGTAGATATATAACAAGCTCGATAGGAACACACACACACGCACGCATGTATATATATATATATATATATATATATATATATATATATATGTATACATATATATATTCTAGCAGGTTGCCCGGCATTAATAAGTCGTGAAATACTTGTAAATCGTAAATCATATAATATGATATTTTTTTATTGATGCAGATTTCGTATTTATTATTTAACTATATTGGACCCAATATGCAGTAATGTGTTTTACACTCTATGACCAACACTATGGAGTGAAATTTAATGAAATACTTAAACAAGCAAATGTTTAGCTTAGATATTTTCATGATCTGCTTAATATTTTGTTCCGCTGATAAAATAAGCTTATATTCTTTGAAACTCTGCGGAGTAGCGATATTTCACTTCCCTACTTTTTGCGAGGTATTTTGTTGAAAAAGATTTTTGCGTGTAAATCTCCGGTTTACACTATTTATTCATGCATAGGGTATTAAACTCTTTTCTTTACTGTAGTATCGATATTTCCTCATTTCTTGTTGGGATAAATATAAATATTAATCCTTATGTTGGACTCTAGTTTACAACTGCACATGACCAGTAAACTTCCCGCAAGCTTTGCTCGTTTATGTATGTATATATATATATATATATATATATATATATATATATATATATATGTGTGTGTGTGTGTGTGTGTGTGTATAGACACACACACACATATATATACATCTATATATATATATATATATATATATATATATATATATATAAGGCATAATTAATGAGATCAAAATTGCAATTTATCTTCCAATTTTCGGATTTTATAACGCTGTCTATAATTTATTTATTTATTTATTTATTTATTTTTTTACACAGTGATCACCACTTATCAAGGCCCAGAAGCAACTCATGGATGGAGCTAGACGGGTGTTTTTCGTGAAAGATTGGCGAGGGGGGACCAGAGATTGGAATTCAGATGAGTACTTGCCATGGAAATAACGATAAAACAAGGATAGGCTCGCAACGTGTCTTCTGTGGGAGAGAGGTTGCAGGGTAGAGAAAAGGGCATCCCCCACTAAGCCACGAAGTCTATTTTGTACTCTGTCAAGGCAGGATAGGCTGTTGTTAGCAGCTCCTGCCCAGATATGGCAACAGTATTCCATCCTTCGACGTACTTGGCTTTTATATAGATAGAGAATTGCATCAGTAGTGAGATATCTTCTGGAGCGGTAGAAGGATCCCACCATCTTTCTAGCGACCATGGCAACAGACTTGATGTACGTGTTCCATTTCAGATCAGGAGTAAAGCTCAAACCCAGAAGCTTGTCAAAACACGGGGCCTCACCCAGACGAGAGCCATCCATCACAATTGATGCCAGATGGGGATCAGAGCGTTGATGATGTAAGGATAGGAGTTTGGTTTTGGATGCATTAAAGGTAACCAGCCACATCTTCCCCCACTGATTTCCGTTCGCATAAGCAAAATCCAAGTTAATCGTGTAACTGGAAGATGAACCAAAGTTATGCAAAATACTCAATATATATAGAACATATATAATTTCTTGCATTTCTGTAAGTTCTGACAAGGCTGCTGGATATTATTTAATATATCTTTTATTTGATGATTGCCTATTGTTCTGATTAGTCAACAATTGCCATAAAATTACTTTCAAAGGTAGGCGCTACAAAGCAAATGCAGTCAAGAATTGAACATTTAAACATTCTTAAAGAAAACACTGTAAGATCAGAATATCTTGAAACCTGGAATATAGACTTTTTGTCATTAATGTATATTGTTTGAACGTTGTTTATACTTTGTAGTTACTCGAGTTTCATAAGGTAAAAAAGAATTGTCAATAAATAAGGAAATATAATTGTATGAGTATATTTTCACACACACACATATATATATACATATATATATGTATACATATATATATTTATTTATATATATTACGTTTTATTTTTATTACCGTTTTATCAGTTTAGTTACACTTGTTTCGGTTGCCGGGCCATATCTACGATCCAGCAGTACTAAATCCTACCATCTGATGAGAGGGAAAGTATTTCTTCGAAACCCCGCGCACAAAGAACTATCCACTTATCTTTTTAAAATCAAATATGCTTTTAACTCTTTTTCAAAGTATTGTTCACGTGTTTTATTAACTACTTGTTCTTATATCTACATCCATATCCATCTATCTATCTATCTATATATATATATATATATATATATATATATATATATATATATATATTTCGGTTTTATGCATGGTAGTAACATGTATTATAATATAACGCAAGAAAGAGATTAAATGTTACATAAAACGCATTATGTTACTCGGAATCTTTATCACTATTAAAACATAAAAAAATATAATTAAATATTTGTATTATTCAGAAAATAAACACAGATTCCGTAAATGAAATCAAATTAAATAAAATTATTTCTTAATCATATTAACTGAATATATAATGACTACCAGCCAAATTTTTAATGGTTGCATTGCTGTGGGCGTCAGAAGTTGACGGTACGAATGACTAAGTTATAGTTTATCGATAAGTGAGCATGAATAAATTGAAGATCAAAACAATGTTTGTTTGTTTTTTCAGTTTTTTTTCTGGAATTTGTTTTATATGATTTATGTGTTTGATTTCTAAATGATAGGATAATTGCACTCTCATAATATAACTTATAATGCCAAATCTCTGACACTGAATTAAACGATATGTCTGATTAAAAAAAAAAGAGTTCCTTTGACTGTTCATGATGCTTTAAAAACGACCAATCCTCCAAAGATTTCATATGCTCACTGTGTATTTAACCATCATTTATGAGTTGTGTAAGGTGCGGTTTTTAAGTATATTTTTGCTACATAGAAACTACTCAGTTATTTGAATATTATGTTAGTGCAAAAGTTGTTGCCGTTCAAAGGTTCACATTGAACCTGAAACACTGAGTTTTTAAAAATATCATCCCAGAACAATTGTGACATATAAATTTTGTTTTAATAATCAAAATAAGTGAATATCCCGTGGAGATATTTCAGAGAAATATACAGTAGTGTGTAGATTTATGGAAAAAAAATCTGCTAGGTAATATAAGTGAGTAGATTTTTGTGATAATAAGCAATATAGATGAAAGTGACTCCCTTTCCGATCAACATTTAAGAAAGTAATGCCGAAAAATGTGAATGAAGTTTAATAATCCGATGTCAAAAATTAAATTTAACTTAAAACATATTTAACAAGATGAAAGTATATTAAAATTTAAATTATATATATATATATATATATATATATATATATTTCAATGTCAAAATTTAATAATCGTTATATATATATCTATATATATATATATATATATATATTAGGTGACATACTATAAATTGCATAAATTACAATAGATTTTAATGGCATATCTGAAACCTTCACGTACCGAGATAATAAAATATAGAGTACATTTGGAAGTATATATATATATATATATATATATATATATATATATATATATATATATATATATATTTATATATATATTTATATAGATATATGCATATACGCTTATACGATGAGAGAATATATTTCCAAGCATTTATATTCAGTATATATTTAAAAATGTTCCTAATAATCGTCTAGATTAGATACTTAATAATAATAATAATAATATATATATATATATATATATATATAAGGAGAAATATAAAGTAGCTAATTCTAAGAACATCATAACACATTATAAGTAATCTTCTTAAGATATGTACTTTATCTATATAATAGAAAATGAAATCGTACATTACTATACTTACCATGACAAAATATCCTAATTAATTACCTGAAAATTGGTACGTACATTGTGCTTGATTCCATAAAGAATAGCAGAAGACAAAACAACATATATTATGTAGAAGTAACATAAAAAACGGAAAACTAAACATCATAAATTATGCATCGAAATATAAGTAAAATTTAGATACAATAACTAAACAGTAAACAAAAATACATGAAAATATACCAACTGATCAGAATCATATAGAAACGCACCTAGCAATTGTCCATATGGACATTCAGATATAAGAACAGGATCCATGAATAGGGGTTTAGATGCAAAAATAAAAATTAGAGTACCAGATCAATAATAAAGTTAAGTACTAAATCATTATATAAAAATTGACAGTAGGAAGTTCCTTCAGACAAATAATTGTAAAAATTGTAAAAGAAAAAAAATGTATAAATGGTGTCTGCACTAATATAATACATATTGTAAAATACCTGGATGTGCAATGAACTTAAACATTGTCGATAAAACAAGTAAAATAAAATTTTAAAAAAACGTATGCACATAGACGTCAATGTGATAAAAATTGAGAAGTTAATAAAATTATACATAAAAACAAACTTACAGAAAAATGGAAAATGTTAATTTACAATTTTTTAAATAATTTTAATTAAAAACATATTTATAAGAAATATGAAATATAATTAAAATAAAAATTATTTATACTCCTATAAATTTGAGGGTGTTTTTTTGCATTAATATTAATGTTAAAACACTTTTTTCTATTTTTATGTAAAGATAATACTACATTTTATATCTGGGTTGTGGCGTTGCATTCATTTGCAACATATATAGCTAATCTGTGTATTGTTTTAAACATTCGTTTTAGCTAATTCCCTATTTTTTTCTGTTTTCAAATGGGATGATCCTATTTTCATACCTATTACGTGTAATTCTATTCATGCATGATATATTTGTATGAATAGAAACGGATTGAATGTATATTTTATAATAATTGCGATAGAGTGTGTACACTATCATGGACATGCAGTGTAAATGGGCTACATTTTTCAAGAAGTTCGAAGAATAAAAATCTACGCTAGTTTTATTCCTTCATGCATTATCCGTGTTTATCAATTCGTTTATCGAACGTGCAATGTTAGTTTTGATTCTACACAAAATGCACTTGTTTTTTTTTCAAATATATTTTTATCCTATTTTTCATTTATTTCTTTGAGTTTTGCGTGTTACTAATGTTCAGAATGTTTTTTTAGTAATTTGATATTTATTTTACAAATAGAAATAGCTTGATATTTTGATAGTTTTTATTAAAAAAAGTAACGACCAAAGAAAACAAAAACAAAGCAGATAAAAGTCATGTGACACATGATAATGGGTGACGTCTCAATGCTAGCCTTGTAAAACAAAATCAGGTGTCACATCTGCTTGTTTAAAATAGAAATGTTTCTTTTGATGTGTAATCCAATTAGTTGCAGTAGGGAACTCTTGTGTCCTTTCCGTTGAGGAATAATCACTTCAGAAATCGAATTCTTGACTTGAATTTAAACATTGCGGAAAAGAATGTGCGCGAGAACATGAAAAAAAAAAAGAATTGAAAAGGAGAAAATAAAATGGTCTATAAAACAAATACATATTATTTTTAAGTTTTAAAAAATTACATGTCATCAGCTAGGCTAAAATATTGCACAATAACACAAAATTATTTTAATTGGGAATGTGTTAAGCATGGCATTGTAATTTCTATATATTCGAGGGTCATTCCATGAATAAGATCATTTTTGGTATAATTTTTAAAACAAATATTAATCTACTTTCAAACAAAAAAATGTTTTTCTCATGTGTATTATATTTATTTTGCAGAATCCAGAAAACTTCGAGCGTTTTTTAGATTAACAAAGAAGGCCGACTAAGAAGCAAGCTCGTAGATTTACCAGGGGTATTAAGTTTTAGTTGCTCAAAGTAGCAAACCAATTGAAATTCATAGAAGAATATCGACTGTGTATGGTGCCACAGGTAAACTTGAAAAATATGTACAAATGGGCTAAAATATATTAAGAAAAATGAAGGAGCAGTATGAGAGATGAAGGCATGCATCGGTGGCCTATAGAATTGAAGCATCCTAAGGTAGTCGAATCAGTTAATATCATTCAATCTGACAGAAGGCATTGGAGGACATTGCAATTATTTTCCGGTTATCTGTTAGGGCAGCACAAAAAAATATCCCTGATAACCTTGGCTACTGGAAGATCAGCTGCCCGTGGGTGCCAAATATATCAATTGCAAGCGGAAAAAAGAGGGTCGAGTGCATACCTACGATTTAAAGGATGGTGATGGGTCTGAAGGAGACAAATGACAAGACATGGTTTCGGCACTATGAACCTGGGTTCAAACGCCACTCTATGAAGTTGAAGCATGCATGCTTTCCAATGAGAAAGTTCAAGTCCCAGCAATGCCTGAAGATGCTGATGCTTACGTTGTTTGTGCAAGGCCCAACAACCGTTCATTCCTTGAAAAGTGAAACATTGCGACCAGTGCCAATTACTGTCAACTGCTGAGGCAGGTCAGAAAATACATAAAGAACAAACGCAGTTAGAAGGCGTTGTCGTTGCATAATCACAATGCAGAAACTCAAAGCAGCCAAAACAATGTAGACCACTAATGAGCTGGGTAGACACTGCTCTCTGCTAATTTTTACATGTCACACCCTGCTTCCGTCGATTTTACCTGCCTCACCCCATGAACGCATTCATGAGAGGAGCGAAGCTTGGAAGTGACGATGAAGTCAAAACTTGTTAGCTAGATAGTACCCCAAGATTTTATGCTGAGGGAATACGGGAGTTTGTGCAGAGATAGAAAAGGCATGTGACATTGCTGGGAGTGTACGCTAAAAACTAAAAGCAAGTTATAATAACTATACCGATTAATCCCAATTATATATCGAACCATCCTGTTAGTGAGAATGGTTTAAAAGGTCAACCAGGCTTTGCGGACCGTTTTTTTTTCGACTCTGCCCTAAGGAACTAATATTTACACGGAAAGAAACTTTAATGACTTTAAACTATGCAAGCGAATTTGTCATAACTAAGACAGTAAATAAATTATTCTAACAGAATGTTAGTGAATGATGCACGCGGCTTACTTAGGCTTTTTACTTAATTCACAAATACGGCATAGCTTCAATTTAACTTTAAAATAGTTATAATAATAATATGTCTTTATAAGTACCTATAGATCTTATACTTTCATGCAGTACTGTTTAATACTTACATAATCATAAGTGCAAATAATAATAATTACTTCTGGGCGCTTAAATATTTTATTTAAATATTACACATTACATCGTCTGATAGATGTAAGTGAGTATCATATGACAATACGATGTCGTATAGCTGCAACTTTACATTTTAACACAATTTTCAGAGCGAAGAGTTAGCACCTGTAAAAGGTAGAGCCGAGTATGTTAATCTGATTTTTTTGTAATTTATTTGCGATATATCGTACATATTTGTGTAGGAATAATTTTCAAATATTAAAAAGAATAGCAGAACCCGTTAACTAGCGTTGCCCAATTAAACCATACGCCCCACGTAGTTAACAGTTTAAGTAAGGCTGTTGTTCGTATTGCTCAACTCTCAACCTCCTCATATTGTGAACGGATTTTGGAATAAACACTCCCAACATCCTCAAGATAAGAATGACTTTGTGAATGGACACCTAACCTTCCCCTGTTAAGGAAGGTTCTCTGAATAGACACCCCTATTTGTTGGAAAGTGGTAAAATATCTGCCCCAAATTTAACCTTGATACTCGCTCAAATAACTGAACCAACCTGGAAAGTTTGGGTGTGCAGTGTTGGTCGGAAAAAATGTAAATGTTGGAATTCATGTAATTTGTTATCGTGCTGAAACAATACTGTTATTATTTTGAAAGCCAATCTGAATATGTTAAACGAGGGTGTTTTGTAAGTAATCTGTGTTCCACCTTATCATTTACTAATCACATGATTACATGTAAAATAATAACGTGATTAAATTTTACCTTTATAAAGTTTGCACAACATTTCTAATATAGAAAAAAATTGCTCCAGTGTTTGTTCATGTCATAATGTAGAAAAAGAAACCTATGTTTACATTAAGCGAGATCCCGTATTTAACTTTAATATACCCTCTTAGTAAGAGAGTGTGCGTCAGTCTAGGAAAAAAAACAGTAAAGAGAAAAGAAGTAAAGGGAAACGTCCTTTAATCAAACAAAGTAAAATAAAAGCCAACAAATAGTGCCGTCGGTACCGCTTGCTTTAAAACTTCTATTAAATATTAGTCTTTCTTTAAAACGCAAGTAGGTAAAAACTATGTAGGTAACGCAAAGTGATACTTTTAAAAAATAATTTCGAAACTGTAGTTTATATTAAAAAAAAATGCGCTCATGCATTTTGATTTACCCCACCGATATTTAAACAAAATAATAAAAAAAAATATCGCTTAATATTCGAAAAACTACTTTTTGTAGGCAATTTATGTGCAATATTCTTTTTTGAAATGCAAATATCTCACAAATAACGGGGGTAAATGATAATGATTTTGTTTTAAATAATTTCGCAGCTGCCGTTTCTACAAAATAATTATGTGCTTATGCACGTAGATTACCCCATAGCATTTTTGAGAAAAATATCCATAACGATTGCCTAATATTAGAAAGATACTTACTTGCGGATAAATAAAATACGGTATTATTTTTTGAAAATGCAAATAGGCCACAAATAACCTTGGTTAATGTTGTGGTCGCACACATTCATTTGCATATGTGGATAGTAATTACACATAAAATGGAAGACGCAGTTAGTCTGAGTGTGTGTTCACCAGAGGCCACCGAAGGCCGCCGAGAGCAGATAAATTTCTCCAGTAAAGATTCTCGTATTTGACACCATGATGTAAATATCCTGTAAATATACCTTTTCCTAATGCCCTATTATTTGATCTACCTTTGTTTGTTGATTCGTCATTTTTATTGCTTTCTACGTTACTTGTTTCAACCTGCAAACTTAACAGTTAACAATAGTTATATTTTCGATATAATTTCGCAACTGTAGTTTCTATTAAAAAGATCCGTTGTACTTCTGCACGTAGATAACCCCCTACAGTATTTTTTTTACATAAATGGTAACAATAAATTATATCGCTTAATATAAAAAAAAATATTCATTTGCGAACAATTTAAATTCTATATTATTTGTAAAATCAAATAGGTCACTAATAGCCTAGGTAAATGATTTTTTTGATAATTTTGCAACTGTATTTTCTTTAAAATCACTGTGTACTAAAAATGCAAACAGGTCACAAATAACGTAGATAAACCAAAATGATATTTTCTCAATAACTTCGCAACTGTACTTACTTTAAAATAATGTTGTGCTGATGCACGTAGATCACCCTCCCGATAATTTTTGTAAAATAAGTCATATAAAATATATGGCTGTAAAATCAAAAACTACTCATTTGTGGACAACTGATATGAGGTATTTGTTGTCAGCATACTCTTTCCCGTTTATAATTACAAAAAGTTCGGCGTATAAAATAAAAAATACAAAAAAGTTATGGCCATATTGTTTGTAAGTAAAAGAAACGTTTATAAAGTTTAAAAATATGTTTTTAAAAACTTGTACGGGTACTGGTTAAAAGTAAAGAAAATATTGTGTTTAAAATAAATAAAAGTGCTTAATCTTTTTCAGAAAGTTGTTCCTTTCTTTTTCTCTTTATGTCGTTCTCTATCTATCTAAGTATCGGTTTATTTGCCTTTCTTCCTCTTCCTATGTGTCTTTCTTACTCTGTTTATGTATCTATCGGTTTCCGTGTATATTTGTTTACAAAATTTGTTGTTCGTTCGCTGTTATTGAAGACTTCGAATATCATGCTTACGTTTTATTTTTGCTTTGTTTTTTTTTGCAGAAAACAATAATTTTAATAAATAACGGTAGAAATTTGAAGTTCCGAAAAAGAATATTAAATAAATACGAAACAATTTGCTTGTTTTCGGTGTTACCTATTGTAGCGCCTATATTCATGTTTTAAACATCTAGCGTGGTTATCTATCTAATGAGGTGGCGATTTTCCAATAGGCCAGTTAAGAGCTAGCAACCAATGATAAGTGCCGGAACTACGTAAGGGGGAAATGATTATTTTTTTTTATAACTTGAAATGAAAAGTGGATGAGTTGTATTGGAGTTTATGGTACATGTATGAAAGGTCCCAAAAGCATTTTTAATGAGTATATATCTTACGGGTGTAGACTGATGACGGTATAATACTGTAGATAGAAAGGAAAAATAAGTAATTCTTCTGTAGATGATAGTGTTCCTGATGATGCCTCTCTCATGATGAAATATAGGGCGTTATTGTAATGAATAAATGATCTATAACGGCGTACTTAAGCCATGTATTATGGTGGTTAATATTTTAAACATGATAAATTTTTATATGGCATCTGTTCCTGCAAACCAACGTTATTTTGATCCAGAATGGAATTATATATAGGATTAATTATTTTGAAATGGTTTTCTCTATACATGTGCTAATCTATACTCTATAGACTGTTTCACTTAAGTTATAGAGTATCGATATTTATGTGATCGGAAAATATGACATTAATTTTCTTAAATAAACATATATTTCTGTCAATGTTCGATGCGTACGTTATCGATAAATAACATTTAATAAATGATGTGCATGTAAGTAAAAATAAACATACAATCGTTGAAATAAGCAGATACGTATACATGCTAATATGCGCGCACGCAAAGTAATATAGGAACGATTAAGCTTAGAAAGTAAAAAAAATGTTTTTAAACTGGAAAAGAAAAAGACAATATATTTTACTATGAAATATAATAAATGTATAACTTTATAAATTAATTTTTAAGAAATACAGTTGCAAAATTATTAAATAAATCTTTCACTGCGCTATTTGCGTTTTCAAAATAAAAATCGCATTTGAATTGTTCGCAAATAAGTAGTTTTTTATATTAAATTGCAATATATGATGTGTAATTGCATTATTCTTTGAAGTAATCATTATTTACTGCCAATATTTTTCTATAATAAATCTCATTATGTTTGAATATCCATATCATTCTTGCTTTCTTCCTGCTTCTCCCTTATATGTTATTGACGCACACAGTTATATATATATATATATATATATATATATATATATATATATATATATATATATATATACATATATATATATATATGGTACCAAAGGAAATTAAGCATTCTGTATTCTTTAGACTATATATTGCAGCATTAAGAATTTAAACAAATTCAATTTAACATTATATAAATGCTTAACCCTGCAATATTTAAAGTTATAAATTCAGTATATTTTTACTAGAATATATATATATATGTATATATATATATATTAATATATATGTATGTATATGTATATATATATATATATATATATATATATATATATATATATATATATATATATATATATAGATAGATAGATAGATAGATAAGGAGAATACTTGAAATGGTATTCAGACGAAATAGAGAGAATAAAACGAAAAAAAACGTGGTATGTGTTCATCAACGTTTTGTCTTTACTTCGAGACTTCCTCTGAATGAACGAAATTACGAAAACAAAAACAACGCTAAAAATATTTAAAAATTCTCATTCAAATATTTGTACTGGTGTTTTTTTTAAATTTCATTCAGATTTTTAAACAATATTTCTCTCTATCCTCTCCCCTCTCTCTTACTCTCTTCTCTACCCTCTCTCTCCCTCTCTCTCACTCTCATCTCTCCCCCTCTTTCTCTCTCTCTATATATATATGTAGTTATACATATATATATATATATGCATATATATATATATATATATATATATCGTTAAATAAAGAGATATTCAGAATCGGTGCAAGTTTCTTGCTTGGAAATTGTAATTGTGCCCGATAATTTTATGATAAATATCCTAACACAAATGAAACAATAAAAAGAGATTGAGATTGATTTGTGTGTAAATTATTACAATTCATATTAATTTTGTTTAAATTGATTTCCTGATGACTAATGCATTTTCAAGAAATCAGACACATGAAATCTACTTTTACGCGCATTACAAAAATATTCATTAAATTCAATTTATTTCTCTTATATGGAGTCTTTTTTCTTGATATGATAATCTATTTCTATGAACATTATTCATTTTATCTAAAGTTCTTGTTTATGTTGCTGATGATAATGATTATACAATAACAATGGAATTAAATATATTTTAATTGTTATAATTTCCTGTAGTTGTCTAGCTGGACTACTATCAATAATTTTTCCCACTCTTTTTCTGCGCCTAAAACTAAACGTAGATTCCATAAACAAAACTTATTTCTTAGACGTGCAGGCCTGTGGAAATCTCTTCCGTTTCCCTACATTCCAGACGACTACAATTTGGTTGTGTTGAAGTCCAACATAAACAAATTCTCTATAAGCCACCCCTTTAAATAATCTAATGTAATTTACTCTATCTCAAATATCGTGTTTTACGGACAAATATCAGCTTCTATTCTATTTTGATGTTTATATACCTGATTGAATATATGTTGGTTAAGTCATTTCCAGTAAGTATATCGATATATTTAGATATCATTCGTTTTCATATAAGGGAGATATTTTATGTAGCTCTTATTTTCTCGTCACCTGAAAAGAATTTGGATTGCCTCTGCTCTCGACGGCATGACATGTAAGTAGTGAGTTAATTTATTCGACATTGATTAAAATTTAACAAAAATGTTTTACTTAAATATAAGATATTATAAAATTATTATTTTTTCTTTTTTTACTTTTTGCGCCCCAAACAACGCAGATTCAATTTGGACATAACATGTTACTATTAAGGAATGTGTCTAATAAAACGCTTTTTATAGATTGCAGGTTAGCACACTCATGGAAGCAGAGTACAAGGCCTAGGAGTTTCAAGAAAGACACATTTCCATTAGAAGAATTATCTTCATCGATAGACTAAAATGAAAGTGTGGGACTTTGTGTTTGTCGGGGATGTCGGGATGATTAGGTCGATGGGTCACGTGCTATGAGTCTGTCAGGCCATTCAATTTAAGCACCTATAAAACAGGAACAGGGATATAAGATTAAGGTGTGTGTTTGGCCGAATCGCCAGACATATGAGATTTGGGACTTTCTGAAAACTACATGAGGGACTTGTGTCGATGCTTCAGCCTAGATATGGTCTGACCATTTAATGCATCCTAGAATTGCATTTTTGAAACAACTTCAGATACTCTCTTATATTTTCTATCACTGCACAGAACCCCTCCTTTTTTATAGCAGCATCGAAAATATCTTCAATGAAGTTCTTTCGATTAATGTTACCTATAAATGTAAACCAAAAAACTTTATTGTGTTATTTGTTATCGCAATAGTTTTATTTTGTTGTTGTTTAAAGAATAAA
The DNA here is from genome assembly GCF_053919585.1 of Euprymna scolopes. Classification (NCBI taxonomy): domain Eukaryota; kingdom Metazoa; phylum Mollusca; class Cephalopoda; order Sepiida; family Sepiolidae; genus Euprymna; species Euprymna scolopes. Next base: position 31,189,564 of record NC_136485.1, on the reverse strand, counting down.
AACTTTGTCTTAGTAGCATAAAATGTTGTTATCAATTCCGGCACTAATTCCACTGCAGACTAAAGTTATTTTTTGGAGGGGCAGGGGGTTACCATTGCCTCGTATATGTTCACATTGATATGTCGATCAAATATATTGTGTTTTCAGCAAAATGTCAATTTCGAACATAAGAGGTTATTAATGAATATGATAATTGAATCAAGATACTGTGTTCAGCTTCATGGAGTATTGATAAAGATTTTGGGAAAACTGAAAAGAGAATGATAGTGGGATAATTAGCGGTCCAGTGCTTAAGCTAAGATTCTGTAACGCTAGTACCACACATGCAATTTGTCGGCTATTAGAGAGACATAAATTCGTATTAATAATAATCAATATTTATTAAACATGTAATCAGTGCACAAATAGATAGTCAGTGTTGAAATAATAAAATATAATTAATTTACCGTATCATAATACAAATATTTATATCTCTCGAGCAAAGAATAACACAAAATGACAAAAGAGGTATTGTCAAAAGAGTTCAATACAATACTTTCTGATTTATATTAGAGTTGTGTGCGGTCTCTTCTTTTACAAACCTGTAGCAAGTGAAAGTGCTTCGCATTAGATATGCAGCATAAAACTAATCAATGAAATTATTAAAAATTTGGAGATATTTCTGCCTTTAGCAAGTCTGTTATATCGTTATCATTATATTTTATTCTATTAAATAACGCAAATAGTCGACATATTAAATGAGTATAATTTGTCATTTTCTACATCCCGTCGCTTTCTCTCTTAACTCTCTCTCTTTCCCTCTTAAGATCTCCCTTTCTCTATGTCTATGTAATATATATATATATATATATATATATATATATATATATATATATAAGTGTATATAGAGATAGATATAGATATAGAGATATACATATATTTTACACACATATACGGATGTCAATGTCTCTCTTAATCAGGCAGGTGCACACACACATACACACACACGCGTACACACACGCACCTACCCCACCCCTACCCACACACACACACACACACACACATATATATATATATATATATATATATATATATATATATATATCAAATCAATAAATCAACAACGGTTTTATCACTCAATGAGAACCCCCTCCCTGAACATTCGCCATCTAACTCTGTCTCGAGCTATTCGTTGCCATATGGGACGGATGTATTGTGTCAGGTTGTACCTCGCTCTCATTTTTAGTATACCATTTGCCCCGTTATGTTCACGAGTTGTCCATTCCGTTGTCCTGAATGGCCACCTGTTTTAATCTTGCCTGGCTACGTGCCCTGCCCATCTTTGCTTGGATGTTTTGACGCCGTATATCACCACTGGTAGTGCATATTCAGTGAAGATCTTCCCTTTCCTTGACATATTTGCTTTTCGACTTTTCATGATATTCTCCATTCGGAAAAGTTGTCCATATCAATGCTTCCCTTTATCCGTCTGTTGAAATTTTCTTCCCTAAGTAGATATAGCTTTCCACTACTCCGATGGTCATTTCGTCAAAAATTATTGGCGACTTGGCAGCGTGCTGGTTTAACATTAGCTTACTCTTCCCAAGATGCATGTTGAGGCCAACCAGTTTGCTTTTAGAGTTGATGTCGTTTAGAATGTCATTTAGTTCCCGAGGAGAGTGTGCCATCAGTACTATATCTTTAACGAAGATGAGATGTGATAAGTGTCCGCCATCAATATTACCCTACCCTCTGACTGTATCTGACTAATCATCGCATCCTGGAGACAAACTGGTAAGAGTTTTGGCGAGATGCTATCAAATTTTCTTGCTCCCCTCTCCAGCTTGATCTTGTTGCTTTCACTATGGAGCTCCTAATAGAGGTAGCCCCACTGTAGAGGTCTTTAAGAATTGTAATGTTTGTATAGCAAATTCCTTGGTTCTTGAGGACAGAAAACAGTGGAATAAACCCTATAGAGCCGAAAGCCTTTTAGTAATCCACAAAGGATCTTGTATTCATTGGCTTTCCCTTACAGTTGAGTGACAGACTGGGTGTGGCCGATGGTGGATAAACCTGTTCTGAAAATTTCTTGTTCTCGCGGTTGATGACTGTTTAGTGTCCCTAGCGTACGACTTAGCAAGACGAGAGAATACTTTGTATATCACTGACAGAAGGCTGATTGGCCGATAGTTCTTAATATATGCAGTGTCTCCTTTCTCATGAATGATGACCACTGGTGCATTCTTCCATTTATCTGGAACTTTTCTATTTGAGAGGCATTTATTAAACAGTCTTGTAAACATCTCAACAATGGGTTCTCCAGCACTTTGTAGTACTTCTGCTGTAACACCATCCTCTTCTCCAGCCTTGCCTGACTTCAGTGGCTTAATAGTTTAATACACTTCCGATGGGAGGATGGGTGGAGGAATTTCCTCAAATTGGTTCAGTGCATTAAGGGTTGAAGGATGTCCTGGTTTTCTGGTGACATAGAGGTTAGCACAGAACCCCTCGCACCTTGAAATATTTCTGTCTAGGTCATAGATGAGGGTGCCATCTTCTTCCTTTAAGTAGGTGATTTTTCTGCCGAGGAATTTTAGTCTTTGTTGTTAATTGAACTTTGAAACTTCTTTCGCCACTCTGGGTTACAGAGTATAGCGTATTGCAATGTACTCGATGTTCTGTACATTTGTACTCTTTTCATCCGTTATCGTTTCTCACACAACTCTTTCGTAATTGTAGACAGTTTGTCTGGTTTCAGTGGTTTTTATTGGCTAGCTGTTTCCAGTCCAGACTATTATATATATATATATATATATATATATATATATATATATATATATATATATATATATATGGGGGAGAAGGTGCGTAAGTATCACTATCTCTATAAAACACACATGTGTACACACACAAATACACATATATACATATATATTTACATATAAATATACAAACAATCATAGGCGAGAGGTTCGTCAGTGTGCGTGTGCTTTTATTAGTATTCAAGTTTCCATCTTCAAATCATTACAACTTGCTAACTAGATTCTTCACCTAGAGTATAATAATTGTAGGTGTATCTATCTCTATTCATGAATGCATATCAACAGCATTTTGCGATGCATATATATATATATATATATATATATATATATATATATATATATACATTGAATGTCATTCGGAGATAAGTTCAATATCTACTAATAAAAGCTATGATGCCTACTGCAGACACATAGCATACCACTAGAAATTGTTCCTGGGTGTCCAAGCCCTTTCTGTACATAGTTTTTCATACAATCTTACATACGGATACTTGTCTCCATACGTATGTCTTGAGTAAATATCTAAAGCAACATAGTATCTTACGCGCAAATAAGACTGCCTCAGTATATGAAAGTCCTTCAACCTGTTTCGAAGAATAACACAACTTTCTAACGTTATGTTATCTCAAGTAAGAGTAGAAAGCGATATATACAAGACTCAGTGAAATCTTGTCCGGTTACCTCTAATACGAAGATACCCCAATACATAATCAACCGTATTTAAATAATCAATCGGGCAGGTTGATTTTATGTTCCCAACTTATGTGCTTACTCAAAAAGATCATACACAGTTTCTGACCCCAACATTTCTGAAATTTTTATTCTGACACGTGTAATATTTTCTAAGAAACTGTATGGGTTATCCGGGTTGTATTAAAGGCATATGCATTTCCGACAATTTTGAATCTATTTTAGTTCAAATTATCTAATTTTGCGTAATCGACAATGAACAAAAGTAAATTATTATATGTACAAGCAGCGATCAAATGTCTATAGGCAGGCAGCAAGTCATTAGTTCACTTTAAAAATTGCTTTTGAATAAAAATACCAACGACCTCATGTTGAAAATATTGACTGCAATCATCGGCCAATTACAGACTGAACCCATGGCGGTATAAAAGATTTATATAATTATATAATCTTGATTCGAGTTTATGATCTATGCATATGCAAGTATAGAAATCGGAAATTAATCGCCTGAATAAGATTTGGTTTAATTTAGAAGGAAACATTATCAAGTATGTCTGGAAAAATGAAAAAAATAAGCGAGAAAAGACATGCCATTTTATTCGAATATACTTTCTCTTAGATTAACCCCACAATTTTTTTTAGAAACTTCAGTCCTTCCTACTATTTAGAGGCTTCAGTCTTTCCTAGTACTACAGACAAATAATATACATGGGCACTAAATCCATTTTTCCAGGTTATGTGTGAGAGATATATACTAGCAAAGACGTTATTTCCATTCGGGGTGTAAATTCCAGTCCTGACTATTAAGTGCTGCACCACGACATCAATCTTTTCACTATTTCTCCTTCTTTCTGCGTCTGTGCACACTTTATATATATATATATATATATATATATATATATATATATATATATATATATATATATACTTACATACATAAAAGAATTACAGGTAGGTTTACCAAATGATCCAAGATGGCAAGACTAAAGAAGATGATAAGTATTAAAGAATTAATATTTATAAAGTAATCTCAACCAGATGGGAAAAAACTCGATAAAACCAAAGAGGAGATAGCGCTTGTAATAAGAACAAGTAGTTAATAAAACATGTTCAAAACACTTTGGAAAAGAGTTAAAAAACATATTTATGTTTAAAAATGAAGCACTAAATAAATGGATAGTCCTTAATCCACAGAGTTTCGAAGAAATACTTTCCTGCTCATCAGCAAAATGCGGATCTGTTTTTGCTTGCAAAAGCATTAAATGAAACTACAAATAAGTCATAGATCTTACTTGATAATAAAAAGTGTAGCAGAGGGAATAGTGTGAATAAAAAAGTGGGTTCACTTGAATGGATAGTCTGGTGAAGGATAAAGCATCCAATGACGGTAAAATCCAAAGATGCAGAAACCAAGAATGTTAGTTAAAATTCCATTCGCACAAGTAAACTCCAAGGGAACCGCGTATTTTGAAGATGATCCAAAGTAATTCGAAAGGCAGAAATCCCAGGAATAATTCACAAATAGGTACAAGGAAATGGGAAAGAATTCCAATATATTATTAAAAGAAAGATACAATGTGCGTAAAAAAGATATAGAACAAATATACAGCTGGACTGTCGAGGCAAGATTGAATTAAAGAACGTGGGTGAAAAAGAAGAAAAAGAAGGCAGGAGAAAAAAAAACGTTGAATGGCATTTGGAAAAATTTTAAAATAGAAAAACCAATGTCAAAATGACCCAGACAAGATGACGTTAAAGGTGCCAATGATTTGAAGCAAAAAAGAGGTAAACTGAAATTTACAAGTTGTTATTTAAGAATTGAATTATCAGCAGGAGTTTCTGAAGGACAACTAAATGAAATAAGAAGAAATATAAAATAAATACGTACACATGTAAATACATACCTACACATATATGAATACATGCAATTAGACATATACGTATATATATATATATATATATATATATATATATGTATATATATATACAACAAACACACCCACATCCACACATATAAGTAAATAGCTGAATAAATAAATAAAACATAAAGTAAAGAGGGGAGAGAGGCCGGCATCTGCAAATTCCGTATAAAGCAATGACGTATGTAAGTAAGTATTAAGTAAATGCATATAAAAAAAAAACATATTTAAGTTTAAAAATGAAGCACTAAATAAATGGATAGTCCTTAATCCACAGAGTTTCGAAGAAATACTTTCCTGCTCATCAGCAAAATGCGGATCTGATTTTGCTTGCAAAAGCATTAAATGAAACTACAAATTAGTCATAGATCTTACTTGATAATAAAAAGTGTAGCAGAGGGAATAGTGTGAATAAAAAAGTGGTTGCACTTGAATTGATAGATAGGAATATTTGAACGCCAAAAACGGAAATTACCGATGAAAAACAGGGCAAACAAAGAAGAAAAAAGAATTACAATGAAAAAAAAATAAGTTGTACAATATTAAGAAAGTATGCAGAGAAAACGATAATGTTATAGGAAAGAATGTATATCTGAAAGGTTAAATTAATGGATATGTATGTTCAAATTTACCATAATTGAATTTGGACTGATGTTTGCAGAAAGATAGCTTTAATTGTGCAGATGCGATATGACTAAGAGCCTGGAGTATAAGACTTAACCTTTTTTAGGATGGCCCATTTGATCGGGAAAGGGGTATTTCTAGAATTAAGTTGTTTAATTAATGTGGTTCGAGAAGTTCATTGGTTATTATTAGAATTTTTGTTGTTGAAAGAGGAAATGTGGTTTGATATTCTATTCTAAATTAATGTTGAAGTAGCGTCTATATATGTATGTACTTTATTAAAATCTCGAGGTCTGAAATCTATATATTAATTTGCTTGTCCGTACGGTGTCACGTCATCATCATCGCAAACATTAATTAATGAAACGCGTCATCATCACCTCAAACATCAATTAATGTGAATCATCTCCCTTTATTGTTCAATCTTTATCAGTTAAAAATCATTAAACCTCTTTTATTTCCCAAAAGTTCCCGAACAAAAAAAATAAAATAATAATAACTGTTTATTTATGGCTCCAGATAATTTTAAAGGCAATCATGCATAGAAGGTATCGTTCCACAGTTTAAATATTATAGTATTTTACTTACATTTTTAACGATGTCTTCAGTTTATTATTGTATTATTCAGTAATAAATATATTTTTTTTTACATTTAATGCTACGAGTTGGGGTTTTTTTTTTTTTTTTACTGTGCCACTTTATGTTTTTTTTATTTACTTTTTATTTACACAACAAAAAATATGTTTGGAAATACATGTTACAAAAGTCAAGAATGACTTTACTAAATAAATCACCAAAGTCACCATTCGCAAATACAGAGTCAAAACATATTTTACGTTTTGATCTGTTTTGTTTTTGTTTTAGGGCATATCAATCCTTTTTCGTGTTATTTAATGCCGAATCGAGTAATTTTTTAACATTTATAGAGCTTCACGTTGTTTACATAGTTATTACTTATGTTTTGTTCATTTTATTTTGCTTCTTTTACAGGCATTAATCTTCTAATGCCCACCGGCACAACAATTTTATTTTTTAATATTAAATAAAACAGTGTTTCATTAATTACGATTTAATTTATTTAAAGAAATATTTATTTCCTATTTAAAGATTTTCAGTATATTTTATTTAACTGAAGAATTTTCCATTATTTTTATTACATTGTTAGGTGAAGTTTCAGAATAGTTAACCTTCCTCCCCATATTTAGAATGGCTTTCAGCCTGATTCTTACAATAGGTATCAAAGTTTTTTTTTTGTAAATATCCAGATACGCTACTACAGAGCACCGACCACTCTAATTTGTTTTTTTTATATAGGTAATTGAGGTCGCTGACAACGAATCTGATAGTCAAACTTGGGGCAAATTTACCGTTTGCATGGTATTAACTCCCGAACCCACGAATAACTTTCTACCATTTTGCAGCTTCCGTTTACGCTACGCGCGTGCTCTGCAGCATGAACGACAGCTTGCTTCACCTAGCAAACTGCCTTCTCACATGGCGTACCAATCAAAAAATTACGGACTGACATTTTTTTAATGACTTACAGTTATAGAAAAGTACAACAAATTGAGGGATTTGTTTTTTTTGTCTCGCGTAGTTTTTAATGTGGTTTAGAAAAACAAAAGCACCAAACATCTTTATGTTTTTCATTCTTTTTTTGCGGGAGGGGGATCCAATTATAGAACTTATGTGGCTTAATAGGTGCTTTTACAGTTTAGTTAAACGTTTTTCCGTAAGTAACGCGCCGACATCTACCAATTATAACGCCATTTAATATTTTCCGAAGATTTTACTGTGTGCATTGGGGGCGCGAGCGGGGGGGACAGATGTGATGTTAGGGCGTGCGTGCCCCAACATCACATCCGCCCCCCCGCTCGCGCCCACAATGTACACAATAAAATCTTCGGAAAATATTAAATGGCGTTCTAATTGGTAAATGTCGGTGCGTTACTTTTTGAAAATTTGGAAATTCTATATTCCAGTTAAAAAAAAAACAGATAAATTACCCCCCTACTCCAACTTGGAGTACTTTCTTTTTCTTGTTTTATTTCTTTTTCAGCTAATTTTAAATTTTCCACCCAAAAAGTGCTATAATGTATTTTTAAAAATTAGAAAATTCTATGTCCTGGAAAAAAAAATCCCCTACCCCAACGTAGTTTGCTTGGTGAAGCCGTCGTTTATGCTACAACGTGCATGCGCGTAGCATAAACGGAAGCTGCAAAATGGTGGAAAGTAGTTCGTGGGTTCAGTGGTAAATACCATGCAAACGGTAAATTTGCCCCAAGTTTGACTATCAGATTCGTTGTCAGCGACCTCAATTACCTAAAAAAACAAAAAACAAATTAGAGTGGTCGGTTTTCTGTCGTAGCGTATCTGGATATTTACCGTTTTTTTTTCTTATTTTAAAACAAATTATAAAAAAAAGATACAAGACCATTAAATTTTTTTTCACTAAATCGCTATTAAGTGAAGGTTAAAAATAGTTAACCCTTCTCCCCATAACCGTTTTTTATGCAGTAAAATACTTTGTTTCAATAATTATAGTTTAAATAAATATTTATTCCTTATTTAAAGATTTACAGTATATTTTATTTAACTGAAGAAATATTTATTGTTCATACATATATTTTTCCCTTATTTTTTTTTACATTGTTAGGTGAAGTTTCAGAATAGTTAACCCCCTCCTCATATTAAGAATAGCTTTCAGCATGATTCTTACAATAGTGCTATGAAAGTTTATTGAATTTTCTTATTTAACAAAAATTATAAAAAAGATACAAGAACATTTTAAACATTTTTTTCGTTAAATCGTTATTTAGGTGAAGGTTTAGAATAGTCAAACCCTCTCCCCTTATTAAGAATGGCATTTTATTATTTCAGCATGATGCTTACATTTTTCTTAATGTAAAAAAATAAAAAGATACAAGAAAATGTTAAGCTTTTTTTTTTAATTAAAATGTTAGATCAAAGTTCGGAATAACTTACTTTATAGCCAATTAGCCAGCTTACTTAACTATATAACATTGACAATAAATTTGATAGGTATAACCTACCTCACATCATTTTGATTATCGAAAAACCAAAAGTTAACTGTGCTTCGTAAGATTTACAGAAACACTTCGTTTTCCATGCATGTAATACACAAGAATCTGAATATTATAACATATTACAATGTTTTTATGGAAAAAAACTTTTGTACAGAAAATTCAAAGTGTTCTATTTATATCATCAGGAAGTTGTGATGCATTAATGGAAATCTATATCAATAATTCGACTTAAAATATATTTGTGAATTTCCAAATCTTCATTGAATAAAATTCAGATAAATAGAAAAATCTATCGCATATGTAAAAGTTTACAGTTACTTATTTAACTTCATTAAAATCCATCAAAGTCAACAAGGAGCTGCTCAATATTCTGACTTAATGGATCATTTAGCAAGGAATGAAGATGGTTATCCTGGTGTACCAGTTATCCTACCATCTACACTTACAGGAAGTCCTAGGAATCTACAACAGCTTTATCAAGATGCAATGGCAGTTTTCTGTGACCTATTCATTACTTACATATGTAATCCAAAATGTCCTGAAATATTAAATAATTTGGGGTCATCAGAACTTGCACTAAATCGATGTCAACAATGTCACACAGTTTTTTAAATTCACAATCTGACTCCCAAGAACCTGCTGACTGACCACTATTCTCACTCCAAGCAGCTGATCGACGTCCCTGTCACCGCCTCAATCATCACCAGCACTTACTGACAATATCAACAGCATCAGTTACGATCGCATTGACCTTCAATAAAAGTTTAAACTAAAGTTCTTTGTTATACTTGCTTCAATACGTTCATTTTTATAAGGAATTTCTTACTGATGTGTTTTAAAAGATTTTAACTACCGTGGAATGTCCACGGGTCCTGTTAGTTAATATTTATTTGCTAGTTTGTATTAGGGAAATAGTTTTAATTGTCTTCATTGTGTTGAACAAATGACGAGACAAGGCTTGTACGAGGACTGTTTTGGTGGGGATACTGGGTGTTTTTAGTGTTAGGATGGCTGTTAAAAATATCATTATTCTCATTATTATTATTATTATTATTATTATTATTATTATTATTATTATTATTATTATTATTGCCATTATTGTTATTGCTGGTTGTATGATTATAGATAGAGGGGCTGCGCGCGTGATCAGTAACAGTATTAGATGGAGGATGGGAAAGGGGATAACTAGAAGACAAAATATTTGTGTCTGTTATGGGAGAAAAGCGTGGGGATTTTACATGAATATATAACACCTTTATGGACGCAATCATTATTGAGTGGGCGCGGATGTTTGTTATTACAATTCCAGTTAGTGTTGGGTTTAATTGGAAATAGGATTTTTAGGTTGGTTTAATTTTTATGTAATTAGATGTTAAGATACTTTGTGCTAAATTAGGCATAATTGAATAAAAAATCCGTATTGAGTTTTTATCGAACATAGAACTATATCTCTGTGGATATCTGAAAGAGTTACGTACAGTGTTGAAGAAGTTTTAGGTATATTAGTTTTGACATTCACGCACAATGGAGGATTAAACCAAATATTTTTCTTGATCCTGGTGCAGACGGGTAGGTTAGAGGTATTACGATTAGTATTTTGGTTCGGATTATATATGTAGACTTATTCATCGCAATTGAGAGCGGTAGATCTTGTTTTTGAACTGTTTTTTTTCGAGACATATTGTGTGTCATTACAGGTTTAAAGCGGCCAGCAGGAGGAGAATAATTGTTGTATTTAATCTTTTCATTGTATCCTGAGTGCCTTAAGGCATTATTTAAGAAAGTAGCATTTCGATTAAAGAGTAGAATTTCTTCTAGAGAGGGAGGGTACTATAGATTTTATAATTGAGTTGGAATGGTTGGAAGATTTATGGCCGCATAAAAGCGTAAGGTTGGGTTTGTGATAGGGACTATAAGTCTCGGTGTTAAGATTAAGTGTAATGTTTAGAAAATGTAAAGTTTTTTGTTCGGTTCGATAATTATAGACAGGTCAATTTTATTAAAGAATTTATGCATTTTTATTAAATTGTTTTGTTGTACTCTATTGGTCTGGCTGTTGTAGTGAAAATGGCATCGTCTCTATAAAGGACCGTTTGGATATGTTTAAATGGTATTTAAGTTCTTTCAGTAAGAACTTTATTGTAATTCTGTTTTCTTCCTTGCTTGGCCGGTTTTTCCTCTGTAATTTCCGTTTTTAGCGTTCAAATATTCCTATCTATCAATATATTCATCTACCTACACTTTTACATTTTGCATGCATGTTTACTTATGTATTTTCGATTATCAATTTGCGCTTTAAGATAACACTTAGCATACAGGTTCATTTGGGTTGACGTCGTAGGAATTTATATGCCAATAAATTTAATAAGTTTGAACATGCGTGCATACACGATTTTGTCAGCTTCTTATATAAGAATGTGTATTACAAATGCGCATACTATTCGGCTAATTTAATAAAAGTGTATGTTGGCTTTGTGTTTTCAAGTGTGAAGACTTCCCATACGTTTTATGTATATAGAATGCCGGATCCAAACTATGCGAAGAATTAAAAAAAATATATCTGTCTCAAATAGATGCAGGATCAGAGAAAAAAGCGCAAAAGGTGTTACAAATGAAATGCCTATTTGCCCCTCGCCTTAATCGGTCTGTGCGACTTGCAAATTGATTCATTATTATGTATAAACAGACATTCATTTAATTTATAACATATTGATTGGGTTAGACTCAAATGAATCAACCCTGATTATTTATGTTGGTAAGAAGCAGAGGTTCATCACTAGATTCTAGGTAACAGGGCATTAAGAATGGTGATAACACTGTATGAAATGGGTTTCTGGAGCGCAAAATGGCCACTCATTGCGATGGTACTACTTCTGCATTCGTATATGTTCATCTTTTCTAGTTAAAAATGTGATTCTTTAATTTTGGAACGATCTATGTGAATCGTGGTGAATATGTAGAAAAAATCCTCGGTTGTTAAATTTCGGTTAATGGTACTCCTTCATGCTTTCGTAGGTTTTTAACTTTTGTATTCAAATGATGGAGTTTTCCCTTGGAACGATCCTCGTAAAAGCGGCATTTAGTATGAAATAATAATTCCCTTTTAAAGCTGTTCTGTGAAATGTTGACATGGAAAACAAGTAAATAACATTTTCGAATGTAAAATTGGTTTAATATTATGTGATTGCATAGAATATACAAGCTTAAGTCTGTCCTGGAGAACCCAATAAGGTAATCACTGAGTACAAATCTGAATTAGATGTTCAACATAAAAGGATGTCTTTATAGTTTGAACAAGGTGTAGTGAGGTGTATGGTTTATAAAAAAAAACATATCATTTAAGGTTAGTTTTATGCGATTCTAAAACTGTTTCATGAACAGCGTATATTTCGTGATCGTTCATTTACAAAAATAGGCATACGTAGTTCTATATTAAAGCAACCGAGAATAAAGCTAGTATACATATACATTATTGCACATGCACAGTCTACTAACTTTCATGCAGTTGTTAATTTAAATATTCTAGCATTTGTTTATACAGCTGAACTTTGGAAATATATCCCGTAGCATCAAGCTGCAGGTTTTAACATATACTTCAAATCGCTCCGGGAAATCTCCCTATTTCGTAATCAGTAATCGTGCTTCAGTTTCCAGGTAAGGTCTTACTATACTGACAACATACAATTACGCTTTTTTAGGTATTTCATCCGTCTATACGGCGTAACTCATGTTACTCTCTTCACACATGCATTGTTTGTTCTTGGCATCGTGTCGACCTTTCAATGTCATTTCTATGATTGATCCTCAGCTTCCGTTTCCTTTCGCGGCTCTTGTACACAAGAAGGAATGGCCTCACCCTATTTTTTTCAGTATGGTTTAATTAAAAATTGAGAACATTATTGAAACCATAATTCAAATTAATTGGATGTGTCCCTTGCAACCAATCAAAGTGGTATTTGCATTATAAGAATTCTTTTTCTCACTTTTTGCAGGTCCTATTTTTTCACTATTTGGAAATCTTTTACTTTAATAAATAGTGTGTTATAATAATTGAACAACCAAATATCACATGTAATTCTACTTCTGTTTAAACACCCTACCTTAAACCACACTCTTCTGTTTACAAAATTATCGGTTTTAAATATTTAAAATGATTAAATATATTAGCTTTTTTATAGATTATTGATCACTCGGTATTGTAATTCTTTTCTAATATTTTGAAGTATTCTCAATTATTATAATTAATTTTGAAAGTTCAATTATATTTTTCTCATGTAAGTAAATTTTTGGTTATTAATTTTATAATTTTTTTCGCAGTACGCTCGTGATTGATTAAATTATGGCCTAATATTTATTTTCTAAATGATTTTAAATATCTATTGCCAAGATCATGCAAATTATGAGATATCTACGTCAGTAAATTAGAAATCCATTTTTCTTTTTGGAAAAGGGCAAACTATTGAAATAGAGTGCTCTGAAGTGCCTACGATTTGTGGTCAATGCGAAAATTCTGAAATAATAGCTATATCTCAGTGCTATGTGGATAAATATGAGTTAAATTTTATATCAATAAATTATGAAAGTTGAGAGCCTAGGTCTAAGTCTAATACCTCATTTACATATGAGATGCACAGATGTCTGTGTGTCCAATCAAAATTTCCTCTTATAATTTGAGTTAGTCAATAAGTGTAGATACATTTTCTCTACACAATTGACGTTAGATTTTGTTATAGTTTGTATTTTACAGTGATATTTTCTGGATTCTGTTTAATTCCAGGGCAAAATACCAACTGCGTCGTGCATTTTCTTGCTATTTTACTGGTACATAGCGGGACATGCTGAGAAACACGTGCATCTTTCCTGATAAAGACAATGAAAATCCGCATCGAATGTATGATATTGGCCTTATATAAATATGTAAAATTAAAGATTCGTTCTTATGATAGTTGTAAGCTGAAGCTTATTGCATATTATGTTTTCGCTAAACGCTTCTATAGAGAGATGTAAAACACTCGAGAATGTTTTTGTTTATCCAATTGAAGATCATCATCAGAAAAATGTCGACGGAGATGTGAAAACAGTGACTATCAAAATGAATTATAGTTCACGTAATTTATTTAAATGTTGGGAAAGCTACAAATAGCAGCAATAAGATCTAGCATAGCGACTACATAAGGAGATACGCGTCGGAGTAAGTGTGTACAAAAACAGCGCAGCAATACACAGCTATTAAAAAAAACTGTTCGTGTAATATGTGATGGGTTTTTGATGTTCATTATAGAGAGACAAGTCATACACTATTACATTTTTCGAAAACAAATACAGCCTTTAGTCAGTTATACTCAGTATGTAGATAATCGTTGAGTTTGGAGAGTTATTGCGAGAAAGCTTTATGTGTGACAGCAAGTGGCATATACGTGTGATTAACATTTAAGAAGAAGAGATAATATTGATTTGATCAACATCTTACACCTGATTATAATCCAATATCTATTGAGAAATATGCACTATTAAAGCAAATACCAATTATATTGTCTCCAATCCTAAAAGTTAGATTACACTGGTCAACAAAAAGAAACTTTTTAAAAGGTGTCTGATATTTTTTAACTGATTTACTATATTTTTGCCATGCTAAATCTAGAAATAACATCCATTTTGCTGTCGGAGGTCAATTGTTTTTTTGTAAATTTGAATTTAAAATTATGCGACTTATACTTTTTTAAAACAATGTTTTCAAGATTTACTAATGATGTTTCAATGGGAAAATGTCAGTTTTTATGATAAAATTGCTGTATTCTAACAAAGAATCACGTACACCTCATGTACAGTACATGTAACTAAAAATGAAAACTTAATGTTTGTATTATTACGGTCTAAGTTTTCGTTTTTTTATCGGAACGAATGTTTTGGTGCTTGCACATCTCTTTTTAAATTCCAACAGTAGTCCACCATCATCACCAGGTCCCACCTTCCCTGGTAGCGTGATTCCATTTCTCTCGAGTGCTGGTGAAAGCACTATGCTCATCGCTTAAAGAGCCAATATTTTCGGGAAAGCGGTCCATGTGCGAGTACAGGTAGTGCATTTTCATGCTCATATTGGAGCCAGAGGAATAAAAAGCATGGGTATTTGGTAAATCCAGACTGTTGACCGAGCAAGAAGTTGACCATTAAACGCAAATCAGCCATTCATGTTGGTCATGAGAATTTTTTTCTAGGACGTACTTAATTGCTTTATGCTGTTCTTTTAATGTTGTCGAATGTACCAATCGCACAGATGCAAATTGATTTCCATTGTGTAACAACACACATTTCAAAGACCTTTTGCTGCTATCGAGAAAAAGTCGCCAGTCGATAAAAAGTCGCCAGTCCTCTGATTTGTATTCAGGTACGCCGAGATGTTCAGTAGCTCTACTATGTCATTGCAATAGACTAATTCTTTTTCTTGATCAAAATATCTCAAAAATTCCTGGTGCCTGGTACGGAAGAAACTTACCTTAAATTTACCATTTAGCATGTTCTTGTCCTTTAAACGAGATGCAAGAAGTTCGGCAGAGTCTTTTAGCAAATTTAAATCGCGAGCAAGATCTTTTAGTTCGATTTGTGAAAACAATTTTGGCTGCTCATCATTGTCATCGGGAAAGGGTTCATCATGATGATCATCGGTAGTGGTAATGCTTTGAGTTTCATCCTGGCTACTGCTGCTTTCTTCAATACTTGTATCTTCAAATACAGGTACGGGAATTTCTTCACTATGAGGAGTAGGACGCATAGCTGACGGCAGATTGGGATACTCCAGTGTTGTGCGATTTTTTCTGTTAATCCCCATGACATTGATAGCACAAAAGTAGCAATCGGTTGCATGATTTGAAGGCTCTCGCCAAATCATGGGGATGCCAAAGTTCATTGACTTTCGCATGCCTTTGCTCCATTGACGGAGATGCTCTGTGCATCTTTTGCAAACGATGTGAGGTGCACAACTTTTGTCTTGATCGCCGAGCTTCATGCCAAAATATGCATAGTAAACGCGCTTGATAAAGGTGGTGACAGTATTGCGATTTGGTGCAAGTGTGTATTCACCACAAACATAGCAAAAAAAATCTGGCTTATTTACACACATTCTTCGAGTCGCCATTGTATACCTGAAAAAAATTAAAAATTAAATTAGTGTACGTTGTCTCCATGGAATTTAAAGTCTGTATAAAAAAAAACATCGGCACGATTATATCTATGTCATGCGAACAGTTTTAATCGCACAGTAATGAAATACTTTGACTCTGAAACACACAGAACCAATACGTAAGACTTACCTTCTCGTCTGCTTTCATATGTTGGTATGTTTTAATAACAAGTTTTACCATTAATTCCAGTATGGGCCAAATAGAGTGCTATCTTATCTTTAAATATCGCATAATAATCGCAAAACTTAGATTCCCTAATTAAAATTTAATCAAAAATTGTTTATTCAAATGCTTTCTTCTTTGTATTGCTAGTGCTAACAAAATTAAATTTGTTCAGGTAATAGAACTTTAAACGGTAAATCGTTAATACTTCTGTTGTACCTTTCTCGGGTATTTAAAAGTTAAAAATAGAAAATTAACGATAGCTTAAAGTGTCGACCAGACCCAGCAAAAAGAGTGGTATTTTTGGATTCAGCACATAAAAATTGTCCAAAATCAGCTTCCAAAACTGAGGCATTAAATTTGCTGTTGACCAGTGTTATTTTCAAAATAAAACCTGAGTTTTTCCGTCGCTAGAAGTGATTGTAATCGTTAAGCAATGAGCCTATATATCTCACTTAGATGCATCACTGGAGACTCAGAGAAACGGAATTATATTAGCTGCATGCGGCAAAATTCCGTTACAAGATTAACTTAAAATTCTCATAGAATAAATTACTTCTTGACAAATTGTTGATAAATTATCTTCTATTCAGAAAATTGTCTAATTTTTTTCTTCGAAATACACTGTAGTTTTGCTCTTTTTAAAGTTTAATATTAGCCTCAGCATTTATTAAAACCTGGATGCGGAATGGTCGTATGTTGTCAATCAATAACGATGCGACATATATTACGGACATTTGCAAATCTGCTATCTTATTTCTCCTATACCATATTTTATACGTACATATTCATTCTTAGGTATAATGAAATGTATTACTACATAATGGCAATTGCACCTCAAGTACGACCGATATACATGTCACTGGAAAAAGTAACATCTCCAACTATTATTCTTCCCGAATAGATCACTAAAGATTGTAAATCACCTTGCCATCGTATCTGAAAGGTGTATCTCTTTAATGTAGATATGGACCGTGTGAGACTGAAAGAAAGTAACCCCTGATATAGACGTGTGTCGGAAGCAAATAACTTCATGTAATTCCTGGCAGAGCAGATTTCATTTAGAAGTGTTCTGACTATGTAGGGAATGTATTCCTTGGAATACATTTTGCTAAGTTAAATGCTACCACGCAAGGCTTCGCAGCTGTTGTGGTTTTGTGTTAAAAAATACGGAGCTAAACTTTTTGGCCGACCTCGTTTTTATTTTGATACGAATCGGTAATTATTCTCGTCCTCATCCTGCTTCGCAGATCAATGCTTTGTACTCATTGACAACATTCAGAAAAAATCTCGGCTATTCCAGATACACATCAATTTAATGCGAGATTTTTCTTACAGGAAATGAACCAAATAAGTGGCTGGCCAAAATAGAAACTGCCTTCATAATTGCCAAGCAAAGTGCAAATGAGAAAACCGAACGATCCAAAGAATTGCTATGCATTTAGACATTTGGATCCTGCGTTACTTGCACACCACCAACTCTTTTTCTAAACGTAAAAACTGGAAATATGCGTGGAACATCTTTCTTGAACGAGTATTAAAGAATACAACAAAATTAACAGAGCGAATGCGTCGCAAAATATCCCTTGCTTTTGTCGATTAAACACCACCAGAATATCTACTTTAAAAATATGATTCTATTTCATTTTTTTATTTTTATTTACACATTTTAATATTGGAATTCTTGCTCTTAAATCTGGCCTTACAATGAATCATTGTGGACATAACTTTAGATGTATACAAAATAAATAATCGTGTGTTGCTCAAAGCATTGAAAAATAGATAAAACTAAACACACATATTCCCATAGTTATTTACTGTTTAATAATTAAATAATGGAGACTAGTATATTTCAGATCTGTGTTAAAAGCATAATGTGATCATATTTATTCCTCCAGTGTAAATGACTATGTCTCAGAAAGGCTATTTAATTAAGCTCTAATCTCTAGCTTTATTGTGAGAAAAAATACTATTTTACAATCAGTGGTTTATGTTATATATTAATTCATGCTTAATTCATCAATCAGATTGCCAAAATTTATGAAGGGGCTAAGTTGATTAAATACTAAATTCCTAGTAAGCATTCCATGTAGGTAGCTTTTTTGAAGGTCCTAGTTTATATTAGGATGACATTTATTCATATTAATAGTCGTTGACGCAGAGACAAAAGATAGGAATCCTATGTGGAGACGGTCTGGTGCATCCAATTAAAATAAAACATTTTCTGGTATATCTACAATGAGAGGTAGTTAAAGGGAAACCCTGGAAGGATGTGTGTGTGTGTGTGTGTGTGTGTGTGTGTGTGTGTGTGTGTGTGTGTGTGTGTGTGTGTGTGTGTGTGTGTGTAAAAGACGGTTGATGGGCCGGGATGTTAATGTAAGCCGAGCTACCTGTTCATACAAAATAGTTGTTGTGAGCATCTGCCAAGCTTTTCAACATTCAGAAATGCATGCTTAGTAAAGCAAAGTCCGCCGTAAACAATCAAATGTTGGATACTACTCTCAACTGATAAATGATTGAAAAATAGTCTCCAACCAAACCCACAGAGACACCGTTGACTTTTTAAGTGCCCCAAGGTTAATCATCTGTCAATGTATTGTCCGGTTCAACGACTGAGGCATCCCTCTGAGTCAACAATCCAATGATTCAGATTCAAAATGGATTCAGATTCCAAATATCGGTTCAAGGTGTCCGGAAAACAGAGACAAATGCGACATGTGGACGCTACACTCGGCTAAAGAAAAATAAGCACTAACCTGAGTGTTTCATCGGACTTGCGCGTAATCTATTGATTGACACAGGGTGTAAAAAATTGTTTGTAAAATGTTCGGCTGTAATCCAACGAATCGACGCAATATACAAGTTCTAACTGTTGACAGAAAAAGCATGGCCAGCAGTTGAACCACAAATCTCAATTTACAGATGAATAAGAGAGCCCCCGTGTTAATGGCGATGTAAGTCATGAATTAACATATCGGATATTTTCTTCTGTTATGACGTCACAGTGTCACACTGTTGTACAGTGTTTATATGAATAAGCATGGTGAAGACAGTTCACAAACAAAGGTACACGTGTCGCCTCTGTTTTCCAAATAAAAATAGAATAAACCAGTGTTGGTGTCGTATTCGATCCACCTAAAGAACATATAATTACAGCCTGGAAGTCCTCGGGTTAATACAACGGGTCTTAACATTTTCGGAAGAAGAATAATTTCAAACTTTGATTCACAATGAGTAAACGGCTAGTACCGTAACCGAAGAAGGGGATCGGTCCTGTGAAATGGATTAATTCTACTGATATTGATTGTTCAGCATAAGAAAGAAAAAAGTGCATCCTGTTATGGATTACCGTGAACTGAACAATTATGTAGACATATATAAGGCACGGCTCCAAAAAATTTGATTGGCGGAGAAGGCTATTTGATGGGTCTGTGCTTGACTTTGAGAAAACATAGCTTCAAGTGCTTGGCCACTTTTATATGGCCGTTTCAAATGTGGTTGTCAAAGCGTAGAAATACTGCCTGACTAGAAAAAATCTGACATTAGCATATCCCCTCTAATATGCATTCGATAATGGAGACTGTTTTGAAAAAGGATATAACTTTCTGACATTCGACGGCGACATACATAGACGATATATACATAAACAAAAGCGTTTCACCTGTGAAATAAATGAAACAGTTTTCCCTCTGTCTCAGCTGAAAACATGGGTCCGCAGCAGCTTGAAAACAGCGCAGGAAATCTTTCATATAAAGTCTATGGAGAGCGTTTTATTTTTCGAAAGAAGTGTTGGAGTATGATTCCGCATGTCACATAGATTTTGCCACAGAATACCATATTCTATCTCTGGGGAAAACAGATCGGGAATCTGCTAGCGAGCGAGTGACTTCGAGCAGCAAATCGACTTATCAGGCTAAATACCATTATCGTGACCTAAGGATAAAATTACAGCACAGCGAATGACCCACTCTGATAAATAGTCAAAAAATAATAACCAGCAGAGCGATCATTCACAAAGCCTATGTGTACGAACGGAGAACATGTCAATGTATGGATAAATTTAAGTTGTCTAGGGCCCGTCGTTTTTTGGAAGCGAACGTATTTAGTTCGAAGATACGTTTTGGCTGAGATACACGAACGACGCACGTTACTTTGACTGAACTTCATGCGGCCGTGATGCACATGACTCTGGCTTTACAAGAGAAGCACAATTTCATACACCTCAAACCAGAATCAGAAAGCGTGCATAACTGTTTTGTAAAAACTTTCATCGGAAATGACCAGAGAACACACAAAAGTCACTAGCTAAATATTGTTCCGGTGGCAATTACTAACGATAAATTCGCTAGTAGAAAATATATACTGTCCATAAATGTTGTTCTAATTTCATCGAATCAGAACTTAACGGATTCCATGACCTAGATAGCTCAGAAGTGTCGAAACCGAATGAAATCCGCTACTCAGACTATATTTCTGGCCTGGTTTGTGAAGATTGATGAAACAATAGGCAGCCAGATTATGGAAATACATAAGAGTAGTGAACATGAATGTATCTGACGAATCTGGCCCGGCGCGTCTTCCCAAAGCTTACAAAAGCTTATATTCAAATGACTATTAGAGTATGTAAATAATATCAGAGTATCGACTTAGCCTAAGTTTATAGCGGTAAAAGCTAATTAGCAATGCTTAGAGACAGATAAAACCAAGTGTAATGAAAAACACTTCATGATGGTTACATCTGGCGGCCGGTGACACAGCAGGCCTCCAGAAACATCATTAATAACCATGAATAAATATTCTTTGAACGTAGTCCATCGAATACTGCTTACTGAAAATGAAACTACATTCATTAATGCAGAATTAGAGGAGTTTCCCACCAGCTGACAAATGCGTCAGCGTATTAGATGTGCTTACTTCTCAACAATAACGGCATTTTCAAAGGATACGACTGAGTATTAAGCATATTGCAGCTTCAATGAAGTGAGCTGATAACGAAAGAGTGCATTCGTACAACGTGCTGTCACAGAACCAAACATGATCGGCGATGCAGCCGCAAAGGAATAAAAAAGTCGAGGTTAGTAAAAAGAAATATCGACCAAAGGCTCCTTGATCTCCTCAATAACAACGGATTCTGTGTTCAAACAACATCAAAGTGTTATACTTGTGTATCTATGTTGCGAGGCCGTGATACTTATCATAAGTAGTAAAAAGACAAAGCTATCAGTTTAAATGGGTAAATGTACAAAATAATTATGATTCATCTTTATAAACCAGCTAGTGTTTTAATATAAAACAGTTTTTCTTGGCTAGTTATTACACTACGATTCAAATTTTCAAAAATCGATTCGGTCGACTCGTAGCAGTCATATAAAAGAACCATATTTATATTACAGGAATATATATATATATATATATATATATATATATATATATATATATATATATATATTCAAGCAAATATTATTAAATACAACGGAGACATTTTGTCTTATAATTCTTTTTTTTAATTTTTTCAATTTTTCGTATTGTCTTTTTTGTTTCAAAATCAAAAATATTAATAAAGGATCCATACATGTTGCTGTTACGAGCGCTTTCGATTCGTCCACGAATCATCATCAGGTGTTAAAAATACAGGATTGCGAAAATGAGGATAAAAAATGAAAACTAAAATATATATAGTCAGTGATGAGTTAAAATAAAAGTCGATTAAGAATAAAAGTCGATTAAAAATTCGAGTGTTAAAACCAGCAAGTTCGTAGACACCATGTACGAAGTCCGTCCAACACGGACTACGCAAGACATTTCAGAACGTTACTACTTTTTTGAAATGCAATGTCATTTATATAAGGTTGAAGAGTTCTAATGTACGACGCTTCAAGGATCTTTAATTTTTTTACATTATTTTCCCGTTGTATAATTTTTGTGTTGTCAACGAGGACCTTTCTAACATTGGAGGGGGGACAGCTATGTTCTTTTTTTTAAAGCGCTTGTGTCGTGAGGGTGCATAGTTATTCGCCGGGACAACGTTGTTGTTGTATGCCCAATGTATGTATTATTTTTGGAGTTACATTCTACAATAGAACATTTAAATTTATACACTACATTGGTTTGCTCCAACGTTTTTATCACCGGTGAAGAGTTGTTTTTAACCACAAGGTTTTGTGTTCGAAATTTCCTATAATAGATAATAAATTTGATTTTAAAATTACTGTCAACAGGCGTCAAGTATCTTCGTATAATGTTTTTTCTTGCATTTTCTTCGATTCTGAAATTAGGCGTCATTTGATTTTGGTAAAATATATTAATGGGGTTTGCATTGCGGTGTTGGCTAACGTTATTATTCTGGTTATCGGAAGATTGTAGCATTTTTTTTATTTGTTCATCAACAATGTAATTGGGGAAATGATTATTGATGAGTACTTGTTTAATGTTTTTTATTTCAATTAGCAATGCTTTTTTTGTGTAGGATATCATTTTAGCGCGATTTAGTAAATTTTTTATTATGGCTATTTTGTACCTTTGTGGACACTCACTTTTAAAGTTCAGGAGGCTAGAGTTTATGCTAGTTGGTTTTTTATATACAGATGCATTACAAGTGTTATTAGACGTATCAATAATGACATCAAGAAATGGAATTTTATTGTTATTATTTAACTCTACTGTGAATTTTAAAATTGAATTTTCTTGAAAGAGGTGCTGTAATTGGTGTATCTGTTCATTATTTTCAGCTAAAATGAGAATGTCATCAACGTAGCGTACATAAATTGGGGGTTTTATGTTGTTTTTAAATATTTTGTTCTCTAAGTCAGCCATGTAGAATTCACTTATGGTTGGTCCGAGGACTGATCCCATTACCACACCGTCTATTTGAGTATAAATGTTACCATTGTGGTCATAGAAGGGTACTTCTGTAGTGCAAATTAGTAACAATTTTTTAAAAACTCTTTTGTTAATTTTAAGTGGGGGGAGTGATGGATTATTATAAATGTTCTTGATAATTATATCTATTGTTTCTACTACAGGTACATTTGTAAATAAACTTTCTACGTCAAGGGAAGAAATTATTTTGTTTTCTGATTGCATTGATTTTAATATTTGTATTAGTTCGTGTGTGGACTTAATGCTATATTTACTAGGAATATATGGGCTGATAAGTTCGTTTAGTGTTTTTGTTAGGCGATAGATGGGAGTCGGAATTTGGGATATAATAGGTCGGAGAGGGAAATCAGGTTTATGTGTCTTGACTGTGCCATATAAGTAAAGAGTTTTAAAGAAATTGTTACTAATTTGCACTACAGAAGTGCCCTTCTATGACCACAATGAAAAAAGCAGTAACGTTCTGAAATGTCTTGCGTAGTCCGTGTTGGACGGACTTCGTACATGGTGTCTACGAACTTGCTGGTTTTAACACTCGAATTTTTAATCGACTTTTATTCTTAATCGACTTTTATTTTAACTCATCACTGACTATATATATTTTAGTTTTCATTTTTTATCCTCATTTTCGCAATCCTGTATTTTTAACACCTGATGATGATTCGTGGACGAATCGAAAGCGCTCGTAACAGCAACATGTATGGATCCTTTATTAATATTTTTGATTTTGAAACAAAAAAGACAATACGAAAAATTGAAAAATTAAAAAAAAGAATTATAAGACAAAATGTCTCCGTTGTATTTAATATATATATATATATATATATATATATACAGATGCATGTGGTTTCATTGGTGCATATGAATATTAAAATATATATATATATATATATATATATATATATAGTAATTTATAAAATATATATAGCGATCAAGCTGCACTGAATATTCCGCATTTCATTCACTCTAGGATTCTTTAGGCTTATTACTAACTAGTTCTACCTACGTATATCGCACTTTTGAAGTAAATACTTAAAGTTTACGCATAAATGTATACTTTCGTATATTAATTTTATGTGAGTAAACGAAGTAGTTATATATATATATATATATATATATATATATATATATATATGACTGTGTGTCTATATAGATAAGTATATATGTATATATGTATATGTATCCGAATATATGTATATATATATATATATATATATATATATATATATATATATATATATATATATATATATACATATATATATATATATATATATATTTCAAATAAGGGGGTAGTCACCAACAATGTGTAATTTTGAACATAATTTTATTATTCCGTGTATTGGTTTTTCATTGAAAATTATGTTTGGATCATTGTAATAATGTTTTTAAATCATTGAAATCGTTTTTACGCGTTTCAGACGTTCTGTGAAGCGTCCTCTTCAGAAATTATTTTCAAATGTGTTGGAGATGTAAAAATGGCATTTTCGTAGTTTATTGGAAGTTTTTCGGAAGGGTGGAGGCGTGAAAGTGTCTATTATTCATTGGCATGTTCAATTTTTATTACTCTTTTATTGGGCTTGTCGAGGGGGGGGGGCGCTGACCTCGGCTGTAGTCACTGTCGTGTGGTGTTTCTCTCTCTCACTCTCTCTTTCTGCTTGTGTTTTTACCCTTTTCCTTTAGGGTAGGGTGTGTGTGTGTGTTTTCTTTTATTGGTTTGATAATGTGTGTACTGTTTTATAGTATTATGAGATTATTTGCTTCCCTACGAAGGTGACTGTGATGCAAGACCGTTACTAATGTGTATGTGTGAGGAGGGGGGACCAGCTCTTCTGAAATAAGGGTAGGGGTATTTCATTCTATTTTGATATTTATTTTTTGGATTCTTGGATTTTAATATTGTGATTTTTCGTTTCAGTCTTTTCGGCTGTTCTTTATATTTTGTTTGTTTAGATAGAGGGGTGTATTTAAAAATATGTATAGGGGATTTTTAATGTTTCTATTTATTTGTCTCCCCATGTGGGTATGCCTAGACCCAGGATCGCTTCCTAGTGTGGGGAAGATTTTGTTCCCCATAGGGTGGTCACTTGGAAGGGGTATATATATATGGGAGGGGGATGATAGAAGGGATGATAGTTGTCTCACTCATGAGGGGGTCTCTTCCTCTGACTGAGGAGGGAGCGAGGTGTTGGAACAAATATTATACTATGGTTCTAAATGTTTCCTAGTGTTGTTGCTTTCGAGGTTAAGTATGGTTTGTATTCTGCAGTGTGTTGTATTAGAGATAGGAGTTTTGTGTCTGTGTGTGGTTGTATGCGAGCGTGTGTGTGTTTTAATGTGTCCGTTGTGATTTATGTGTGGCTGTGTATATGTATATGGATGTGCATGCGAGTGTGTCTTGCATTTCATGTTTTTGTGTGTCGATATTAAGCTCTGTTCAGTTCAGGAGTGAATCTGGTGATGAAGTTTTTTTCCTTTGCAAGTAAATAAAAATAATTGTATGTTTGGAAGATTGACATTATTTTGAAGCTGTTTCCAATGCATGTGTGTACGTGCTTTGAAACATAGAGGTGTCTGTTATCTGTAATTTGGATGTTGCTCTTATGTAAGACCACTATATTGCTGAGATTTTTGGTGGCGCCTATGTAGGATTTGTTGCATGCTGTGCATCTTAGTGCATATACTACATTTCTGGAGGTGCAATTTAGATCCTTTTTTATTTTGAATGTTTGTGCTGGGTTTTTGAATGTGTATGTGTTACCTTCTATTATTATGTCACATACTCCACATCGCGGTTTGCTGCATTTTGTATCCCCTTTTGTAGTGTGCGGGACGAGTTTTGAGGAAGTAAGGATGTATTTTAAGTTTTTGGGTTGGCATTTGCTTTTTATTATTTTTGTTGTTTTACGTATGTTGTTTAGTTTGTCGTCCTGATTGAGGAGGATAAGGTTTTTTGTTATCTGTGTAAATATTTCTAGGTTGGTTATGTTGTGTGCAGAGACGTATGCTAAAAATTGGTATTTGCTGTGTTCTTTTGGGGTTCTTAGTGTGTCTATTGGAATTTTTTCAGCCAGTTCAATACCTTTCTGTATTAGTGGTTGTGGGTATCCACTTTTCCGCAGCGTTATTTCTAGTTCATTCAGTCTAGTTGCACTGAGGTGTCTGTCTGTTACTATGGTGCAGACTCTACCTGCTAGGGAGTAGGGTATTGATTTTTGACAGTTTTTATGATTGTGGCTTTTGAAGTGGAGGTATTGTAGAATGTATGTGGGTGTGTGGTAGATGTCTGTTATTATGTTTTTGTTTTTTATTGTTAGTAGGATGTCTAGGAAAGGTAGTTCAGTGGGGCTTTGTTCTAGTGTGAAGTTTATTTTTTGGTGCAGATTTTGTAGCAAAGTGTGGAGTTCTTTGATATCCCCCATGAGGTACTCCAGAGGATAAACAGTCGTCTAGGTATCTTTTCCAAGATTTTCTCGAGAGAGTTTTTATATTGTGCCCGTACTTTTGCTCTATCCTTTCATAAAGGGTCTCTTCTAGAAAGGCGAGTGTAATGGTGGCATATGTCGGTGCCATTTTCGTACCCATTCCTATGCCTAGTATTTGGATGTAGTTGTCTTTATTGAAGTGGAAGGAGTTGTTATTGAGGATTATGTCGATGCTATCAATCACGAATTGTTTATTGAATCTGGAATGTAAAGTCTGTGTATGTTTGTCAATCCAATATTCGATAGTTTCTTTTCCTAGATTGTGTGGGAGACTGCTATATAAGCTGCTAACATCGAATGTAGCTAGTATTGTCTCATCGTCTACTGTTTGCGGTAGGGAGCTAAGGAAGTGTGTGTCATCTCTTACAAAACATCTGACTAGATTGGTGAAGGGTTGTAATAGTATATCTATTAGGTTGCTAAGTCTGCTTGTTGGGCATGAATGTTGGGTTTTGGGATTCTTATGTACTCCGACTTTTGATGACATGTCTTACCTGTTATGTTGTTGCCTCCACCCCCTGAAAACACTTCAAATTAACTACGCAAACGCCATTTCTACATCTCCAACACATTTGAAAATAATTTCTGACGAGGACACTTCACAGAACGTCTGAAACGCGTAAAAACTATTTCAGTGATTAAAAAACATTATTACAATGATCAAAACATAATTCTCAATGAAAAACCAAGACACGGAATTACAAAATAATGTTAAAAATACACATTGTTGGTGACTACCCCCTTATTTAAATATACATCTTTCTTTCGTTGGAATTTCTTAACCCATTTTATATATATATATATATATATATGGATATATAGAGTACTCTATAGTGTAAAGTGTAATGCCCGTAGTTGATCTTCGTTAAAGGACATGAAACCAAACCCAACAGATTATTTCAGAAAGAAATCTCAATACAGTAACTTTTGTTAACGAAATTTTAAATCGCATTACATGTATAAGAAAATAGATATGAATTTCCATCTCTACAATGTTATTGGAGCTCTATTATTTTTGTAATCGATTCAATTTAGAAACGTATTAAATCTCGTTTTTATTAGAATACAAACACACGCTTTTCGTAATTTTCAAGATAGAACAATCACACATTTCAACTAGAGTTTAGTAAATTTCAGTTATAATTTTAGGAACAATGTAATCTTGTGCAATAGGTAAACGGCTTTACTAGCTGCACGTATTACTAATCTGTTAATCAGTTTATTTTTCTCATTTGTCCGCAATATATTTGTCATTTTTCTGCAATAGATTTCTACCTAATATTTTATTTTAAAAAAACTGAAGAAATTATGGAAATGTATGTTCAATTTTATTTATATTCGTAAGATGTCAGTAAAAAAAAAAACGATTTTGGCGGTATATCTGTAAAAAAAAATACTTTGTAAATATTCTTTAATACTCGTTGAAGAAAACCGTTTTCATGTAATTCCAATTATCAGATTTAGGATCGCAAAGAGTGTTGCGCAATTAACACATGACCTAACTGTCTGGACGGATAATAATTTTGTGAGTCGATCGATTTCTTAATTGGTACTTCTTTTTTTAGCAAGAATGAGGTCAATGTACATTTTTACCGTCGGAAACATTTTTTGGTTCATTTCCTGTTATAAATGCCTCAACCGAAAAGTAGGTGTTTTAAAAATAGCCGGGAAATTGGATGAAGAATGTAGGTGATCGTTACGCACTGATTTGCCAGCCAAAAAGAAAAGAATAACTACCGATTTGGAATTATACAAATATAAATATTTGAATGCCACTGCCATAACAGAACGAATGTGTACACATTATCTCTTGTATCGGTGGAGGAAAGTAGGATATTTGTGAATACATGATATATCTACTATTATATGAAATTTATTTTGTGTGCTCTTGTGTGAGTTACTTCCCAATAAGTTCGGAAACGGGTCAATTTTTGCAAATTTCACACAAATATAGCTTTTCTTATCATGGATTAAAAAGAAAATTGCAAGGGAATATTTCACGTTATACATGTAACAGGGAAATGTACACATACATCCACACACACAGACACCTTCACTTTTATATATATATATATATATATATATATATATATATATATAAAACTTAAGCTTAGATTAAGAAGATCAATAATTGAAACCCTATGTAGATTTCTTCGTTTGCATATTATAAAAGGAAGTATTAACACAAAGTGACTTTTTTCGAGGGCATTCATCCTCATTAGCTCATTCGTGCGTTGTGGTGTATACTTACATAGGATTTATATGTGCTTCAACGACACCAACGCTCTTGCCAAATGTACTGTAGATAATCATAAATAGCAAATCATTTTTAACTATTTGGACGTGTAGTGGAAGCGGAAAGAGGAAGAATTGAGAGCGGCAATGAGAATGTGTACAATACGCCTTTATCGGCGGGCGCCTTCCCTCCTTTGTAACTGAAAAACATATGATTTTATTTCAATTTGCTCCTATTCTTTTATATCCTGACCATTTGCCTTCCTAACTGCGTCGTATGTCAAATTCCGAGTCTATTTTTTTGTTTGTTTTTGTAATGGCTTTTTCTTGGAGACCTAACATCCTCCGGGGCATTTCTACTCATTCTTGTTTATTTCAGCATATGTCTGGTCTCCATTATTTTACATTCTTTTACCATTTCAGAAAGAAATGTTGTACATTTTTTCTCGACGCCAATCTATATACAATACCCACATCGCTATTAATACGAAATAGTAAAACAAAAACAAAACATGTTTTATTATTCAATAAAGAAATAAAATGCATTCAAATCTACTTCTTTTATTTCATGGAGACATTTTTGCATTTAAAGCAACGAAAACAAAATATCGGTCTTTATTCTCGTATTTAAGCAAACTGTATTTAAATCTTTTTCAGTTCCATGTGCACATTTTGTTAGTCATATGCCGGGGGAAACCGTGAGCAGGATACTCCAATCATCGATGTAACCGACCTTCGCCTTAAAACAATTGACATTGGGTAAATAATTCTCGATAGCACAATGCGTGCTTATGCTCAAGTGAATTTGTGAAATTGCTAACTTTATTCGCTATTTCATTTATTTCATTCGTCACATTTGTCATCTGACCAAAAAAACATATTTATCTTTCCTTCTTACAATTTAGGATGAAGCAACCGTAGCTGGACTAGGGTAGTCGTTATCCTTTCAAGCAGATCATAGTTTTCATCCATTCTTAGCATTACACTTTCCCCAGTTGTTTGTTAATTTTTCAGCCCTCAGTGCTCTACTTATTGACCTTAGCTTCGACACAACTTTTGCATATAATTTCCCCACGTGTCCCAAATACATGGCTATACGCACGTATGCTATTAACACCTCCTCTCATCTTATTACATGTTGTAACAAAGCGCTCATTAAATGAACTTTATACGTATCTTCTATTCATCGGGCTGGTCGAAGCTTCTGCATTTTTGATTCCGATTCCTGAAAATCATAGTTTCGCACCTAAAACATTTCTTTACCTATTCCTTTACTTTCTTAAGAAAATATAGACATAAATAGTTCTCTCTAATGATGTGAAACATCATCTCCACTCCACATCTCAATAGTCGTAATTGCATTGTTTAGGTATTCTATTCCTAAGGTGTGACGGTATGTATGATCTAACTACCGGTTGGCTGTCGAGTAAGACAGAAAATAGAATATGTTGTCCATTAATCTGTATGTCTGTTATATTATGGATACTCTACTATTTTATTCCCATTAAAATATTTTATTATCAGCTGCTTGTTTCCATGTAGTACGGCACAATCCTGCGGACGCAGCGGTTCTCGGCAGATCACCGAAGTGAAGCAACGCTGAGCCTCGTCAGATGGCCAGATGGGTGACCATTTGGAAGGCTAGGCGCTGTATGTATATTTTGAGAAGGTTGGGCGTGGGGTCAGCACCCTCACACTGTAAAAACAACGCCTCGCTATAAAAGCATCTACAAAGTGCTAGATGGCCTATGCCCCTCCAGGGGCTCAAGGTTATGGATGGATGAATTCTTGTTTCATCTTAAATCTATTCACCATAACGTGCATTGCCTATAAATCCTTAGACCTCTGCTGATGTAAACTAATTTTCGGCTCGCGGTGATTCGACTTCATTGCAATTATTAGATAAGTCCTACTACCTATCCCTATTGGAGGATGCACAGAAACCGACAAGTTGCACAAACATTATCCGTTCTTTTCGAATGTTGCATAGTATAATCATAGCAACCTATACTTTAATTTTACGTCTCTATCTTCTTGCTTTTTATGGCTTAGTTTAGTAAATATTTGAAGATTCTATGATCCAGAAGTTATTATCAGCTTCTTGTTTCCATCTTAAATCTATTCCACATAACGTGCATTACCTATATACCATTTGAACTCTGATGACGTAAACTAATTTTCGCCTCGAGGAGATTCGACTTAATTGCAACTACTCGATAAATCCTACTATCTATTTCCATTGAAGGATGACAGAAGCCGACAAGTTGCAGAAACATTATCTGTTCTTTTTGGATATTGAATAGTATAAACATATGGCTTAGTTTAGTAATTATTTGAAGATTCTATGATTCAAAAATATAGTGAACTTTGCACGATAAATATAGTGGTTTTATGTATAAATGACATAATGTATAGCATATTCTTCCTTCTCTATAGTTGACCATCTTGTCTGCGTGTCGGGCAGCTTGTGGAATTAAAAGGTAATTTAGTTGTTCTACCTCTTACTTCTATACCAGATCATAACAAATGTCTGGCAAACATGCCTCACTCGAATGATGAGAAAATCTGCACACATACTCGCCGTCTATTCATCAATACTATTAGGCATGACGCTTGCTACAGGGGTTGTTCCTGAAGATTGGAGAGTTGCTATATATAGTATATAGTTGTTCCTGAAGATTGGAGAGTAGCTATATTTAGTAGATATACAATTGAGAAAAAATGAGCAAAACCCCCTCATTTAGAGACTAGCGATCCTCACATCTCCTACTTGCAAAATTATGGGGAGGCTGCCAAAGCGGGCAACAATGACTCATCACACGGCAACTTCAATCATTTACACCTAGAAGCATATTTTTATATAAAAAAACGATCCTATTTTACGGATTTTCTCGTGATGGAAAAATGGGTGACGTGAATAAAAGACGAGGGTGATACGGCGAACATAGATATTTTAGAATTTGCTATGGCGTTTGACTCCGACAACCATTGTTTATTTGTGCAAAAACCCTTGCTTTATGGTGTAAATAAATCTGTCATACACTGGATTCGAGGCTTTCCGGCGGACCGTACCTACCGACTAAAGATGAACGGCAGCCTGTCTCCAGAGAAAGACGCTAGCAATGTAGTTCCACAAGGGTCGTTGAAAGGGACTAATCCTTTTCCTCCTGTTCATAAACGACATGCCGGGCGCCATTGGTGGTGATACGCTGCTGTTTCCTGACGACGTTAAGCTGGTAGGCTGCTGAAAGCAGATTAGTCTTCTTCAGCCGAGCCTTCAGCGTGCGTGTAGGTGGTCAACCGCGTTGGGTCTCGAGCTTAACGTCAGAAAAAATTGCCACATTGCACTGGACCATCCATTGGTGTCGCCACATATATCGGTGCTGTGAATAACTGTGTAGAAGATGCTGTAGAGAAATTGAAATTCTGGTTGGTTTTTCCTTTAATTCTTCGAATCACTGCATTCAGGCTGT
Source organism: Euprymna scolopes (assembly GCF_053919585.1). Taxonomy (NCBI): domain Eukaryota; kingdom Metazoa; phylum Mollusca; class Cephalopoda; order Sepiida; family Sepiolidae; genus Euprymna; species Euprymna scolopes. The sequence goes on along the minus strand of NC_136485.1, from coordinate 31,157,074 downwards.
CAACAAGGCAAGAGGCATCTTTTACTCTCATCAAATGCCCTTTCGGCAACCTCACACCAAAGATCTTCCGCTCTATGTATGCGTCATTACTCCAACCTATATGGAGTATAGCATCCATGCGTCGACTATATATGGTTCATAACATTCAGCACCTGGAGAGAGTGCAGGGGCTACCAACCCGGTTGGTGCAATGTTTCCCTAATGTTCCTTATAAAAACCGTATGCGGCGACTGAAGCTTTTATCGCTTGGGTGCAGAAGACGGAGGAATGACTTGATATTGGACAATAACCCCCATCATAGTCATTACAACTTCCCTCGTAATGTTCTCTGCACCCCAGCACTTGAACGTGGACTGACGAGACACGACCAACAATTGTTTCATCAAGGAGTTCAGCTAAATCGACGTAAGGACGCATTTTACATTCGCATATCGGTTCTCCGGAATAGACTTTCGTTTGAGGTGGCACCGTACCAACATGGTATCAGTTTAATACGATGTTACACATGTTCTGTTCCACTGTATCTCCCACCGTCTAAATTCGCAGAGCTCTTCCCTTCATCTTTGTATGCTTTCACTTTTCTCTCTCCTCCCACGCTTTTCTTAACGGCGATGAAACATGCAATGGATAAACATCTGCTTAATACATTGAATTTAATTGAATCTTGTATCCCAGCGAAAAAGTGCACGTCCAACCTTTAACTAATTTTTTGGCGATATCTGAAACGTTCTTATAGATCACCGGTATTATTTTATTGCCATCTTGATGGTTGGAGTCGAAATAGATTTGCTGTAGTTAATTGTCGAGACTTTGCTCTGTATTCCTCTCACCAACTGTAAATACGAGATACTGAATGATGCTTTCGAAGAACTCGCGATTTGTTGCTTTTCAGGTAAGAATATGTTTGCGCAAAGTACTCATATCCTTTCTATGTGCTTTTAGAGGTTTCCATCATATTGAAGAATATTAATACATTGTCAAACTAATGTAAGGAAAAATATATTGCCTCTGTAACAATATCGACAGATTTATTTCAAAGACGGCTAGAATATTCGTAAATACAAATGGTTTCAAATTAAAGAGATGTAAACCCTGCTGGCAGGCTAAAACAGTTTTCTATTTATCGTTAATACTCAGGTTTACTTGCCAGTAACCTGATTTGAATCTAATTCCGAGTAGTATTTTGCTGGCTTAAGCGAGGGCAATATATCCTCAGTAAATAGCAATTCTCCTGGCTTACCTCTTGATTGGAGGGTTGTCGAGTTTTAGGTTATGAAACACCTACTATTATCAACAATTCTAAGTGAGTGTTGTGTAAAATATAATAGGTGTAAAAACTTTTGCAATTGTTGGAAAATATGTACCTGTTCGATATTCAGCTGCCCCTTCCACATGGAAAGACATCTTTTATATAGGCACATATTCCATGCCCATGGCGATCTTGGGGGTCAGATTTGGAAGTTAAGTTAGCGTATACTTTAATTACGAACTCATTTAAGTAAATAGTCTGTACAATGCCAGTTTCGCTTAAAAATAAAAGGTCTCGTTTAGTCTCCTGTAATTGGGCTTCAAGCTCTGGAAGGTTAGAACGTAGACCCCTGATGTTCACGGAGTAAAATTGATATTTACTCCACACAAATAACATGTTTTGGTAAGATATAAAAACTTCTGAGTTCCTTTGAATAAATTCCTTTCAATGTACAGTATTACTAAGATGACTTCATGGCAGTGGTATAATGGAACTTTAATAGATTGCTATAGTTAATGCAAGTAAATTCTAGTTTTATTTTCATTTCTAACCCAGCCATTGTCATGAGTTTTTTTTTTACAAGTTGGTTACCAGTTATCAAGGCCCGGAAGGTCCTTAGGGATAGGGGTTATTGCAAGTACAGTACGTTAGTGTGGAGATTTCATAAAGTCTCTACTAAAGGGGGTGGATCATCAGGTACTTGTTTAAGTTGATCTTGAAGACATCCAGTTGTATTCAGGTGGGAAGCAGGCAGACGGAACAGAGTTCCACAGGCGTGCAGTTATAAGAAAGAAGCGTTGTTCATGGAATCTACGTTTTGATTTAGGCATAGATAAAAAGTGGGGACAGTTTTTGAAAGTGGATTTAGCTGGATAGGTGTTTTTCGTCAAAGATTGGCGAGTGGGGATCAGAGATTGGAGCTCAGACGAGCACCTGCCATGGAAATAACGATAAAAGATAGGCTTGCAACGTCTCCTCTGTGGGAGAGAGATTGTAGGGAAGAGAAAAGGCATTCCCCACTAAGCCACGAAGTCGTTTTGGTACTGTCAAGGCTCCTGCCCATATATGGCAGCAGTATTCCATCCTTGGACGTATTTGGTATTTATATAGATAGAGAATTGCATCAGTAGTGAGATATCTTCTGGAGCGGTAGAAGGATCCCACCATCTTTCTAGCGACCCTGGAAACAGACTTGATGTACGTGTTACATTTCAGATCAGGCGTGAAGGTCAAACCCAGAAGCTTTTCAAAACATGGGGCTTCTCCTAGACGAGAGCCATCCATTTCAATTGATGACAGACAGTTGATGATGTAAAGATAGGGGTTTGGTTTTAGATGCATTAAAGGTAACCAGCCACGTCTTCCCCCACTGAACCACACGCTCGAGATCAGAGGAGAGAGAATCAGAGAGAACTTTGTCATTTACAACCTTTGATGTGTTGCCGTAGATGGTCGTGTCATCAGCATAGATGTCAACGAATGATTTAAATATGTTTTTTGGGAGATCATTGATGTAGATCAGGAGGGGAGTTGGGGCCAGGATTGACTCTTGAGGGACTGCAGCATTAATACTGCAGGGCTCTGATTTGTGTCCATCAACACTACTCTTATGAGCCTATCAGAGAGAAATGATTTAATGATAGAGAGAACATTTCCAGTTATACCGTAGCTGGAAATCTTGTGAAGTTGGCCTTTATGCCATACCTAGTCAAAGGCTTTTGTTATGTCAAGGGCAATTGCCTTAGACAGGAAACCTTTGCCAAGAGATTCGCTAATCCTATGAGATATAACCGTTAGCACATCTGCGGTAGATCTTGCAGAACGGAAACCATATTGTGTGTCACTAAGAAGGTTATTTCTGCTGAGGTGTTGACTATTTCTCTATATAATATGGATTCCAGCAACTTACTCATGACACACAGGAGGCTCATTGGTATGTACTGAGACGGAGATGACTTATCACCTGAATTCTTTAATACAGGGCAAACTGATGAGGTTTTCCAGGGTGTTGGAAAGCACTTCTCCTTAAGGCAACGCTTAAACAGTTTCTTAAGTATGGGATCAAGTTCTGGTTGAAGCTTTTTTAACACTATAATTGGGATGCCGCCAGGACCAGTTGCTTTACAAAATCAAGGTTCTGATTAGCTTGTCGATCTCATGCACATATATCAATATGTTACCTAGTGTTTTCTGTGTTATATGAGGAAATATGAGGAGTTGATGACCTTCGTCGAATAGGATAGAATTAGCTACAAAGTTCTTTGCAAATAGTTTGACCTTGTTTAAGCTGACGAGATGACCTCTGGTCAATTGGTAATGGTTGGGATTGAACGCACACTTCTGTTCAGGATCCTGTTTTTTATTTGCCAAAACTGGCAGGAATCAAGGCGCTGATCAGTTACTTTGGATTAAACAGACTGCGCATATAGCTCTCTTGCATTTTTATTACTCTTTTACAGTAGTTGCTGGTGTTCCTGTTTAGTCTCAGTGCATCTATTACTTTGGTAGCTAAGGAAAAAGTGATTTCTGTGCGCGATCGCAGCAGCACATTCTGGGGAGAACAATGACTGGCTAGAAGGTTTTTGTTAGAATTTTTAGATGGTATGAATCGGTCTATGCCTACAATTAACCATTCGGTCAGGTCTTATTCTATAGAGGACACATCCTTTTAAACATGGAATGCAGAGGTAGATCAGATATAAATGTACGGAACTTACCCCAGTCAGCCATGGAGTATCGGTATACAGTACGGTGGATGGGTACGTATGGGGACTTATTACATTTCCTGTTTATCTTAACTTATATGACGGAGTGGTCGGAATATCCTAGAGGAGAAAGAACGGAATATGAACATAGCTCACGGGAAGTTGAGAAAAAATTTTTTAGAAGGCTTGCATATTTACCTGTAGTATCGAGCACACGTTGGGCTCGCGAACAATCTGAGTTAGGTATCATTTTATCGTTAAACTCTGCAGCTTAATATTCACAGGTTACATTAATGTAAGGGGATTTACAAAAACGAACTTGCTTTCTCAAACTGTGCTGGAATATTATCTACGCCAGAAAATATGTTATATTGTAAGAATGCTAGTATTCGCTTATTTCAAGAGTATTGTTCCACATTCTAAATAATGAAACTACCACAACCCCTCAGACTTCGGAATGCTATAAAATAAATTCCGTGCCTGATTTACTAATACTTGAATAACATATGCTACGTTAAATTTATAGCATGTGTTCTCTCTTGACGTACATGTCACCTGACACGTGGCAAATCCCATCCTTTCACTGATGAGACCAGAAGATTACGAAACCTGTTATTCTAATAATTTCTCTGGTTTGACTGCGAGATCTTTTAATTTCTTACTAATTTCCTTCTTTACTAACATACAGAAATTTTAATATTATGTGAACAGTCATATCGCTGCTAAACCCTGTCTCATGTCTCATGTTAGACACGATCTAAAATAGTAGGCCATTAGACCAAGTTGTAATATGGATTTTTATGGCGCAGAAAATGTCAGAAATTATATATTAATAGAAGTAAAAAGAATGTATCATTAAAATGTTAAACATTTCCAAAATTCAAAAGATTATAGGAAGGATTTTGCATGAATATTTGTTGCTTTTTTTCCATTTTCTCCCCAAACAAGGTACTTTGATGTTGGGGGCTACTATCGCGGACATAAGTTGAAGGGATACTATGTAAGGGAGTTGAGCAGCGATTGATCCGTTCACATTACACTCGCACTTCTAGATGCTAGTACAGCTGAGAAAGCAGGAACTCGGAAGGGATTTCCAAAATCTAGCAGTTCTGGAAACTAAACTATCAGCGTATAAGACTGTCTTATATCTAGGGATCTACTGTGTAGGTATGGGATTTGCTGATGTCAGGTCTGTCGGTGGTATTTACGTCGAGGGAGTACAAGTGCTTGCAGTTCGTCGGAGCATTAACCATTAAAATACTTATAGAACAGGCAGGGGGATGCTATATTACGTCGATGGGACAGATGTTTAAGCTTAGATGACAGCTCAGGACATATCAGGTTGGTGACTCTCTTCTGAACCCTGTCCACGGGCGAGAAACAAGTAGCAGATGCACGGTCCAAATGAGACAGCAGTACTCCATATATGGGCGAATGATGCCCTTGTATAGATACAGGATACTTTCAAGCGTAAGTAGCTTTTTAGCACGGAAGAAGGAGCCAACCTTTTTTCTGCAGCATCCTTCAAAATGTCATGTAATTAAATTTTCCGATATATATTGGCGAGCAATTATGGAAGCCTACGTTTACTTCAATGCGACCACCCGTGCGCCTGTTTATTCACTCTTCATATTAGACATGCGTATTATAATACCCGCGGGATTCCGTGTATTATCCAGACCATGTGAACAGCTTGGCTTAACAATAACGTTGTCACGTTTACCGGTGTTATTGTTACTTCAGACAGATTCTAAACGTAATTCAATGCAGGCATCCGCGTATTTTCGTAGCTTTAAGTGCAGATGAATTCCCATAGTAGATTAATTTTTTTTATAATAGAGGATACAGATTTGAGATTTTATGAAGAAAATATGACATGCTATCACGAGTAAGTAAATGTCAGGTTGTAAAATATATAACAATGTTTTTAAAAAAGTCTATTAGAGAAGAAAATAATAAATGTAAATGTGATTCTCCAAAAAGATAAAGAAATGCAAAATACCGACAGTTAATAGGAGAATTACTAAATGTGAAAATACTTGCTTGCGTCTAATCTGAATAATTCCCAAAACAAATATACCAAGTAATAAAATTTTTGGAGAAGCATTATATTTCGAACATGTGATTAAAACGATGAAGAATACAAGCTTAAATTATTAAAGGCACACCTTAATATGCCAATACTTATTAGTAAAATAATAAAATGTATCGCATGGTAGGGAAATATGTAATGAAATTTGCCACCTATTTGAATGTCAAATAGAGAGAGAGATAGAAAGAGATAGAGAAAAAGATAGAGATAGAGAGAGAGGGAGAGAGAAGGGAATAATGTGAGAGACATATTAGTAGGCCGACCGGCGTTATCCGGTTGAAAATACGTTTATTCATGATATTTTATATTCATATATGATATTGCGCCCGGGACTAGATAATGAACTCTGTAAACACCGTAATCGTTTCATGTGCCTGTTTACTGTGCACAGAGAAAACTATTCACACTGGAAATAAGGGTGGCCATCCCTTAAGATACAATGACTTGGTAGTTAAAAATGTCAGCTATCTGATATTGGCCATTGTAAGCATTGCTTATTTCCGGTGACGCCTCATGTGTCCACGTGATGGCACCTAATTAATTATTTAAACTTTTGAAATCACTTTAATACATTAGATGTAATATAATAATCAAGTGTTCAAATAGTAATAGACGTACTACTTTCTAACAAATAATTGCATACATTAAAAATATCAATAGTTGAGGGTTATTACAAGATAGATCATATAAGGTTTATAAGTTGCGTTAGAAAATATGACCTTGCACTTAATGAGAGAAAGTATTCCTATAATTTGAAAAGCATCAATCTCATAGGGTAAAGCACTATTGTAAGGACAAATTCCTGGAAACATAGCTGCATGATACCGAATGTTTGGCATGTTTGTTCATTATTTTGAATGAGTTCTACTCTTTCCTGAAAATAAATACACAAGTAAGCAATTTTCTATTGTCTATTTCAGCAATTAGACATTTCATAAAGTAAACTTACTAATACTGCAATGTTTGTTATAAATACATTTTGATCATCTTATTTTCGAAACCGATATATCTAATTCTTTGATAGCCCCGCCATAAAGATAACGCACTTAGTACATAACTCTTGAAACGCGACAATTGTCCAAATCTTACGGCTACGGTACTGAACTTTAAAAAAAAAGCGTCGACAAATACAATTTTCACCGCCAGAAATTGTTAATACCCATGTTTAACCTGAAAACCAAATAGAAAATTGCACGATAGCGGGTGTAACCTTTATTCTATTCATTCGATTAATCCTATCAGTCTGAAAAAGAGAACTCTGCAGTCAATGTACTGTCAAAAAGTTGTTTATTAACACCAATCCTAGCTCATTTTTAGAGGTTACACCGAGAATTGTCTCACCCAGGTATCACAGAAATGTTACCAGTAATCAGGAGCAATAACTTGCCGTGCGGATTCAAAGATGTAAAAAGAATAACACTCCACAGAAAATAATCAGCTTTTATATGTCCCGCTCAAACAGAACATGTGAAAGGTAATCAGTCTTTTAAATAGCATAATCTTTCTAGAAAAGTTTACTATCTTCTTAAGCACAGAATACGTATTTGCTTACAAGGGTTTCCTTTTATATTCGTAGTCCTGATGTGGTAGCCAATACAATTATCTCAGTATTCTGCTCTATCTTCGTAAATATGGAAATGCCTGCACGAATTAATAAGGATTATGCACCTACTTTTATATCAGAAATCCTCAAGAAATTTTGCATGAACAAAACGTGGTAATATACTGGATTTCCCCATTTAAACCTCCCAATGTTGTGTAGGAGATACGATGAAGTATAGAAGAAAGTACAAACAATTCTGATTTCCAAATGATGAATTGTAATTCCCGAAACTCTGAACGCAGTTAACACTCGACTTTATACGTGTCCAAACGCTATACCACACGTGAAGTTTCTTTTCGTCTTAACGAGGAAATTCGACAGACAGTCCCACTTTACTCGTAGCTTGCGCAATATGGAATTGGTTTGCTGAAACACCATGTTCCTATAAGTATAAATGTCCCGCTTGTGAACAAAGTAAAACTCGTTCAGCTGACCCTCCAAATACACACAAATTAAAACTGTGAAAGAAAGACAGTCAACAGTTTATTAAGAAATCTTGCTCCGGCATCTACTCATTCTAAAGGGCTTGCTGGCATGTCGAATTAGAATTTACAGTTTACAGGACCTAAGACGTGACCGCCTAGGAGAGCGAAGTTGCTTCCCATTGGATGAATAAGATCCCCTAAAACACTGAGTGAGGCCGGGTATTTATGCTGAGATTGTCTGTTAAACATTATTTGGATCCCGGACAGCGGCGAGTAACCTATCAAAGGGTATGGATTTATTGTGTTTTTCTAAAACAGACATCTATTTTATTGTTTGGGGAAAATGACAGGAAATGTTAGATTAATGTAGAATGAAATCATACATCCGTTTCGCCTTACGAACCCCTGCTCAGGTTGTCTGACTTCTGAGTGCGAAAGGTGAAAATGTTAACCCTTGGGAGCGTGTGAATAGAATTAAGTTCTGATTTCAGATTTACAGGCTATGGACGCCTTGCAGGGGTGCACACACGGAAAAGATTCGGGGATTCCCCAAAGGACGTGTTAAGTCCTGATTGGTCTGCGGAACAGATCGCCCCATCCCATCACCTCCTAGTATAAGCAAATGCCCAAGACGAAATTATCAGATCCAACCGAATCTCGAGAGAAACATACGCTCCCCTAGAAACGCCAACCCCTCTATCCATCCTGGCCGCCGTCGTGGAGAACGAAGAATAAGAATGTGGAAGATTTTGGACTGTTTTTTTCTGGTGTAATCGAACTGGATAATTGTATATATGTAAAAACCGGTTATTTTCGTGAATTAACTTTTAAGTAGGCTATAACCTTCTGAGTTTGTCTTCATTTTGGCTTGCATGCGAAGCTAATTGATTTTCAGTGGAAATCGACCCGAAGACTGCGACGCTGAGAATTTTGTTACCGCGCTCTAGAGAAGACGATCATCGGCCATTGCGGTTTCAACATGGTCAGAGGAGTGAACTGAGCCAAGACGAAGGACCCAAAATTGGGGATCGCTGTTACACGCGTTACAAGCTGTCAAATTAAGTTAAGTATAAACACCCTGCATCTTCCAAGTTTTTATTTCCGATTGAATCTGATTATTTTTAGAACACTATTTCTACATCTATTTCTGAGGATAGGTCAGTTTTACAAAAACGGCTCTACCCTACGTTTGATACGGGCACCTTCCGTCAGAAAACTAGCCCCGGAATCATGTAAAATACGGCAACGTTTCATAGATTTATCCTGTATTTTGTGTGTTTTAAATTAATGTTAAGTAAATTTATCTAATGTTTAAACGAGCATCAGTATTTAATTACGGTCGCAGAGTGAGTATTTAAATAAAAATAAAATTGCGTTAATGTAGACGAGTTTTTTTTTTACTTAAAGCAAAGGCAAAGAATAATATGATATACTAGAATAAATACCAGGCATTGGCATAAAGAATAGTATTTATGTTCGTAAAGAAGCTTTGTTTGGCTGTTTTCTTTTATTTTTTACATATTTTTCTGTTGTATTAAATTCATTTATATTTAACTAAACTGTTCGTAAATAAAAGCTTAGAAACAAACAAATTTTTAAATGTTTTGATATAATTAATAAATAAACAAATATTTTAAAAATATGTATATAAAAATATGCGAATAAAGCATCTTCAAGAATAACAAAAATCCTAGTCTAATGATGATCAGAGAAAGAAAATGCTCAGGGAAACATAGTCGACACAATATATCTCGCTTATTTAATAAACAATTTACCAGGCTAATATTAAAAGTCTTGCTAGTCATAAAAACATTATCAAAAAGTTAATAAAACAACCATACAAAGTGGTTGTATAAAACCCGGCATTCTTGAGCAATTATTTTCTACAAATAAAACCTCTCACGGACCCCCACGGCTCCTGGCTCGATCGACGCAGCATAAACAATGAAAAATCAATAAATGCAACTTTTCTTTGATTTTTTTCTATCACAAAAGTCGTTTACTACCTTATTTCTTCTGCCACAACTTCAAGTCTCTCGTTGCTACATGTACATCCCACTTGTCCTTGTTTCTCTTTCTTAGACCGCACGTTGGCGACATCCAGCCCATTTACGTTGCTACATGTCCATCTCACTTGTCCTGGTTTCTCTTTCTTAGACCGCACGTTGGCGGCAGCCAGCCCATTTACGCCTTCTATTGTACACGTTGGGGTTTTGGCGCTGACCGTCGTTCAACTCTAGCACGTGGTGTAATATTTTACTTTTTGTTCTGACGCAAACACGAGCACACTTGCCAATTTGCATATGCATTCAAAAGTTGATCTTACGGCTTATCCAATTGTTTGCGATCCATCTTTGACTTCAGCTGATATTTTCATACGCGTTCACATTTTCTCTGTTACATACACACACATACACACACAGACACACACACCCATATATATATATACATGGGTGTGTGTGTGTGTGTGTGTATAGTTATAGTTATAGGCATGTATGTAGAGGGTTAAGTCCTAAAACTATATGATATCATTTGTTTCATTTCAACAAGAGAAGGACAGGACGAAACCCGTAAGTAAAAAATGATCTGATTTAGTTCATTACAATGTAGATACAAACCGGTGATATTTATTGAATATTTAACATTGCATTCAGTACTCAACAAATTGATATTTTCTCAATTATCGTTTCTTTAAAATGAAAAGGAATAACATATATAAACACAACCGTCAAATAAAAAATTATCACGAAATTTTAACACTACTCATAACACTGGGCTACATTTGGAAAAAAAAAATTGCAACAGAAACGTTATTAACATTTTTCATTGCAGTTTCGCATAGTAAACGCATAAAGCATACCCATTTTTTTTAAGGAGGTTCTCATTTTTTTGTAACAGTTGGCACAATATTTATCAAATTCATTGTAAAGAATGCATCCAATTTGAAGTTAGAAAGCAGCTATTCCCCTTGAAATGCACGCTTTTGCGACATTCTCTTGTGTGCTGGCCTTGCGGGAGATGTTGTCCAGCTTCTTTGAAGAGACCAGCAGAAATCAGCCATCATGGTCACACTCCAATCGCCTTGATAGCGGCACTCCATATCGAATATATCCTGATGGAACCTCTCTCCCTGTTCCTCACTGTATTCACCCAAATTATCAGGAAAGTAGTCAAGGTGACTGTGCAGGAAATGTATTTTGATGCTCATGCGTGTGCCAGCAGTCTCGTATGCTTGAAGCATATTCTCAACCTGTTCCTTGTAGTCATCAGATTTTCTGTTTCCTAAAAACCCTGTCACAACTAACTTAAAACATTCCCAAGCTCTTCTTTCACGAGGTGTCAGTGCTTCATTAAATCAGGTATCAGGCATAAGTTCACGAATCTGTGGTCCAACAAATATGCCAGCTTGTACTTTAGCATCACTGATAAGAGGGAATTTATTGGAAAGGTATTTAAACCCTTCTCCATCTTTCGCAAGTGATTTCACAAAAGTTTTCATCAACCCCAGCTTTATGTGAAGGGGAGGCAGAAGCACCTTCTCTGGTGGTACAAGTGGTAGTGTTTTGACGTTATGGCGGCCAGGAACAAATTCCGTCCGTTGTGGCCATTCCCTTTGTCGGTAATGTACGGAATCTGCACGGCTGTCCCACAAGCACAAAAAGCATGGGTATTTTGTGTAGCCCCCCTGCATTCCTAACAAAATGGTCAGAACTTTTAGGTCACCACAGAGACGCCAGTTGTGATCTTGATATTGTATGTTGTTAAGAAGAAGTGACATGGTATCATAGGTTTCTTTCAGGGTAACAGAATGAGCAATGGGCAATGATGCTACGTTTTTACCATTAAAAAGTAGCACAGATTTTAGACTTCTGGTGGAGGAATCTATAAAGAGCCTCCATTCTTCACGATGGTATTCTTTACCCATGTGTTCTACAAGACCTGAAACATCGTGGCAATATACCATGTCATCGGACTTGGTAAAGTACTGCACGAATTCCTGCTCTCGATGCCGATACTGTGCAAAGTGTGTATTACGTGCCAAAAGATTTTTCTCTTTTAACCTTGAACCTAACAACTGTTCAGATTCTTTTGACATACCAAGATCTCGTACAAGGTCATCAAGCTCACTCTGTTCAAATAACTGAGGGCTTTTCTCAGAGGTCCCACTGATATCTTCGTAAACATCCTGATTTTCACTGTCATCACATGTAGAGTCACTTGCACTGGTACGTTCTAGAATCTCAGGAGGTCTTGGCACAGGAACAACATCACTATGTGGTACTGGTTGCGTAACTGACGGAATGTTTGGGTATTTAATGTATTTCAAACTTATACCATTCCTTCCCAGTGGTTTCACCATACAAAAATAGCAGTCATCATGGTGATTCGTAGGTTCCCGCCAAACCACTGGTATTCCAAATGGCATTGATTTTCGGTTTCCTTTATTCCAGTGGCATAAACCAGCGAAACACTTCACACAAGCAATGTGTGGCGCCCATGGTTTATCCTGATGTCCAAGTTCGATGCCAAAGTAGGCACGATAGAGTTGTTTCACTGTAGAAGTGATTTTGCGCTTCTGTCTTGAAAGTGTGTAATTACCGCAGATGTAGCAAAATGAGTTGGGGTGTTTTTTGCAAGTCCGTGCCATTCTTTAATTGATCTGCAACAAAAAAGGTATATTAATATACGACGCAGTATATGACGCTGTAACACATAAACTAGAACCTTACGAGCAAAATGACTACTACCATCGTGATCAGCACGAAAAATTGGTCTAGAAGAGGATATTGTCATGGATGTTGCATTTTTGATGCAGCCCAGTGTAATACATAAATAAAGCTATTTTTTCAAGACATTTGATGTAATGTTTTTATTTGAATGCATTTACCATAATCGATAGGACTTAATGCAAAAACATATTTTCTATAACTAAATGAAGTACTATAGTATTTTAATATAAAATTGGGGGCATAAATGTCGTTTAAAAACATTTTTGTCGGAAACTCTTATAGACATATTCAAACACACATACGCATACACACAACTAGAAGGTAAATCGAAAAAAAATTGTCGCATCAAAAAAGGCAATATGATACAATTTCCGTTTGATGAAAACCGGTTTTCTGTTTATGTTGCAGACCTTCTAGTTGATCAGTTGGGTACAAGTCCCAATAGTGATACATGACTTCTATAATGTTTGTATGTCTAAATGTGACACAATGTTCAACGAGCGAGATCGAAGATTCGCCGCTGTACTACTCATGCTCCTCACGATCAAGGAGGTTACAAAAGGACCATGGCTAGCACCTTCAAAATGCATCGCTGGATTTCTACGAATATTAGAGACGTTCTCAGCGCGATGAAATTAAAGTTGCTGGGCACGGTCATGGCGTTTTGTGTAGTTTCAAGTAAGGGCCACATCTTGTAATCACACATGCTTGAAAGTTAGCACCAAAGTGTACCTAGATGTGCCGAAGTGCGTGATGATTACCTGGTGCAATCAGTTGGCCGCTGGTAAACTCTGGGTTTCGCAGCAGGACTCGGCGCCATCCCACAAGTTCCAAGAGACCAAGGCTACGACTTTTACCCGTTGGCCCACGTTTTTTTCCGACCGTACCCGCTGTATGACTTCGTTTGGTCATATACCGAGATCATCAGTAAAATCACCGCACACAACACCAAAGCAAGCCTGGTCGCCACAATCCACAGAGTATTGGCCGAGCTCCCGCCGGCTCTTGTGGAAAGACATGCTTCCAATTCCGAACCTGTATCGGAGCTGAAGATCGCTATATTGAATAGATGTCAGCTTCAGTACATAATCAAGTTACCTGATTTTATCAATAAAAGTTTGAAAATAAGTCTGGAGTGGTTATTTCTCTTGAGCAGGAAATGTATCGTTCAACCGTGTTTATAAATAAATAAATAAATAATACACGGTCATATATATATATATATATATATATATATATATATACACACATATATATACACACATATATATATATATATGTGTGTGTATATATATATACATATACATATACATGTGTGTATATATATAAGTGTGTGTGTGTGTGTGTGATTGTGTGTGTATGTGTGTATAATGTAATCTTGGGAGCTTTTATAATTTTAAGAATATGTGAAGAAAAAAAATTAGTCCCAAATTTTCCGATGAAAAACACTGTGCTTTAATCAATTAATGTATATGAATCAATGTAGTAGTTTTCCTTAACGCATTCATGTATGAGAGTGATAAAGACACAGATGTTTGTGTTTGAATGTGCAATTCTATGTGGTTCATTAAAGTTTGATTGTTATAATTAGACAATATATTTCACTAGAGAAAAATATATGTGTAACCAAAAGGTGTCTTAAAAGGATACAGAAAAAATAAACGGACGAATAAAATGTGTTCCGTTTCTTTTCCTCTATTTGTGTTTATCACGAGGCCTGCATTTCCAAAGCAACAGGAAAGTTATTTCCTTTTCCTTAGATCTTATAAGACGCATTTGATGTAGTTATCCTTTCAGGAGTGACCTGAAACAAAGTATGCGCTATTGAAGCCCTTTTTTACTGACATGTGTGTGCATTACAGCTATTACAATACCGATTTCCACCTCAGACCACTCCCTTTGAAGCCGCGTTCCAATTTTATAATCGGATTTACTTGTAGACCCACATCAAAGCTACAGTCAACATACTTTCCCGTACACTTTTTCAACTTTCCCGTATATTCGTGTACTCTATTATCAGACAATATTTATGCAAACTCGTCTGACAGATATTACGTGTTATTAATGTTAAAATGATATTTCTTGATTGCTTGTGAAATAAAAGGTATCATAGAGAAATAGTAAAAAGAGTAAAAAGTGCGCGTTTCAATTTTAATTTTACGTACTAATTACACTTTCGACATTACCTTGTATTAAATTATCAGTTATAGTTTAATAATATATTCCAGTGTATTCAAACGCTTGCTATATGTAAAATTATCCCCGCAAATTATTTAAATTTTAATTGTACTCAGCGATCGATTACCTATATATTAATACGATAGTGTGTTTGTTATTTTCTGTGTAACGCTTACGTCAGGGTATTTTAAATTGTTATGTATTTCCATATCTTTTCATAAATAATTTTACCAGGAATTCTTCACAAGTTTTGGTTTCGGTTTCACTATATAGCTGATGACACTTAAGTCATCTAATTTTTATACATAATTTTCTCTGTAATGCTTCATAAGTTTGGATTTCAGTTTCGATTATATCGGATACGATTCAGCAATCTATTGTTTTATAAATAATTTATCAAGAATTCTTCATGAGTGTTGGTTTCGATTTCGATTATTTAAGCCTACTATATCACCTGGCATTGTCGGGCGTTCGTGCTAGCTTTGATAAATAATATTGCAGTTTAAATAAAAAAGGCAACAATAATATCAGAGCGTTTCCATTTGCACTGAACATCTACAGAATGCCGACATCAATATATCAAATATGGCTGAGTTCTCTGTGAACTATCTATTACTACGATAGCGCGTGTGTTATTTTTGGTGTCATGCTTTCATCCGGGTCGTTTAATTGTTATGGACTTCCATACCTTGTAATAAATAATTTTACTAAAAATTATTCATACATTTTTGGTTTCGGTTTCGATTATAGCTTATGACACTCTGTTTCGGTTTCGATTATAGCTGATAACACTCAACTTGTACACATACAAACACAGACACACATACACACAGACATATATATATATATATATATATATATATACATATATATGTGTGTGTCTTGGTATACAATAAAATCAATAGAAAATTAACTCTATAATAATATATGAGAAATCGGTAAGAATTAAAATATCATATTTAAGCGTACTTGACCTCCCGGGTGTCCCTGTTAGTCCAGATAAATACTTTTGCAGTTTTACCAAAAGAGATACAATAATATCAGAGCGTCTCCATTCACGCTGAACATCTACAGAATGCCAACATTAATATATTACATATGAATGAGTTTTTGTGCAAATCCCCACAGACCCCGCTAGTTATTAAATAATGACTTTAATGAGAATTATGTAAGTTTACTCGTTTTATGCATTGACCTACTTTCAGATGTGATATGGTAATTAAAGATGCTTTATACTTGTATGTAAAATATAGTAGAAATAACCAATCAGTATCTGTACTTCTGTACTCGCAATCGAAAAGTATTTTTGTGCTTTCTCATGTGTACTCTCCATATATACTATTTTATTGCAGAACTTAATCCCTGGACCAAAGTACACTAGGTTTGCCCCAAGAAATGCCACATACAGATTTGTTATGTCGCGACTATTAGCTACTATATTATGCTACTTTTTAACGTTATATTACGCACACATTATTGTTTTTTCTACCGTATAAAAATGATTTCCGAAATCATGCTTTTTTTCTGAATAAAATAATAAACCCATGGTTATTAAACCACTAATCCATACAATTAATTTGAAATTCGAAATAAATTTGCGAAACATCTCGGTTTCATATTAATCTAATTAAGGAAGACGTCGGTAACCTCTGTTTTATATTTTGTTCATTAGTTTTCATTCTGTTCTTTTAGTTGTTCGTTATTTACAGATAGAAATTACATCTTGCCTATTGAGTATATTTCTATGTAGAATAACGAGAATATGTAGGGAACTTTTTTTTACGTAAAAATACGATTTTGTATTCGCAATTTAAAAATACGAAGGTTTTTTTTTCTTTTCACAACCGAATTTTTCTAGAGTGTTCAAATATAATCATCAGAAACGAAGAAATTTTCTTTTAAAATACCTGATTGTGAGTCAGCTGTTGGTATGAATCCTTAAATTTTCCTTGACTATTTTAAAAAAATTACTGAAATTACAGAGTAAAACATATTTTAAATGTATGCGCCACCTTGCTGTTTTATTGCTCAATGATTGGGCGTTGGGTTTTATAAGAAATTATATATGTATATAAAAATATATAACCTATATAAAAACCTAAAGGAAAAATATGTTTGATTGATTAAATCTTAAATATTAATTGCTTAGATCGAAAAATTTTCATGCAAGCGTAGCAAAACCCGTACATATTATATATATATATATATATATATATATATATATATATATATATATATATATATATATATATATACAGAGCAAGAGAAAGTCATACGCATATATATGCATTTTTTACATGGTATTCACCACTTATCAAGACTCAGAAGCCACTCGGGGATAATGATTATTGCGTGTACAGTAATAAATGGAATAATATCGTAGTGATATTTAGTAATGGAGAGTTGATAAAGTGTCTTACTTAAGGGGGCAGTTTATCAGGAATTTGTTTATGTGGGAGTTGAAGACTTCCTAGTTGTAGTCAGGTGCGAAACAGACAAACAGAAGAGAGTTCTACAGGTGTGCACTTCTAAGAAAGAAGCTTTGTTCATGGAATCTACGTTTTGATTTAGTCACAGAAAAAGAATGGGGAAAATTATTGACATTGGGTTCAGCTAGATGGGTGTTTTTCGTGGAAGATTGGCGAGGGGGGACTAGAGATTGGAGCTATGAAATGCACCTGCCATGGAAATAACGATAAAACAAAGACAGGCTCGCAACGTCTCTTCTGTTGGAGTGAGGTTGCAGGGAAGAGAAAAGGGTATCCCCCACTAAACAACGAAGTTTATTTTGTACTCTCGAAAGGCCGGTTATGCTGTTTTTAGCAGCTCCTGCCCAGATATGGCAGCAGTACTCGATCCTTAGACATACTTGACTTTTATGTAGATAGAGAATTGCATCATTAGTGAGATATCTTCTGGAGCGGTATATGGATTCTTCCATTTTCCCAGCGACCTTGGCAACAGTCTTGATGCACTTGTTTATTTCAAAGCAATAGTAAAGGTCAATCCCAGAAGCTTGTCTAAACATGGAGCCTCGCCAAGACGAGAGTCATCCATTTCAATTGACGCCATATGGGGATCAGAGCGTTGATGATGTAAGGAGAGGAGTTTGGCTTTATATGCATCTACCACGCACTTCAGATCAAAGGAGAGAGAACCAGACAGAACTTTGTCATTTACGGCCTTTGAAGTGTTGTCATAGATGATCGTGTCATCAGCATAGATGTCAACGAATGATTTAAGTATGTCTTGGAAGATCATTGATGTAAATAAGGAAGAGAGTTGGGCACAGGATTGGCCCCTGAGAGATTCTAGCAGTAATACTGTGGGCTTCTGATTCTGCCTAATTATTAAATCATTTCTCTCTGATAGGCTCATAAGGGTAGTGGTTGATAAATACAATTTCTAATAAAAGATTTTACAAATGTTTTACTACTTTTTATATTCTATGTAGCGTTTAGCCGTAAGCAGTTTCCACGCACTACTCTGATTCTTGTACTCACGTACAGTTTCAAATCAATGACCTTTAAAAGAAGTTATACTTCTCGGTCTTAAAGATAAATTCATCAAAAGCGAATAAAACTGCCGCTCGATTAATAATACGCAGGCTAGCATAATTATCGTAATCATTCACAGCGGTCGTGGTTGAGATATTGTAACTTTCGAATCATTAGATAGTATTGATACAGAACACGTTTAGCTTGCAGCTATGGCAGTTATTATAATTGAAATAATGGTAGGACGCATGGCGAATGACGTTTGTACTCGTTAGGATACCATTTGCTCGAGTGGAAGGAAAATATTTATAATTTAACTTTCCCAGTTATAATGACAAGAAGCAGGCGTTTGCATTGGGACACTGGTGCGAGGATGGCAGCGGTTTATTACCGTGCTATATCATACGAAATCGAATATTCGTTACTATTTAACGCGAGATGAACATAATTTTGTATATCTAATGTCAGAATGGGCACGTGTGATATTTCAGTAATATAAAGTATCGGTTTGGACTTCATCAAGTTTTCGACTTTTGTTGTTTATTTCTTATCAAAAAAGGATAAGCTGGTGATTGACACCGTAAGGATTTTATCTCGTTTTCGAATGTATCTATTACGAGATGCCTGCCTAATAATTCCAGTTGCATGTCACCTGGATATATCTGCATTATTATTATTATTATTATTATTATTATTATTATTATTATTATTATTATTATTATTAATATTATTATTATTATTATTAATATTATTATTATTATTATTATTATTATTATTATTAATATTATTATTATTATTATTATTCTTCTTCTTATTATTATTCTTATTCTTATTATTATTATTACTATTATTACTATTATTATTATTATTATTAATATTATTATTATTATTATTATTATTATTCTTATTATTATTATTCTTATTATTACTCTTCTTCTTCTTATTATTATTATTAATATTATTATTAATATTATTATTATTATTATTATTATTATTATTATTAATATTATTATTATTAATATTATTATTATTATTATTAATATTATTATTATTATTATTATTAATAATATTATTATTATTATTATTATTACTATTACTATTACTATTACTATTATTATTATTATTATGATTATTATTATTATTATGATTATTATTATTATTATTATTATGATTATTATTATTATTATTATTATTATTATTATTATTATTATTATTATTATTATTATTATTATTATTATTATTATTATTTATTCAAAATTATAATTTCCTTCAGCAACTTAAACAAACCCAAGATGTGGTTAAATTAAATAAGGAGTAACTTTAAAAACAATGCGATTTCAAGGATATTGGATGAAACAAGATCCTATAAACTTTTATGAAAATATTGCATCTCAAATTCATGAAATGTTTACACTTTTAATTCCTGAATGGATAAAGTGTACTCTGCCGAATATATAAATTAGAGGCTCCTACAACCGATAATTATCGGTCTAACACGTACCTTCCATTGGTGTTGAAAAATTTGAGCAGCATTTTGGAAGATGAAATATTCCATATCTTGAATAGAAAAGAGACGAACAAAAAATATAAATTGCTTATTAATATGACAACCTTTTGCGATAGAAACAGAAGACTCACAAATATATTCTTGTTTCATATAGATTATAGCAATATTGAAATATTTACAGCTGCTGTATATTTGCAGGATTTAAAAAAAATATATATGTAAAACCATGGAAATTATCATTGACTTTAAACGCAAGGCTTGGCGTAACTTATGTAGAGAAAAAATGTTTTTCGATAAGTAAACTAGTCGTTATTGTTGTTGGCCATATAATGAAAAGAAAATGCATGCAATTAGAGAATGAAAGAAGGATTGCTGGGTAAACTATCTATATCATTTAGGACCAACTTAACATATTTAGGCAAACAGAGCCAGCTAATCATGCTTTTGAGGACTGTAGACATGTTAAAGCATGAGATATTTATGGAATGTGAGGTAGGGTGGTGCCCTAAAATTAAAAACTTTGAATTAATGTAAAAATTAAATTAATAAAGCTTTTGAATGGAGAAATGTTAAAAAAAAAAGCTATAGAGAAACGGGAACACCTACACGGAAATATGAAATTATATAAAACAAGCAGGACCCGTTCCTCAGCGATTCCCAATGAAATGTACAAAAATGTTAAATTAAAAAAAATATTATAAAATATTCTATTTGGATAGCAAAGTATATGTGTACTAACGTTTCCCACTGGAAATATGGCACAAAGTAAGAAGAGATTCGGTAAGAGAATCGCACCCGCCTCCAAAAAATGCAATAATGATGTGCGAATCACATAAAATAGTGACTGTCGATAAAATTCTAAAAATGGGAACACAGAAAAATGTTTTACACAGAAAGAAATAGTTGCCCGGTGGAAGCATGGTCCTCCGTTTCGTAGAATTTTTTTTAGTACAGTTGTTGTTGTTGTTGTTGTTGTTGTTGGCGGTAGTGGTGGTGGTGCCAACTCTTAATCTCTCTATGTAAGGAAAGGTTTTGCGAATAGACAAACCAGCCTACTCGTATTAAGAACGGCTTTCGGAATGGTCATCACTAAGCCATCTAAATAGACACCCCATTTTAGTACTATGGGATGACTGTAAAAATATTTGCCACAAATTTAATCTGTGTCAAGATCCCCACGCGCAAATACTATGAACCAAGAAAGAGATAAAGGGTTGGCAGATTCGGTCGGATATAATTAGATTTTATTCTTGGCCGTGCGTATTAATCTAGAACCTGTAATATATATATATATATATATATATATATATATATATATATATATATATATATATATACTCATAATACAGGTTTTACATGGCGAAAACTTCTTGTATCCGCCAAATATAAGTAACATTTTCTAAATCAGCGTAGTGGTAACACTATAAAAGTCATCATTTTAAAGGAAGTATGAATGTGTGTCTAAGGTAAAAATTTATCAAAAATTTGCTATATAATCAATCGATTCCCCTAATAAATACGTTGACGTACTGTTTTTGTTATTGTTGTTGGTGCTCCCAAATCCCAAGCTTCTCATAATAAGAACGGCCTTCGGAACGGACACCTTGGCCCTCTTCAAGTTACCCGCAATATTCCCATATTAAGTACGGTTCTAGGAATAGATAGTCCATCCCGCGAATGGAAAGAGTTTCCTTCAATTTTTCATGTCATAATGTAAGACGCCCAAACCTAACATAGTGAAAAGAAAGTCCGCCTTGTTTACTAAGATTAGTTCATTTTGTCATCTCATAAATTAGGATGCTGAAACAAAACATTATAAAAAAGAAAGTCTGTCTTGTTTATTAAAATTCTTTAATTTTGTCATTTCATAATTCCGAACACTACAACAAAATGTCAAAAAAAGAATGTTCATCTTGTTTACTAAAATTCATTATTTCTGCCATCTTATAATTTCGGACCCTACATAAAACATGAAAAAATATAAATTCGTCTCGTTTACTAAGATTCGTTTATTTGTCATCTCAAAATTTCAGACGATGCAACAAAAGATTGGCAAAAGAACGTTTGTCTTTTTTTACTAAGATTCGTTATTTTATTATCTCATAATTTCGGACGCTGCAACAAAACATTAACAAAAGGAGGTTCGTCTTTTTCAGTAAGATTCGTTCATTAGGTACCTCATAGTGTAGGACCCTGAAACAAAAGGTTGAAAAAGAAAATTCGCCTCGTTTACTACGATTCGTACATTTTGTTAAATCAAAATCACCAACGCCGAAACAAAACATTAAAAATATAAGTAGCTTTTGTTTATTAAGATTCGTTATTTTATCATCGCATAATATAGGACGCTGAAACAAAATATTTTGTTTTATAAACAATATACGGTGACAATGTGTGACAGATTATATGTGAGTGCTTAACTGCATATAGTTTTGATTACGAGAGTACTAGAATATTTTGTTTGGTTTAATATTCACAAAAATATTAATTATTGTTAATGTAGGGGTCATGTTGGTTAAGATTTGAAGTGTTTGTTTTTAATGTCAATGTGTGTTGTCCGGAATAACAGATTTGTATGTTTCAGCCAATTAGAATACTCGTAATATAAGTGGGGATAAATCATTCTTTCTAATAAGGAAGTGTAAAGCTAGTTGTATGTCTATCAGTGTATGATGCAGTTTATAAGGGTGTCAGGACAATATATTGATATTGTGAATATTTTTACCGGTCTTCACTAAGAGCGGGAGTAGTCTTTTTTTTTTAGAGAGGAAAAAACAGTTTCTTCTATTGCAGATCATTGGGATCGTGATGATGTGTCTCCTAGAATAGAATTTAAGATTTCACTATAGTGGATAAACGTGTGACATTCCAAAGTTGCATAATATACTTCCTTATAATATAGACATAATAAATTTGTATGTGACCTCTTTTGGGACAAACCTAGTGTACTTTGGTCCGGGGGTATTTCTGCAATCAAATTATTATTTATATGATTAAATAATCGAAAGCGAAACAATATGATGGTTATTTAGGTATTCTGTACTCAGCGCGTTTAACATTGGAAAAAATTATGAAAGTTATCACTGAAATTGTTTTACCAAAACATCTGAAAACAAATTTAAATATTGTTATATGATCAAAATAAACAATGTATTTCTGAACAAAAAGTTATTCTTACCATTTAAATAGTTCCATAGTTTAATTCACTGAAATATTATTTAAATAATATTAAACTGACTCTTAATTATCAACAATGAATAGCGGTCATTGTATAAAGAAGAGAAAAATGTTATATGTACAAATGTATAAAGTATATATATCCGAAATGCTATTATTTTATGAAATGTTAAACTATCTTACAATTATTATCAATGTAAAGTGTATAGATAATGTTAATCTCATGGTAATTTGATATTATTAGAAGCAGTGAAAGTTTTTTTTATAGATAGATAGATAGATAGATAGATAGATGAATATATATATATATATAGAACAGTAGGTGTGTAGGTAAGTAGGTAAGTAGGTAGATAGATAGGCACGTAGTGAGATAGACACATATCTAGATAGATAGAGAGGGACAGAGAGGTAAAGAGAGATGGGTTGGGGCCCTACCTGTGAATATTCTTTATGAAACTGCCCATGACTAAACCAGGTTATATAAAAATTTACCCCAATTACTGTCAAGGATTATTTTTAGATTTTTTAATGCCATAACGAAGCATAATTTAGTCAAGAACCGACACGTATTTTTTAGAGTTGCAGAATCTGATAGAAAAATAAGTATTTCTTGAATGAATGTCGATCGCCTTTAGCCACACGAGTTAATGTTTCTATCACATGAGCTTGCATGCGGTTAATACACATTCATGTTCCATTGCATAGCCGTGAAGTGTCAAGATTCTGGAGTAATATAATTGGGCATCTGGACTTCAGCTTTAATTTTTGTAGTATCATATCAGGCAATTCTAATGACTTTAAAAATTCAGTAGAGAATTGTAAAGCATTACAATCATTGAGAGTAAAATCTAAAGAATTAAAAGTGTGTTAAGGAGACAGAATTGCTTGCTCTGTTTGAAATTGGGGGTGGAAATAGTTTTTAATTCCTGTGAGTAAGAAACAAAACCCTAATCTAATATCTGGAGTTGTAACAATTCAGCCATGTGTATTCGTTGAGAGCTCACCAAAACGAATGTTTGAAGTTTAAATTAAAATTGTCCATCTTTCACTATTCACATGAATACGATTGTTTGTAAGTAATTTATATCCGGACCTTTTGTTAAGAGTAATGGCAATTTAATTGTCGAGTGAGCTGTATTACCGTTATGTAGAAGTATGGCTCCAATAACCGACGGCGACACACCCACACCTATTTTCCTTCTGACCTAGGCTTTGCACACATTAACTTAGCTACAAATTCCTTTTCTGTACCTCTGATTGCATCAGAGAATATAAAGCCATTTACTGTTCTTCTACTTTATTAACTACAGTATTAAGAACATGAATTTTCTCAGTATTTTGTTGTATAATACGATCCCAGATAATAGATGCTTGTTTATGCAGTTGATAGTCGACTTCAGGAGTCGATGGACTAATGAAAGCATATGAATTAGATCGATTATGTGAGGTCAGATCCAAATTTGCCAGTATTTTATTATTTCTATTATACGTCATATATTTTATATGAACCAGATCAATATTGAAGAATTAGCCTTTAAATGTTACATGAATATGAGGTCAGGCATAGGCTCATGATTCATTTTTGTTCAAGAAGAAAATAAAGTGTCTCCCGAGATGGATAAATCTGTTCTGATTTTAGACTGTTCTTTCTGGGGTCAGTTGCTGCCGTGTTACGACCACGCACATTCTCTTTGGGGCATAGTTGACGTGTTTAGTAATTAAAATATTCGGTACCTTCGTTTTTTAGATGTAGGGTGGAATCTTATGCCGAAACCTCGAATAAATGAATGCATATCTTAAAATAGGCAGCAATATTTTGTTTTTATAATGTCGATGGTTATAAAAAATTGAAAATTTATGGAAAAATTGAATTAATAAATAATTAATTTAAATAGTTAGCGACCGTGTTTTGTAGTGTCGATACTTATGGTGACCTCAGAAATGAGATTCATATACAATAAGCTAAAAATTGCGAACAACCGCTTTTTTTAGTGACGAAAGCTATGTAGAAAAACCATTGACTTTATATATAATTGGCGAAAAGTACTCAAGGAATGTTATTTTGTATGGACGAAAAATTGAAATAATGGATTATTAGTTTAAAATACTCAGGGACATTTTATGTGTTTTGATAGTATCGATGTATCTGCCAAAAAATATTTAATAATTTGCTAAAAATAGTAACCGACAGTTCTGTGCTGTTGTAGTGTCGATGTCGATGCAAAGGAAGAAATTGAATAAAGTAATTATTGACTGAAAAAAGTCAGCGACCGTTTTGTTTGTTTCCCATATTGCCAATGCCTATAAAAAGATAAACTGATTTAATAATGAGTTTTAAATAGTCCACTCATTTTATATTTTCGATGTCTATTGGCAAAACGGTAAATCAGTTAATAAGAAAATAGCTTAAAAATTGAACTTTTTGTTTTTATAGTATCGATGCCTATAATCCCAACATTGAATTAATAAATAGTAAACTGAAAGTAGCCATCGGTCTTTTTGTTTCCTATTTGTGATATCGATTCATGAGCAAGAGAAAAACATAATACATCTTTAATACGTAGGTTAAAATAGTCAGCGGGCGTTTTTATTTACTGTATGTGTTTATTTTAATATAGATGATTAGGTAAAATTGCTTTATGTCTTTGCTATGTAAGGGAATTTAAACACGGCACTGTCTAAGTGTAAGAAACTGCAGTGAAATGTTTTGTCTTTTGAATGAATACGTTATGTACAGTCGTATACAATATAATGTAAACTAGCCGAAAAATATGGTAAGCGAGAAAAACAATTAAAATGAACAAAAGAGCGATGTCTATATGTAAAAGAGATATGAGGACTAGTAGGAACAGTACGATGTTGAAATTGTATATCTCTAATTTAAAGGAAACATTTAGAAGTGTGTGAATATATTTAACATCGACAACAACCGAACAAGTAGGTAGCAAAATATTTAAAGTAAACGGTGAATGAGAAGTAGTTACATAATAATTCATGGTCAGTTTAGTATGAATCTACCAGACACATTGGCCAAGCTATTAATCTGGTTAATTTAAAGATTGAAACAGAAGCCTTACTGCAGAACGAATTATCTA
Source organism: Euprymna scolopes (assembly GCF_053919585.1). Lineage (NCBI taxonomy): Eukaryota > Metazoa > Mollusca > Cephalopoda > Sepiida > Sepiolidae > Euprymna > Euprymna scolopes. The sequence goes on along the minus strand of NC_136485.1, from coordinate 31,130,816 downwards.
AAGAGGAAACGGCAAGAAATCCATTGTGTGGAATTTCGGGCAAAAAGATGAGATTATAAAATACAGTCGTTGTGAGAAATTGACTAATAAAGTATAAAAAGCGTCATAAAAATAGCGCAAGTGAAATCGAAAAAGGCATGAGCAGGTTCCAGGAGTGAGTAAAAAGATGGTATTTTGAAATGACTGTGAGATATGAATACCCAATGTGAAAATTTATTTGAGGTAAAAAAGAGATCTAATTTTGTTTGAATAAATAGAACATAGTGCAATAATCTTTGGTATAGCAGTTCCAGCTGATGTCAACGTGGATTGTAAAGAAAAGGCAAAGGTAGAAAATTACAAGACTTTGATAGGGAGAAGCAGTGACTATGGGATTTGAAAAAAGTAACGTTGTGTCTGCTGAGATGGATGCCCTGGACAAAAGGTTTTGAAAAATTAAACGCTTGTGTACTTCAAAAGTTTGTCTAGTTGGGAATCGTCGAAATATTGCTGAAGATGCCGGCATAGATCCGGCAATAAATATAGTTTTCATAAATGTGGCAATAATAATAATAATAATAATAATAATAATAATAATAATAATAATCATAATCATGATCATAATCATAATACTAACTTACTGAAGCCTAAAATAACGCAATTAAAACAAATAACATCAAAAACAAAACCAACAAGCCACAAGAAAACCGCAAATGCAGACTCTGTGTGCAAGAACACGAAAATAGACCCATTCTTATAGGGAAAGCGGTGAACTGTGGAATTTACAGACAACTGCATTTTGAACACCCAAGCGAATGGTGCTAGCACAAACTGGGACCAGTACGTTAAAATTAAAGTAAAAAAGTACTGATATTTTGTAGATTTGACCATTCCAGCAGCCCACAGAAATGATCAAGAAAACGAAGAAGCATGCTAAATATACGGAACTGGACAGAAGGCCCAAAGCACTTTGGAATCTTAAAAAAGTCAAGATAATACCACAAACAGTAGGACCGTCAGTAACAATACGGAAGCACTTTGATAAAAAATAGGGAGAGTGGGATGTCTGAGAAACTACAACAGATAACAATAATAAATAGTCCTGAAATATCTAGAACAAACTCATGAGTGCAAACCTACACACATGGGCAACGCAAGTCGAATATAGAGAAACTGCTACGGATGTAAAACACAAAGGAATACCGCATGTAATCATGAAAATTAAAACTATAATTATAAGAATATCTTCCTACTCTCAGCCCTCCACCTCCCCACATTTTCGTGTATGACATCATAAGCTGACGTCACACCAAATAATCGAAGGGAGTAAAGGAAGATGAAAAGATCGAGGAGAGAAAGCACTAGCCAGCCCTCCGCTGGGTGATACAAAGAAAACTGGAACCTTGGGTAGGCGAATTGGCACCGAAATTTCAGTGAAGACCAATGGTCGACACCTACAAAAAATCAGTGGTACATGGCTGTTAAGATAACGCAAATACATCTGCAAAGGTTGTCGAAATACATAGATATAACTGGATATCTGGGGAGACATGTTATCACTCAGACACCTGAGAACACCACACATGTTCCCAAATAGAAATCATTGGTGATGGTCGCTGTGAATACTAATGAATAAATAAGAATAGCTCAATAAGAATATTAGAATACATGACACTGCGTTGGGAAAATAGTACACCGGGAATAATGCAAACAACTAAATCTTGAACTACTACTCAAATTGTATAAGCATAAACCGGGAACATAGTTGAAAGCGGAACTAATAAAACCATATGCGGCGTTGACGTACAAACCAATAAAACTATCCACGGTAGGGAGTCATATAAAGAGTCCTAGAGATCGTAGATTTTGCCGTCCCACCAATCCAAATGGTTTAAATCCAGAAGAGGGCTACGCGAACCAAATACAGGAAACTTCGCAGAGAGCTGCAAAAGATCTGGAAGATGAAGAACATCAATATAACACCAATATCGTTGAAGCACTAGGATAAATCCTGAGAAATTCAATAAATGAAGTGAAAAATTAGAATCAGATAATAGCTAAGACTTTACAACGGATAACAATAATGAAATCGTGTTAAGCATTAAGGACAAAGACTAAGACACCTAAGCTTCAAATCCTAACCGGTCATATAAAAACCGCAATAGCACTACAAGGAAAATATAAAGGAAAACATATAATTAAACTAAAACTGCACAATCGGAAGTTACGCTTTCCCAATGAAATTACTTTGCCCGCATAAATTGGAACCACACGCAATAGTCAAAAGATAGAGAAAAATTGTAAGACGGAGGAGAGAAAGGATCGAGCGAATCCCCAACTTAATGAGTGAGAAGAACTCTTGAAGACGGGTTTGTTTCCACACAAAATCCAGTTGCCATTGCCGGCAAGAAATGGACGGTAAACTGCTCTTCGATAACGTACATTTATTTGAAATGGATATTGAAAGAGATAGATAGCACTACTATTCTGGGAAGACTGGCCACCTAAACGCGAAGAAGTATTACAGGTTGATTACAACGGAAGTAGTGAATAATATCTGCGATATAATTGTTTATGACATTTACATAATTTAGCTAATTCATCATTGTTTTATTTCTATTAACAAAATCATGAGCGCTCCAACATTACATTGTATTCAAATGTATAAGATATTGCTGCAACTAAATCTAACTTTGAATTTTCGTGGGGGTAATTCTGTATCCCTTGTACTAGGCTGTTCCAAAGTCAACATAAACCTTATCATATTATCATAACACTAAGACAACTGTCACAACACCTCATTACAGCAAAATCATTCTCATCCCACATGTATGTAACATGTCTGTCTTATTAAAGTCCAGGTAAGACGTAAGATAACGCATATATTAATACATGGACAATATACATAAATAGAAAAATGATAAATACTGGTGTACGGAAAAACGACGCACTGTTTAAGAAACTGGTTGAACCAAAAGAATTCTACGTCTCCTCCTCAAATGTCTCATATAATACAATTAAGCTGCAATTTGCTCTACAGGAAATCGTTTGTATTCCGATTATCCGTAATGCGTCAGTAGTCTTAAGTGTCGCCTTTGCAGCTGCGACCATTTCGTTTACTTTACATATATTTGTCTGGCATGTTTTTTATCACTTATTTATTGCTATGAAAAGTATTATCCGATATCTTTTAGATGTGTTCATCAAATATCAGAACAGACCCCAAAGTTATCCGTTGTCTACGAATCCTGGGATATTTTATGTGCTTTCAGTAATGAAAAATAGAGACATATGTTTTATGAGCCCATAACCTATGATACTAGTGTAAAGCGGTTTATATAAATGCAATACAAAAAATTTGACTCCTAATAAAATTTTAACTCCAAAGTATTTGGTTTGATTTATGATTTGAGCGTTTTTCTCGTATCATCATATGATAGATGACCAGAAAAGTGAGTGAAGGTATTATAAAGACACGCAGGCCTATACTCATACATCTATATAAATATATATGAGATCTACGTCAGTTATTAGGAGTAAGATCAAAATAAAACGCATTTATAATATTTAAAGTATATAGGATACTGGCATTCACGGTGGCCAACAACGTACGTTAAAAATGCATTGTTTTGCCTACAGAATATATGTTAGTTTTGGCATAGCATACATACACATATATATATATACTTATATACAGCCTTTGAGACTTTACATGACCGGTCGCCACAGTAGATTGAACATTTCTGTGGGCGACTAAAAGTCCTAAATCACTAGCCCTCCAGTCGATAAAATGTCTTTAAATAAAGAAACGGGAAACATTAATTTATTTTATGACCCTCAAATAAGCGGTGACTTAGAATGACCCATGTCTCATCATTTGTGAATTCTTTCATCTTTAGCTGTTAGACCGTTGGAATATCGTATTGAAAAAAGAGTGGTCACGCTAAAGGTAAACAAGAGGTCAAATTTGCACATTCGGCGTGTAGTCAAATTGTCGCCTTCATTTAGCTCTCGGATTTTGAAATTTATTTGGAAAAAATATTCGACGCTACAACTGCATATACTTCATGCTTAGAAAAGTAAAGACGAACATTTGAAAGAGGGAAAGAATGCATCGTTCCGTCAAGCATCCAAAAAAATGATTCTTATATCTATGGAACAATAATATGAATGATGCTATATAAAGAAACTGGTGTTGTATTTTAACGTTTGTTTAATATTTACTGAAATGTTTGTAGTAATAAAATAGTTGATGTACAAGAGTTAAACAAATATTTTCTTGTTAGATTATACACACGGTAAATTATTTACTATTATTGACTGAAACAAAGACATAAATTTGGACGAGTAAAAATATTTTGGGGCGAGTAAATTTTCCCTCACACTCGACCGACGATTATTTTTTCAAATCTCAAAAGCTGCTTATATATATATATATATATATATATATATATATATATATATATATATATATATATATATATATAGTATGGGAAATAAATGAACCATAATCGAATGTTAAAAAAAATAGATTTATAATATATTAGTCGTTTAAAAAATTACGAAGTGTAAGATGACCAGAGGAATAAAAAGTGAACAGAGTTCGGAATGCAATAAAATAAAAAAGTCGATTGATAAAAGAGAAAAAAAATCACGAAAATGCAAAACGAAATGAGACCCAAAGAGCTTTTCGTTGTCAAAGAGTTTACGTCTGAAAAGAGGAATATAATTTTTTTTCCTTGTAGTATTGTTGTAATAAAAAAAATGGAAGAACCTTGTATCGAATATGTGCCGCGAAATAGTTCCAACTTTCTGCTTACACAAATTAGGGGCTGAAACTAAGTGCAAGCGCCTCGAGGACAGACAGGTGGAATTTGTAAAGCAGAAAAACAGTCTGAAAAGAATGAAGAAGCACAGTCTTTTTCATCTACTAAGTGTTGTCCAATAGCCGATTCAACTAATTGGGAACTCCAGTGTATAGGCTGATGATCTCGGATGTAACGTGGCACGTGCTGGGCGATTCTAACCTGAAGACGCTGGGTCGTCTTGCCTATATAGACGGCGCCACACCGACATTGGAGTTTATAAATTATATTGCTTAACTGCGAGATAGGCAATACGTTTTGTTTAGGAAAAGAAGGAACAACACGTTTTGTACACAAAGCCATTCGAATGCTTAAAGCACACAAATTCGCAGTGAAAAGAGAGGAAATCTTGTCTCGAATACGTTGGTCTCCAGGTCTAATCCAAGGTAACTTGGCGTATACTGGTCATATAGATGGATAATGTTAGGGTTACTCAGAAAAGGATTCTATTTTCTTGTTTACAATTTTGTTAACCAATGGAGGCGGATATCGATTAGTAATGAAAATTCGTTTAATATTATCGATTTCTAAATCGATAGAAGAAGGCGAGCAAATAGCAAGCACCTGATGGGTTAAATTACTAATAATATTAGGCTTTCTTGTTGCTGGTCCGAAAGAATCCCAGATAAGGTACAGGCCAGTAAAAGTAGGTTTTCTGTAAACGGACGTAACAAAGGAAGACCCACATTTCGAAATTAAAACACCCAAGAAAGGAAGGGAGTTTTCTTTTTCTACCTCCATCGTAAATGAGATGGAAGTGTGCAAATCATTTAATAATTTAAAGAAAGACATAGCTTCGTCATGCGTAGCGAAACAAGAAAAAGTGTGGTCAACGTAACGCATGTAAAAAGTCGGTCTTGGGCATTTATTGAACAGCATCTGTTCCAAGAAACCGACAAAAATATTGGCTAGAGTTGGTCCCATTGAAATACCGTCAACCTGGCGATACATAACGTTGTTAAAACTAAAAGTAACGGACTTAGTAGCCAATTCCATTTGTTCGAGAAATACCGCCTCAGGAAACTAGGGGAGGTGGCCGGGTCATCTATATAAAAAATCAGCACAAATATTAATGACTTCGACAAGAGGGACATTTGTGAATAAATTATTGATGTCAAAAGAGACTAGGTAACAAGGATTACTAGTAAGAGGTAAATCCTTCATTTCCGAAGCAAAATGAAAAGATTTAGGAGTGCAATAAGTTGAATAGAAAGAACAGACAGGTTCAAGAATTACAACCAAAAATTTGGACAAATTGCGCTATGCCGAGCCTACCATCGACAAGATTGATCTCAATGGAGTATTCGGCTTGTGACCTATAGGCAAACCATGAATTCTGGGACGCTGTGAGACAACCGGTCGTATAGTATTATATACCTCCTTGGACAAAAACCTCCGTTTATGCCCTCGGAGTAGCTTGTTTTGGATTTTGGTCTCAGTGGAAGCATTATCGTCCTGGGAGCCTAAACAAACAAATTTACTATTGCTGATTAAAATAGAAAGCAATTTGTGCGACATATTCGAGAATAAGCACGCCTGCGCCTTTGTCTGGGCGGGAAATGTAAATGTCAGGCGTGCATTTTAATTGCTTTGCCACAATGAAATGATTTCTTTGACAAATAAAATGGCGGGAGGATATATTACACTGACTGAATTTATTGGCAAGTTCTGTCAAACGAGACTTAACTTGATTAAAATTGCTACCGGAACCATGAGTTTTATTTGAGAGAATAAAATCTCAATTCCACTAAAAGTTTGAGTAACATCAATCTTGCGAGGGGAAACACAAAATTCGAAACCCATAGACAAAACAAATGTGTCAACGTCAGATAATTTAAATTTCGAAAAACTAAATATGTGCTTAGCAGAAAATGAAGGGTCACCAAATTTATTTTAATCAGAAAGTTTAAAAAATCCGAAAACTTTAGATTGTTAGAGTTATAGCACTTAGCATCTTTAATTGAAAGTAGCTTAAAAATCGTAATATATCAAAATGCGCAGAAAACCAGACAAAGTAATGTTTATTCCGTAGGCTCACAAGCAAATCAAAGTAAAAGGTAACTTCGTATTTAAGAAAAACAAAAGGAATGTTCAAAGAATCCCTACATTTAATCTTAGAAATACGTCTGGAGATATAACCCGGGGAAGCATAATTAGATATGAAACTTTGAAGGAACTTGATTTATCATTTTAGGGAAGTGATCTTGTTCCCCAGGCTAATTATGTGATTTAATGAATGTATAAAATCGTTGCTATCATGGGTAAATATATATATATATATATATATATATATATATACACATGTATATATACACACATATATATATACATATGCATATATATATATATATATATATATATATATATATATATATATATTCCATGTCAAATCGACAGTGGGTAAAACCTTGTGCGACACGGATTTTTTTCAAATTTGGTACACTCATAGATCTCTATGAAAGGAATTGAATGGCACTTGTTAAACATCTCAAGGTCAAGGAGTTCTTGAGATATGCTATGGATCTTTTACAAAAATGTCATTTTTTTATGAAAAAGTGGCGAACTTTAAAAGACGATATCTCTGTTCTTTATTAGCCTACAAAGTTCATTCATATATCATATTATTTATTTTTACTTGGATAGATCTACAATTTTATATGGGAATATTTCTTCCAGGTCAAATTAAAAGAGGTGACTGTGACCTTAACTTTTAACCTGAATTATCTCAAAAATTGTTCTTTAAATTTGTTTTAAATTTTGAAGAAGATTTTCTATTTTTGGCAGTAGATATTCAAAATTTCGTGAAAGAACTTTCAGTAGAACTATCGTTACAAGCGTTTTAAATATGTGACAAATTCAAAATAGCAGAACGTAGTACATGCGACTTCGTATAAAACATTTAGATATTTCTCAATATGGTCAAGTTTGATATCTTTGTAAAGCTATTTTGATGTTGATTAATATTTACAAAAAAAACATAGTTAAAAAGTAAAATAAAAAAATTATGTTAATGAAACTGAATTTTCTTCATTTTTTTTAATTTTTTTTAATGCAACTCGGATTTTGTTATAGAAAATAGTGATATAATTAGTGCGGAGACAGTTTATTAGAATGTAGAACATCTAGAACCTTTTTAGATATCAGAATCAGAAAACTTATATGTGACAAACCAATGAAAAGTAGTATTTCAAACTTATGTGACAAAACGATTTAAAAAAATGTTAAAAATTTCTTCTGTTTGTATTAGAAAATAATACGTAGAACATTTTTAAGTTACTACTGAAAATAAAAGCTAAGAACAAAAAATATGATGTGGATTTCATTTATCTAAAACATGACCATTTCCTAACCAGCCTTCGGAATTAACAAATCTGACAAGAAAGTGCTAAAATATATTAAACTACTTTTAATTTTCTAGTATGTAAACTTTTATTACCTCTATGTTAGACGTCTTTGAATGTTTTAAGTCACCCTCTCTTTACTTGAGACTACATCCTGTTATAAAAATAAGTTCTCTATATATGTAGTAGAGGTATTGGTGAATATACAAAGCAATAAAAAATTATTAAAAAAAATAATATTATTGAAATCGTTTTGCCAGTTGAGTTTTACTTGGAACAGATTAGACATAAACATTCATGCTACATGATAGATATTTTGTCAGTCACCATGAAAATGAAAGTTCTATTTTCATTAATTTTATGTATAATTTTAGTAGATATTTTTATTAAGACGGTGGAGCTGTAGGAGCATAACTCCTACTACAAATATATTTCTGTTCAATGTCTTGCTATTTTCAGTGGATTACTATTGAATGGACACTTATATGCAAGATTATTAAAGAAAATAAAATTAAAAGTTAATATTTCGACATTTGTTAGGGGTGCTCACTTTTTAGTTACGACGTTATAGTACATCGATACCCTATTTTGTAAACACGGAAATGAATTTGCTTCTTTTGCCTATTTTTGTACTTATGTATTTTATGTACTGTGCTGAAATAACGTTATTATTTCGAAAGCAATTCTTATCATGGACAGGGGGTTCTCCATACGTTTGTGAAGAATGTTGTACATAATCTCGTGACGTTAGCCGTGTGTTTACTTTACAAAATATTGAACGGCAGAAGCGAGGTAATGCTCTTAAAAAACTGTGTTTATCTTATTCAAACGGCGACTAATAAATAATCTTTGTTATAATTTTGTTAAGTTTTAAGTTTTACACAGTTTTAATTGTTAAACATCTCAAGCTTAAGGATTCTTGAGATATGCTATTGACATTTTACAAAAATGTGAATTTTATGTTCTAAGATTAATGTGAATAACAAAATGTGAGTTGTATGTTCTAATGTGAATTTTATGTTCTAAGATTTATGATTAGTAATATTATAAAAATGTTACTAAATAAAAATAAATAAACATTTTACTAAATATTTACGACTGTTCCATTGGTTAATTATGAGTTGTCATACTTTATTTGATAAAAAGGGAGAAACTAGAAACCGTAGTTTTCTTTGAAATAGTTTATTTTTCGCACATTAGTATATTTCAATCGTATTTAATCTGGCGATGAAATAGATGGCAAGAGTCGTGTTTATATTATAACTTAAAATTAAAATAAAATTTAAACACAGCTTTTTTAAAATCTATGTCGTGATGGAACATTTTGACATCTTTTAACAATTAATTAATTTTTACGAAGTTTGTTTTTCGTTTCAATTCAACGGGAGAACAAAAACGTTATTTTAAAAAAGGATATAATAATATTAAATGTATATTAATTTTTTAGTTCCAACTTCAAGGTATATTTTTGTCCAATCTGTGTATTAGAATGTAAAATAATATATTTTGCATTGATTGGAGCTCTTATCTTTCATAATAAATAGTAATTTCGATCGATTTAAATATATTTCGTTAAAATTTGGAAAAAATAAATATAGAGGTGGGGGATATGACCCAAAAAATATTTCTTCTTATATATTTTACAGAAAATTTCATTGTATATATACTTCAAGACTAAAATAGATAAGTATCGAAAACTTCAGGAAAATCTGACCATTAGTTGATTTTTGCTAGATTTATTAAACACGGATGTGTTTCACGTTCGGAATGGTTACTGCATGGGGACGTTGTTTTAAAGCGTTATTTATGTAAACATGAAATTTTGTCTCGCATTTTCATTAATTTCCTATGCTGAAAAGAATGGAAAAATGATTACTTCTTTATTATTCCCTTTTTTATATAGTACAAAAGTTATATTTATAATATTAACTTATAATAAAGTTGCATCGTGTTACATATAAGGGTTAATTCCGTGGCGAACTTTCGAGGGGGCTAGGGTTTTGTAACTATTCTGTGCTTCCACCTGAGAATTTAATAAGAAAATATCAAATCACCTAGAGAAAATAGGCTTCTCTAAATTCGCCGAGCTTAGCCAAATGAATGCATGCTATAAGGTCGTGCCGGGACTCAGACTGCTCACATTTGCACAGTCCATCAAAATATAAATTTGATGATTACAGGGTCTCATCTGGCTAAACTGATTGAAGGAGAAAGTCATCATTTGACAGATTACAACCAATGCATATTTGCTGTTACATGCAATGAAGCATCAACAAATTGTTACTTGGGTGACTGCTCATCTTGCAACAAACTGATGGATGATTTTGTTTCATATATGCAACAAATTTTAAAAAAAAACTCAATTGATGATTTTGTATACAACTGATAGAACCATTCCACAAACTTTATCACAATCTACAAAGTAATTTATCGAAACTTTCCATGCAGACCTTCAGAAATTGAAGATGTATAATTTCATTGTCAAAGCACCATCAAAAGTTTGTTCTGATAGAAAAGGTTATTTAAAGTTTGGTGAAGTCTTAGCAATAGCAGATTTTTCTGAGAATTATTCATTTATTTTCAAGATTCAGCTCAAGGATTCCACTGGAATAATCATCAAGCAATATTGCACCGATTCATCTGCTACTATAGAAATAGAATTGACCTTGAATATATTAATTTTGTTATAATAGCTGATTGTCTTAAGCATGATGCAGTAGCTACCCATTTGTTTCAAAGAAAGGTTATAGAAACATTAAAAGAAATTATAAATGTTAATGTACAAAAAATGATATATTTCTCTGATGGAGATGTTACACATTATAATTTTTTTAAAAATCTTTATAGATTTGTGCAACTATAAATCTGATTTTGGTATAGAGGCAGAGTGGCAGTTTTTGCTACTTCTCATGGGAAAGGACTATATGGTGGGTTAGGTGGCACTGTAAAAAGGTTACCAGCAAAAGCTAGCATGCATCGACCCTATAATGAACAAATAATGACGCCAATGCAGCTGTAATTTTATGCAATAAACAATATTTCTGGAATACATTTCTTATAATCCTCAACTGCAGAATGGGCAAAGGAAGCAAACATCTAGAAGACAGATTTAGCAATTGGTGGTTAGGATGTGTACCTGGCAAAAATCCAGATAATGGTGAGGTGAAAGTGGCATTTTTAAAAACCAAATGAACCCTCTCCATCTTTCTATTATCCATCACATCCAAATATATCAATTTTGAAATATTCTAATATTCTTAGCTCAGTTGATCCATTAACTGAAACAGGAATATCTTATAAACTTTCAAAAAATGAGATGAAAAATGCATCATATATTTTAGAAAGAAAGATTATGGAAGAAAAATCTAAATAAATACTTTGATGTACATTATTATCAAAATGTTTCAGTAAAACAGATTTTTCATTTCGAAATGTATCCTAATGAACACATGTTGATTTCTTGTGTATATAGTGTATACTTAAGCCTTCTAAAAATGTCAAAGCAAACTGTTTACCATCGCCATCAGACGTTGTTTATTCATTTAATACTATAACCTAATTAAATCTCAACGCACTTTTTTAGAAATTTTTATTACATCACTTTCTGTATCAAAATCTGTGTTGTATAAGAAAAGTATGAAAGTCATAAAACAAAGTGACTTCACAACCAGAATTTGCATAAAATTCAACATGTCAAGAATTTTTAAGAACATGCATCTTAAATTTTTTTTCATTGAAATAATTACCAATAAACAACAGACATTGCTTTTTAGTAGATTTAGAATATTAATCATCGAGGAAGATCTGTTAACCATTGAGATCACATATGTGTTATCGTATAATATTATAACCCCTTAACACCTTTTAACATTTTTATTATTATACATCACATTTTATTTACATAGGCGTCACCATTTATCAAGGCCGAGAGGTCACTCAAGGATACGGGTTAAAAAGTGTACAGTAGTCAAAAGGACAATATAACAATCGATCGTACTGGTAGTTCGATGAATTTGTTAACTTAAGTGTAACGGCTCATGAGAGACTTGTTCACGTTGGGCTTGAAAACAACCATATTATAGACAGCTGGAAAGCAGGAAAACAGAAAACAATTCCACGGGCGTTCAGTTCTAAGTTTTCCATAACAAAATTCGGGGTGCATTAAAAAAACGGTGCATATGTACCAATTGAACCACCCTATCATTCAAATGGTATTTTCAGCTTAATTTAAAGTTTTACGATATGTTCTTTTTTATTATTAAATTGTTAGGTGAAAGTATACATTAGTTACAGAACACCTTCCTCTCCACATGTAAAGTATGGCTTCCAAAATAACGTTATGATTTCAGCATGGTTCAAAAAGTGCACAGGTACCAAAAAACAAATGAAGAAAAGTCAGTTTCATCAACAGAATTTTTTATTTTATTTTACTTTTTGACCATGGTCTTTATGTAATTATTAATTAGCATCAAAATAGCTTTACAAATATATCAAACTTTACCATATTGGGAAATATCAAAATGTTTTATATGAAGTCGGAGGTACTCTGTTCCGCAATTTTGAATTAACTCATTTCTTTAAAACGCTTGTAATGATAGTTCTACTGAAAGGCCCATCATTAAATTTCGAATATCTACTGTCATAAGATAGACACGTCTTCTTTCGAAATTTAAAAGAAATTGAAGAAAGTTTTTTTGAAATAATTTAGGTTAAAAGTTATGGTCAAGGTCAACTTTTCAAATTGACTTTGAAAAACAGATATTCCCATAAACATTATAGATCTATCTAAGTACTTTAAAATGATATATGAATGAACTTTGTAGGCCCATAAACAACAGAGATATCGTCTTTTTAAAGTTGGTTTCTTCTCCATAAAAATCCACATTTTTGTAATTTGGCTGTTAAGGGGTCAAAATTCAACGATTTGACCTTTGAGAATTCTACCAAACACCTCCGCCAATTTTCTGTAAAAACACTTGAAATTTTAGATATAGATTCATTGGACATGGATATAACTTAATAACGTGATTTGAGCTCAAAAAAATAAATGTTAAGGGGTTATAATAGGGGTCAAAGTTTTAAAAAATTACCGATGCGGTCTCTACCAAATTATTCAGAAAATTTCTAGTCTAAACATTTGAAATTTTTCATGAAAGGTATTCAGAGATATAGCAAGCGTTTTAATCGGTTTTGGTCGAAAATTTGAGCTACCATTACATAAATGTATGTATGTTTGCACGTCGTTCTAAAACATTCGACAAAGGCGACGGATTTTCACAAGATCAGTATCGTTTTAAAGCTCGACCTTTCAGACGACAAATATCGAAAAATTGGCTAAAGCATTAATGTCGTTGCCTTCAGTTGGGCACTTTTCTACAAAGAGGGGTCGCATTTGTCGCCGATATTTTCGAAATTCATCCCCTCTTTTCGATTGAAAAATTAATTAACACCACGTCACTAAAAGTTTTGCGGTAGTCGTAACAGCAAATACGTCACTTTTTCCCCATTCTTTTCCTCCTTCGCGGTACGGGTTCGAGCCTGCCTTCCTATTACAACTTTTTTTCTCCTTTTGCTCAACATACACCTCCAAACACCAGGGTAACGCCGGGCACCCATGCTAGTAAATATATATATATATATATATATATATATATATATATATACATATATATGTATATATATATATATATATATATATATATATATATAATATATATATATATAGAGAGAGAGAGAGAGAGATATAGATATAGATAGATAGATAGATAGATAGATAGATATATTAGTGTTAAGACTATTTCAATGTTTTACGCAACTTTTATCTACTAATTCCGTACGAAATTCCCGATTCCGATATAATTACTAATTCCGATTTCGATTAATTTTATAACTCTCTACCGATTTTACTAAAGAGGTTTAATCTTTAAAAATAATGCTAAATGCGATAATATTTTCTCAAACGTAAAAATAAACTTTGTAGGATAACGTATAGATTTTAGTTTTACTCGTAATTAAAAAATTAATGAATAGTTATTGTTTTATGGTTATTACTGTTACATGAGAAAGGGAAAGAGCCCAGTAATTTAATAGATAAGTGTGAAAATGATAGTTAGAAATGTATAGAATTAAGCCCAGTATCAAATCTGAAAAAAATAGATATTCAATTTATGAATGCAGCGATTGTTCATTCTTTCAGAAAAAACTGGATATTAAATATGTCCATTAAAAGAATTCAAAATAGCACTTCAGAAATAAGGAATAATAAAATAGGTTAAAAGAGATATAATTTTAGTAATTATTTGCTTACTAAAAGTGTGTGGATGCATGTGCAAAGCACACGTGTAATTTAAAATGTGAAAGAATCATATTGCTGGGCGCACCTCTAGCGTCATAAAGAAGGGAATTCCTAATATATTGAGAAACGTTCGAGTCAGTTAGTGAGAAGATGAAACAGAGGCAGTCAGAGAGCGATTTAGTAAGAGTCGGGTCAGAGTAAGTCTGGGAGCTGACGCCCCTTGGAGGCGAAGCAGGGAAGAGAAGACCATGTAATCGTAAAAGCGTGAATTCCTGATTTGTCAATCATCCGGATCAAGAAGAAAGTATAATCATTAATTTTTTGTAAACTTTTCTTCGTTGCCGTCTTTGGAAAATGAAAAAAATGTCTTTGTCTATCATCTTGTAAATAAACTTTGTATAACCCCTCTCTGATATAAAAAGAAATGTAAATGTCAGATCTCTAAGCTTCCCTTATGAATGTTTCTCCCAGAATAAAATATCTCCCCTCAATATAAAGGTTTCCACCTTGGAAAAATGTACACCCGTCATTTGTCTCAATATCCGATATACAGATTTGAGGGTATATGCACACATCCTGGTATGCTGTTTTATATATAGATATTTATATATATATATATATATATATATATACATATATATATATGTGTGTGTGTGTGTGTGTGTGTGTGTGTGTGTGTGTGTGTGTGTGTGTGTGTGTGTGTGGACACACGACTATTCAACATAACCAGTAGTAGATGATTTCGTTTTACACCAAATTAAATTAATAATACAATTTTAAAAAATCGTTTTTGGAATAGGAAAATACTAAGAACTTATTTATATTCCTGTATTGATCTCGACATCTTGCAAAGTTGCGATTTAAGATATCTGACTCCGATTCCAATTAGCTGTATATTTAATATGTATATATATATATACATATATATATATATATAAATATATGTATATATCTATGCGTGTGTGAGTATATATAGATATCATATTATGCATATATATATATATATATATATATATATATATATATATATGTATATAGGTTTGAGGTGTTCAAAAGTCAGAACTAAGGAAGACAACGAGGTTGTTAAATAGTGCTCAATAAAAATAGTAAAATATGTTTTTAATTATTTGTGGTATACAGCTACATATTTTTGTTTTTTTTGCGTCGAGAGATTCCAGGTCGCCTGATGAAGTCTCTTTGACTGAAACAGATTTCTATTGGTAGCGACCATATGTAACTGTTTACCCCAAATAATAATAATAATAATAATAATAATAATAATAATAATAATGATATATATATATATACATATATATATATATATATATATATATATATATATATATATATATATATATATATATATACCCGAATAATCGGTTTGACACACGTGCTATTTAATGTTAAACAACGATGAGTTTGTCCAGTACTAGATGGGTAACTATTTTAAAAAAGCAGGTTCTATATGTTTATCTGGGTATTGTTTTATACTCTTCATGAAATTTATAGTTTTCACTGCTATATTACAGTACCGACTTAACCGTGGTGTGGTTAAAGATTGTGCAACTCTTACCAGTGTTTATCATCAGTGATTTTTCGTGGTACTCATCGAAATCGTGAGTTTCAATTAATTTCTTTAATATAAATTTTGTTGCATGTTTTTTTTTATTTGATTTACCAGATAATCACAGTTTTTTTTTTTATCAATTTAAAATTCGTACACGGCTGTTGCTTTAAAATTTATTAATAAACATTTCAGCACAAGTATGATGACTGCATTATCACAAATATATATTAAATGGGTTATCGTAAAGCGTAGACATTAACTAATGTTTTGGTATTCTTGATGGGAAACAGGATTTAAAAATATTTTTGGATCGTTTAAATAGAAACGTTTCACAACGCAATATTCATTATTACCTGATAGTACAAAGAATAGGCGTGGAATTTAAAAAAAAATTCACATGACCATTTCGGAACGACGGTTTTGTTATCGGTAAAATTAAAACGATATATATACATATAGATAGATATTTTCTATTTAAACCCCTGCTGATAAACTGGGGGTAAATAGTTCAAATATTTCTAGAGCATCGATTATAACAGATTTTCGAAAATTTGAATTTGCTTTTTTTTATTGATCACATATTTGAAAATGAGTTTGTACTTACTGTTGTTTATTGTGGTTAACTGAAATAAAAATATTTCAGTTAAAAAATATTGTTTTATTCATTGTGTGAATTACATGTGAAAAAAATATTGTTTTATTCATTGTGTAAATTACATGTGAAAAAAATATTGTTTTATTCATTGTGTGAATTACATGTGAAAAAATATTGTTTTATTCATTGTGTAAATTACATGTGAAAAATATTCTTTTATTCATTGTGTGAATTACATGTGAAAAAAATATTGTTTTATTCATTGTGTGAATTACATGTGAAAAAACTCTGTAACTCATTAATGAGGACTTAAAACAATAATCGAACAAATGTCAAAAGTTCAGATATAGAACAACAACAACAATCAACAACAATCATGTATTATCCTCCAAATAAAACCATTTATTTGGAGTTCGCAGAGACAATTAAGTTATTATGTGAAAACGTATATTTTCCATACATGATAGAAATGATTTTGTATAGGAGATAAAGAGGGTCAATAATATTATTTGACGTTTGCTACGACAAAGAATAAAACTGCAATAATTTCAAGTGAGGAGATTTAATTGCAGACTAATTCCAATGTTTTATTTTTGTGCAAGGTCTTGTATCAACAGAATACGCTGACAGTAGACGTCGTGTGTCAACTATACTGGTGAATGAACAGGAGATGACACTAAAAGAATCGATTGAAGATTGCCAGAGAGTAATATACGTTAAACGTCACCCTAAAACTCTTGAGGAATCGAAAGTTGTACGTATTAGAAAAAGGTCAAGGGCAAACAGACAGCCTATATCTCACAGAAAGAGAAAAGTAGCATTACGCGGCAAAATAATTACACAAAAAACACGAATTGTCGATAGAGTTTAGTACCAGTGCAATATATTATTTGTGACGTCTTGTCCAGAGAAAAAGTCGAGGAACCCCAGAAATAATACAGAAAAACACAATCAGGCAATAATCAAGAAGGGAATTTACTGAAATATGTAACTAAAATTATTTGCATATAAATGTTATCTCTGTACAGAATCCCATTTATTTTCCTGTGCCATTTCGTTGTTAGATCCGTACATCGTCCATGAAGCTCCTTTTATTCCTATATTATGTTGTTTACATTGGCGAAATTTGTAATGGAAGTAATTAGCTATTCTGAATAATATACTCTTCCAATCCTTTTTGCCATATCGCCCACGCATCCTTCAATGTTTACTATTTATTTTTTCCTTACGATGCTAAAGAAACATTTTCGTAATATATTTAGAATAAAGTGCATTATGCTTATGGGACAGTTTCCTAGCCATTAATGGATTTCCAAATACTATATTAATCAATACCTAAGTACTCCCGATAGAATGTAGTTCTCGACAGATATCCGGCTCCCAAGTAAACGTTGCTTTTCTCAGTAGCATTTTCAATATATCTTTAAAAACGTGTACCGTGTTTTGAGTTGTCTGTCATATCCCCATTTTGGGTACACGTTTTTTTTTATTATTATTATTATTATTATTATTATTATTATTATGATTATGATTATGATTATCATCATCATCATCATCATCATCATCATCATCACCATCATCATCATCATCATCATCATCTGACATGGAGCTTTCACACAAGTCAACAAACGATCTGATTGGAAACCTTTGGTGTTCTCTGGAGGTTGAGTGAAACAAGTCTCCCCATACGTTCAGTTCTCTCCACCTCCTTCGATAGCATTTGCAAATGAATTTGCATCATCGCAACAGCCATTGATTTCTCGCCGGCAGTCGTCATTGGTTTATACTGGGGGGGATGCATGAGGGGAGTGTAGAACTTGTAGATATGCAGCTTCGGTGTTCTTCATTCCCTGTAACGCTTATTCGTTATATTGTCTTCTTGTATTATTCTCCGCATTCAAGGGTTTGCCTTAATATTTCAGTCGTTTTCATTATCGTTAGTCGTTGTTTTGCAGTTATTTCTCTGATTCCAATTACTGGCTTTTTTTAAAAAAATTTTCGGAATTGTTCCTAGTACTCCTACTATTATCGGTACTATTTTGCTTTTCTTCATCATCCAAATCCCTTTAAACTCTCTGGCTAGCTCTGTGTATTTGCTTCGTTTCTCCTTTTCTTACATACTCACCCTGTGGTCAGCTGGGACAGAAAAGTTTACGATTTGACAGGATGTTTATTTCTTGTTAATTATTACGACATCTGGTATTATTATTATTATTATTATTATTATTATTATTATTATTATTATTATTATTATTATTATTATTTTTATTTTTATTATTATTTTTATTATTATTATTATTATTATTATTTTTATTATAATAATAATAATAATAATAATAATAAAAATAATCTTTATAATCTTTATAAATATCGTCGTTTCTTTCATTATTTAATCCTTTCTTTTCGTTTTTATAAAGACAAATGCAATTTGTGAATACTAAACTGTTTCAGAATGCCAAATTAAAGAAATTAGCCTTGTAAAAGGTAATTCTGATAAGTCTGGAAAATGGCTATTACAGTGAACTTCTTTTAATGAAGCCTTGTATTTCAATATGATAATGATAATATGTGATCATTGTTGTAATTGTGTGTGAATAGAACCTGAGGTAATTTCGACAGTTCTACACCGGCTATATGTCAGCGCAATGTTATATAAAAATATTTAAAGAAATAAAGACAAAGAACAGTGTCTGCCAAGAGGTGTTGGATTGAAGGAATAGTTTTTTTACAAAGTGTCCGTTTCAATTTGATTTTCTTATGCGCATTGCACGATATATATTTCTGACTATTTATTATTACTTATCAATTAATCTAATTTGAATCATTTCTATATTTAAATTGTGAGTGGCGCTTTAGTCATTGTAATCTAATGAAAATCATAATTGCTGCGTGTTATTGCTTTGTCCGTCAAATAAAATAGTTTCGATCTATCTAGAAAAATAGCAAGCAAATCCAATCATATTACATTAATGATTAACTTTATTTCTCATTCGGTGTGAATTTCCTGGGTACATGTTATTATTACTAAAATTATAATCATAATCATAATAATTATTATTATTAATAGTAGTAGTAGTAGTCGTAGTAGTGTTCTTGTAATTCTTTTTGTGCAAAGGTTATATTGTTGCTGCTAGGAAATTTCATGCAAGCTATTACGTTTAGTTTCAACCTTGATAATATCAATTTCGTTTAGGATTTAAAGTGACAGCAAGAATTCCCAAATAGCAGGTCCTGTTTTCCCATTAAGATAAATTTTGCAAATCATTTAGCGTTGTCGGGATAGCTGTTCAGTTTTGACTTCACGTTAGAAAATAGATTTTGTCTTCTCCAGAATTTGATTGGCTAAGCTTTGGATATTGAAAGAATTTTTCACTGATTGCTTATTATCTTTCTCGGCTGGACTCCCTGATCCATACGATCACTGTTATGTCCGTGCAACAGTTCGAGACGTCTTATTTGTTTTATATTTGTGTAATTGCTTAATTTATATATAATATTGTTGTAGGCAGATAACATACATCGTTTATGTGAATTTGTCTCCGTATACGATGATTTATGCTTACAGTTTTGGCTGGAATCATTTTTGGCGGGTTTTATACGAATTGAATTTTCTGTATTATTACAATATAAAATAGCGTTTGAAGTTACGACAACTTGCCCCAATTCCTCTTATATTTATAGTTATTGAAGTGATATGTCTTGATATTATGGAGCGGACATCCAGGATATAGTGGAGCGGGCAATGTCTGGGGTGCCTTTTCTTACCCATTCTCCATGCCACGAGGATAGGCAGTGCTGTCCTAAAGATGGCTGCTCAGACACTCAGACAGCTGTCGAACTCCATTTCCACTCCCGTTAGTGGAGAACGATTATATGGCTTAAGCCGCCTGTGTTCACGTTTGCGGTTACGCCATCTAGTGTGCCCAGTGTTACCAAAAGCCGCGGGACGAAGAAAGTGAGGGGGTGCGATGGATGGAATGCGCTGTGAGTTTGTTTATAATATATATCTCAATTTAATTTCCTATTGATTCGGTATTATTTTAATTGGTTTTATTATTATTTTATTATTATGTTTTGTTAATATTTGTTGTTGTATATGTTTTAGTTGATAATATTATTGTTTTAATTATTCTATTATTATTAATTTGTTTTTATAAATTGCATAATTATCTCCATATATAATGCTTTGATTGCAAAAATCCTTCTCCGGATCAAAGTACCGTAGCTTTGCAACAATGGATGCCGCATAAAAAAGTATTTGTCTAAACTATTAGCCACTATCTTATGAAACTTTAGAACGACGTTGTAGACACATTTAGTCGTTCTAATAAAATACTATATTTCCTCCTAGGAGCAACACCATCAAAGTCGCAGCAATTTTAGAGAAAGCAGTTCTTATTTTTCCTACTAAATAATAAATCCTCTCTCCGGCACCAGTCAGGACTTGGAGGAAATATACACATTCTACATGTATGGTGTTTAGATTACAAACTCGTAGACATAACATAATCTTTCTATTTCATGGCTAAAAAAGTAAATTATACTTTCTCTGGTTCCGGCTATTCTCATTGGTTGAGGGCTGACAATTCGATTATTCGGGAATCTACCTTATAATACGTAAACGAACCCTCAATAACTTTACACTTATGGCGGCACTCTCCAAAAATAAATCGCATACAAACAGAATAACCGCTCATAACAGAAAATTAAATACGAATAATTTACACTATCATATGCACAAACCAATAACACGCAAGTACCCCCCAAAAGCTGAAAAAATGTGTACGAGTACCATTAATTATTTTTCGCTTTCGGAACGGCTTAACGAACCTCACACAATGCAATTTTTAATTTTCTTTTACATTATTTTTTTCACGGAGCTTTTAAAAAAATATTTATAATAGTTTTTTTACATTTAGTTTTAATGTGAACGATTTAAATTACATACATTTTACCTACAACTACGTACATTTTAATCACGTTATTTAAGTTATCCGCATACGTTTTCGAATAAGAAAATCTCATTTATATTAGTTTTCGAGATGACATTGAACATACCTTTGTTTGTGGGCAAATTTTAATATGTGTTTTTACTATACTTTTTTTTTAAATTGATGACATTTTAATGTTTCAAATATGCCAATGAGAACATTGCTATTTATATTTGGCAAATACACGTTGTTTTCCAGATATAAAGACCTGTATTTTTACCTGTTTATGTTGGTTTTTTTTTTGTCAAAAATGCAAAAGTATTTATCTAAGCAAGAAGGGACGCTCGGCGTAGCACTTTCATAAAGTACGCTTAAATATGATATTTACAATCAGATTTCGTATATATTATTATAGAGTTAATGTTATATCAGTTTTTTGTATATTATAAAGTTGCAATTTCAAAAACTAAAAAACGATTTAATATGACGTGATAGATGTCAGCTTAATTGTAACGGATACCAAACCGCATAAAACAATTCACACACACGCGCACACACACGCACAGACACACACACACACACACACACACATATATATATATATATATATATAGTATATTGTACATTTTAACAGCCAAATATCTATGCTTGTGGTTTGTGGCCTAACTGTTTAATCGTTTAGTACCATTATTTATCTATGCTCCTCTTTTCACTTCCGGTGTTCTTTATTCTTCCCAAGGCAATAGTCACCGCGCATTACGAAACTAGTAGATCTGTTCACTCATTTTACTAATTTCTTCTCCTTCGTTATTATTATTAATATTATTATTATTATTATTATTAGTAGTAGTAGTAGTAGTAGTATAAAGAAAAATTGATCATAGATGATTCTTACTAGAATATAAAAAGAAAGAAATGAGTCCAGTATCGGGATCTACGCTTAGTGTAACGTTTCGATATGCGTGCACTGGTTAATCAATTAAGCCTCGCTGTCTGATTTCGTTAAGACATCAGCGATGAAGACGAATCTCGAGAGGTTCGAAATTTGTTCAATACTGTGCATAAGGTAAATCTTGATACAGCCTTCCGCTCTATCCCCTTTAATTGTTGAATTGCATATCGACTAAGAGTGTTGAGATTAAAAGATTAGGGAAAACTTTGGAATAAAATGATAATCTTAATTCCTTCTTGCACAAAATCAATCAATCTTCTAAAAATTAATAATAAAATTAAACAAACCTATTCTCTCGTATAAGATTAGATGAATAAATCCGGAAAAAATGTAAGCATACTAGCGCATATGTGTTGGCTATGTTATTAAGTGCATTTTCAATGTTTAAGCGCTAAGTGTTTGTTTCCTTAAAGAGAAAAAAGATGAGGACTATTTATTTGGGCCTTGTTGGAAAAACACCAATCTTACCATTTGCACCCTAAATGAAAATCTTAATACTAGTATTAAGAAACATAATAATAATTAAAACCACTTTATTGATAAAAATATTTGTACATAAATAAGAACTAGTTTTATGTACAGCAACTTAGCTATTACAACATAATCCATAACAGATATAAATGGCTTAGGAGGAGGTATAATACATCAGTCGGACAGATCACTGTATCACATATAACGTGTCAGTCTGAAGGCATCCCTGCTAATAGAAAATGAGATAATCGATCATTCGTACGTAATTCTTCATTAAATGTTTACCTTAATCTGTATATATATATATATATATATATATATATATATATATGTAAACTTACTATGTCTTATGCATGTCTGTTTGTTTGTCACTGTATTTCCAAACTGCAGCTTTTCCGAGACATAATGATAGCAGAGCCGTGTTTCTGTAACATCAATAATTTGAAGGGGTACTTTTTTTAACTTAGAAATCTCTGCACTTAATTTCAAACGAAACCCATTTTATAATCTAGAATACCCCTTTATATTAACCATGATGGGGTATTACGCAGTTATTAGTATCGCTCGCACTGTATTAGTTAGAGCTGCATTTTCCTTGGTATTTTATCCAATACTTTGCGGTTTCTTGCTGATGATCGTAACAATAAAATTATCAATATACATCACGTATTGAAAGAAATCACTTGCGTATTCCGCTTTTACTAGAACATAACTTGTTGACTTTTTGTGTATCTTCTTTTGACAAGTTTTATATCTATTTGTTGTGGTTTGTAGAGTACGATATCATTGAAGTGTGACAGCAACAACCAGTTACTTGCTTTTGCTAAACATAAATTACTAATATTCCAAGAAACGCCGATAAGCTCAGACCAAGTTTATTTCGTTAATTGAAATAATTAATTTAAATAGTTTATTATTGTTAGCTATTTCTTTTAAATTGTTTCCTATTAAAAAAATATAAAATGCTTTAAATTAAATAAAATATAATATTATAGGTATAAAATGTTCTTGTCATTTACAAGAAAAGTAGACAGCCCTTTTTCCTGTAACATTTATTAGAGTTAATTTTAGTTCAATTGTTATAATCTCTTAGTTCTTATAACAGAGCTACAAGGTTAGTGTTTTTATCAGTCTGGTTGCTTCTATACTTACTTGAATTGGGAGGATTTTCAAAAAATTTTTGTTTTCTTTTCCATTGAACATACGTCTTTGGTATTTCGTAATGTTTCCCTTTCACTTCTTTTAAACCAAAGATTATAAGATACACTAACTTCTTAGGTCGTTTATTTCTCCTACTTTTAAGATATAACTGTGCGAGGTCGATTAGTTCTTATTTAAGTAAAAACGTTTCCTCAACTCAGCCCCGTAAGACATTGGTACACCCATGTAAGAACGGTTGCTTGTAACTGTGAGGAAAGCGTTGCACAATCATTAAGCACACTTCTAAATCGTTACTGATTGAGAAAAGTGTCAAAAAGTCCAGGATGACTGAGAACAATGCCATGATAACCAAAGAACACATACAGTACTTGGAATTCTAAGATGGCCACGCATTTAATACTGACCATTCTTAACGTTGCTAAACTGGTGATCAAACGGGAATAGTTGTGTCAACGTGGTTATGCCATATATATATATATATATATATATATATATATATATATATATATATATATATATATATATATATAATAAATTCCACAGCCAAACAATGTCGCAGCCCACACGAGCCATGATAGTCAAAGAACCGGAAGTCCAAGACTCGAGTTTCGCCCTCATTTGGGCTCATCAGTTAGACACATTCGAACTCAGGATTCGAAACCCGAGCCTCTTGCATGCAAGGTAAGCACTCTACCAACTGAGCAAACGCCCTGCACACAAGAATTTCTTTAACCAACACAGATCAAGCAAACCGCGCCGAAATCCGACTGTGAAATGAACCTATTTCGTCTCAACAAGGGACGCAGTCATCCAACCAGCTGAGTTCGGATGTGTCTAACTGATAAGCCCACATGAGGGCGAACCTCGAGTCTTGGACTTCCGGTTCTTTGACTGTCATAGCTCTTGTGGGCTGAGACGTGGTTTGGCTGTGGAATTTATTATATACACTCTCTCACATTCCGAAAATCACACACACACACATATATATATATATATATATATATATATATATATATATATATATATATATATATATAAATATATATTTAAATAAGGGAGTAGTCACCAACAATGTGTATTTTTTAACATTATTTTATTCTTCCGTGTCTTAGTTTTTCATTGAGAATTATGGTTGGATCATTGTAATAATGTTTTTAAGTCATTGAAATTGTTTTTACGCGCGTTTCAGGCGTTCTGTGATGCGTACTCGTCAGAAATTATTTTCAAATGTGTTGGAGATGTGTAAAATGGCGATTTTCGTAGTAAATTTGAAGTTTTTCCATGTGTGGGGAGGGGGACTAGCTCCCATGAAATAAGGGTAGGGGTGCTTTCATTCTATTTTGATCTTTATTTTTTGGATTCTTGGATTTTAGTATTGTGATTTTTCGTTTTAGTCTTTTCGGGTATTTCATATATTGTGTTTGTTTAGAAAGAGGGGTGTATTTGAAATAGAGGATTTTTAAATATTTCTATTTATTTGTCTCCCCGTGTAGGTATGGGCAGACCCAGGATCGGTTCCTAGTGTGGGGAAGATTTTGTTCCCCAGAGGGGGGGATTGGAGGGGGGATAGGTATGGGAGGGGGATGATAGAAGGGATGATAGTTGTTTCAGTCATGAGGGGGTTCTCCTCCACTGACTGAGGAGGGAGAGAGGTGTTGGAACAGATATTATACTATGGTTATAGGTGTTTCCTAGTGTTGTTGGTTTCGAGGTTAAGTAGGGTTGGTGTTGTTCAGTGTGTTGTATTAGAGATAGGGGTGTTATGTCTGTGTGTAGTTGTATGCGCGCGTGTGTGGTTTAATGTGTCGATTCTGATTTATGTGTGGGTGTGTATATGTGTATGTGTATGGCTGTGCATGCGAGTGTACCTTGCATTTCATGTTTTTGTGTGATGGTAGTAGGTTCTGTTCAGTTCAGGAGTGAATCTGGTGATGAAGTTTTTTTCCTGTGTAAGTAAATAAAAATAATTGTCTGTTTGGAAGATTGGCATTATTTTGAAGCTGTTTCCACTGCATGTGTGTACGTGTTTCGAAACATAGAGGTGCCCGTTATCTTCAATTTTTATGTTGCTCTTATGTAAGGCAACTCTATTGCTGAAATGTTTGGTGGCGCCTATGTAGGATTTGTTGCATGTTGTGCATCTTAGTGATTATACTACATTCTGGAGGTGCAATTTAGATCCTTTTTTATTTTGAATGTTTGTGCTGGGTTTTTGAGTGTGTATGTGTTACCTTTTATTATTATGTCACATGCTTCACATCGCAGTTTGTTGCATTTTGTAACTCCTTTTGTAGTGTGTGGGACGAGTTTTGCGGAAGTTAGAATGTGTTTTAAGTTTCTGGGTTGGCATTCGCTTTTTATTATTTTTGTTGTTTTAAGTATGTTGTTTAGTTTGTCGTTATGATTGAGGAGGATAAGGGTTTTTGTTATCTGTGTGAATAGCTCTGGGTTGTTTGTGCTGTGCGTAGAGACGTATGCTAGAATTTTTTCTCTGTTGTGTTCTTTTGGTGTTCTTAGTTGTTCTATTGGAATGTTTTCACCCAGTTCAATACCTTTCTATATTAGTGGTGATGGGTATCCTCTTTTCCGCAGTGTTATTTGTAGTTCATTCAGTCTTGTTGAACGGAGGTGTCTGTCTGTTACTATGGTGCAGACTCTACCTGCTAGGGTGTAGGGTATTGATTTTAGACAGTTTTAAGGATGGTGGCTTTTGAAGTGGAGGTATTGTTGAGTGTATGTGGGTTTGTGGTAGATGTCCTTGATTATGTTGTTTTTTTTATTGTTACTAGGATGTCTAGGAAAGGTAGTTCTGTGGGGCTTTGTTCTAGTTTGAAGTTTATTTTTGGGTGTAGATTTTGTAGCAAAGTGTTGAGTTCTTTGATATCCCCCCCATGAGGTTCTCCAGAGGATAAAGCAGTCGTCTTGGTATCTTTTCCAAGATTTTATGAAGAGCGTTTTTATATTGTGCCTGTACTTTTGCTGTATCCTTTCATAAAGGGTCTCTTCTAGGAAGGCGAGTGTAAGGGTGGCATATATCGGTGTCATTTTGGTACCCATTGCTGTGCCAACCGATAAATATTAGTAAATATGAATTTATGAGTATTTATCTTTGTAATATCCATTTTATTTATATAAAAACTTATCCAAATAAAGTAAATTAGTAACCATTACTACACATTCCTTTAACAAACCATTACAACAATGATCATATATTTTTAAATGACATTCAAAAATGAAAATGAGGCCCTCTAATATTCTTGGCTAGGATTTTTGAAGTGGTATTTCTGTACAAAATTTTGTGGATTTGGCAATTATTGAAGCAGTTTGGTTTTCACGCATTGTAATTGGTTGTTTTCAAAGCGTAAAATACGAGCATATAGAAGTAGCAAGCATAAAATTCTAACGTTTTTATAATTGTGACTTATTTCCAATAAAAATGTTTAAAATAATGTATTTCAAAAAATGTAAAGTTTCATCATTTATTATACTTACATAAACTCTACTTTTCACAAGTTTCCTAATGAAACAGTTTCCATAATATGATACACTCCGTTTAATGAGGGCATATTAAACATCTCATATATATTTACTTGTAAAATACATTTCGATAACTGAACTAAATTTAGACTTCATTTCTTCTTTAAATACGTAATTCTTAATACAATGTCTAAAATCAAGAGACCGTTAAATCTGTATATTAAACTTTAGTTTGTTTAGTAATAACACCTGAGATAATGTACACTAAGTTATTACTCCACTAATTAAAACAATTACATTATATAATTAGCGTATTTATTTATCTCCACATTCTCTTTTAATGCGAGTAGGTGTGTCCAAATTATCTGAGCGGCGGCTTCGTTCCCACCAGTTTGGGCGAATAAAAATAGAGTCATTAGAATTAGACAACTCCAAATCTTCTGCTAAAAAGTTTGCTGTTCTATACTGCGCGATCAGAAACACCTAACTACTTGTATTTCCTCCTCTGCTTGAAAACACACTATGTGACATACGAATATCTGAGTCCGATGTTGCAAAACAAAAATCGATCCCAGTAAAGCAACTGGGCTCGATAACATGCTAATTATAGTGCTTAAAAACTTCACCCATGAACTAGAGCACATACTTAAAAAGCTGCTCAAACGATGTCTTACGGAGAAATGCCCCCACCATCCCGAGAAACATCATCAGTATGCCTTGTATTTAAGAATACTGGTGATAGATCATCTCCCTCTCAGTACAAACCAATCAGTCTACTATGGATCATGAGTACGTTACTGGAATCTTTGTCAAACAGAGAAGTAGTCAACCACTTCAGTAAAAACAATCTACTCAGTGACATGCAATATGAGTTCCCTTCTGCCAGACCTAAAGCTTATGTGCTAACAGTAATATGTCACAGAATTAGTGAATTACTCGATGTGGGTTTTGTTTCTAGGGTAGTTGCTCTTGACAAATAAAATACTTTGATGGGGTGTAGCATAAAGTCCTATAATGAAATAAATCAAATGTCTTCCCAATTATTAAATCGTTAATTTCGGATAGGTTTTTGAAGGTAGTGGTTTATAGGCAGAAAAGAGATGTTTACAGAATTTATGTGGCATCTCTTAGGGTTCTATCTTAGACGCAACTCTATTCCTGTCCTTCACCAACGATCTCCTAAATCACATTCTTAGATCACTCGCAAACATTTCTGCAGACAACCCCACCATAGATGGCAACACTTCAAAGGCCGAGAATGGCAAAGATATATCTGATTTTCTCTCCTCTGATCTTTGACATATGGAAAATAAGTACTTGGTTCATTTTAATGCATATAAAACCAAGCTTTGCTCTTTCTATCTACAAACACTCTGACTGTCGTCTGGATATTGTTGAAATGAACGGCTCTTGCCTTGCAGACACTATTAAAACAAGCGTCTTTGTCTCATCTAAACTCCTGATCTTTAATGGAGTACATACATCAGATCCGCTGTCAAGTTCGCTGGGAAAATGGATGGATCATTCTATCGCGCAGGTAGATATCTAACTGTTGGTTGATTTCGCTACTGCATAAGAGCACGGGATGTCCTATAATAGATTACTGTTTCCACATCTAGGCAGAAGCTGCTCGAAGAACCTATCGTGGTTTGACATAGTTATAAAAAGATTTCCCAATCTAGTAGGCGATGCCCTTTTCCCCTTCCAGTAATTTTTTTCTCCACAGAACAATCATTGTGGGTGTATCTCTTCCTCATTCTCGTAGTTAGTGTTCGCTTAGGCTCAAATCTATGGTCTCCTTCGTCAATCTGTCAAAAAAGAAATTGCTAGCCAAAATCACTCGGTAATTAAACCTGAGCATGGATTTCATGAAAAAAGCTTTTTTTCTAGAACTTCCCACTTGTTGAATTCTGTTTCGCTGCTTTTCAGCTGACAACATATTGTCGTCTTCCAGTCTAAGGAAAATTAGTTTCTGCTGAACTATGCTCGTAAATAATCTAATTATACCAACATTTTACACGGTCCTGGATATGACCTTAGACTATATCCAGTTGTGAAGCCCCAGCTTGCGGGCTTTGGGGGAGTGTAGCGCCACCCTTTACTTGCTATTGCTCCCCGGTCCCCTCTGACCAAGAGTAGTAGTACTTGTTAGGGTCCCAACTCTGGATCAAATAGAAACCGACTTAAAAACAACAAATATATTCTATTACATTTTTTTCTTAAAAATCTTTGGATTCGGCATTAAATAACCTGAAAAGGGTTTATATGCCGTAAAACAAAAACAACCAACCAACCAACCAACCAAAATTTAACTACAAAGGATTACTACGCTATTCCACCAATGACTAAAATACACACATTTCCCGTATCCTCAAGTAGCTTCTGGGTCTTGATATGTAGGGATTCCTTTGTAAAATATAAAAAGAAGATAATATATCATTTGTGTAGTAAGAATTTATGAGAAATGATGCTTTTAATGTTTCGGTTTTCAGAACAATACCCTGAGATGTGCATTCCGCTAGATATGTATCAAAACAAAAGATACGCTTTAGTTTATGCGTTTTTGTTATAAATTGAAATTAATCAAAAATTAATAACAGAAAATGTAAAGTGATATTAGAATTCAATGGTTTGGAGCAGGATTAGTAAGGTGTGAACATTAATTTCCGAGCAACAGCGAATGTGTCTGTTTGTATCAATTAAACCGTGCAACTATACATAAAGTGTCATTATAGTAATAGTATCTCTCACGACATATTACGGACATCTAATTCATCTTAAACATACTTTTTTAATGTTTCATTTGAATTAAATATTACCATTTTCGACGTTCTGTATTTTCTTTGTTTCTTTTAATAGTTTGATTAATTTCCTGATAATATTGCGTCCGAGCGTCGTTTATAAATTTCACTTTTCTCGTGCAAATTCTTACGTCCGCTGTAATTACCTGTTTCGCTATTGATTGCTTAGCAGGAGAATTACTCGTACAAACATTATTAGCGTAATTACTGTCCGTTTATTATGAACATGTTCTATTTGTTTATTAAGTCGTATTTTCCGCCGATTCAATGCAGTGATGAGCACGGTTATGCACTACTAAAAGAAAGTAAACTGTCACGCCTTCTATTATTTACGCTCAATAAATGGGTTTAGTTAACAAGAAATTTTAGCAAAATACTATATCCACAATCGAATATCTGTAAAAGTTTCATCTATATAAAAACAGATGAACGTATGTGTGTCTCTACCTGTCCTCGTGAAAATATTTAACCGATATTCTTTTAAACTACAGATAACATATTGTAACATAGCGCGAACGGTTATATGCAAATACCGAGCCGTGAAGGAAATACGTCATGGTAAAAACATAGAAAATCTAATAAAAAGACTGTACGTCCTATTTAGATGACGTTCGAGAGATGTTCAAGGAAATGAGCACGTGAGTAGACGTCACAGTCGTAATGAAAGTCACGAGTAGCGTGGAGGTCGTTTTTACGGCAAAGTGAGTTCGATATATCCTTGTCTTGGTCTCTTTTGCGACGTAGAATGTACTCCACGTGTGAATTCCTTGTGTGAACGTTTACTGCATGATAATAAAGCTGAAATTAACAGGAAATAGTAATCATACATTAAGAAGTTTACAAGTAATAACATCTTTGTTTGGATGGAAAAATACGTACGGAAATATGTCGGCAAGTTGAAATGCAAAATGTTCATTGAAACTTGCTGATATATTTCCATTATTTTGTGCGCATGCACAGATTTAAAGGTAGATCGATCTCATTATTATCTGAATCGCGATGGTTCAACCAGTATAGAAAGCGGATACAGCTGTAAATGTTAAGGTTTTGATTCCAGTTGATGGCACTTAAGTCATTATTTTTAAAACTTTGCAAACCAGTACTATATACTATGTACATATAAAATTGGCTCTGTAATAATAAAAACCACACCAGCATGAATTAAAATATACTTAAGCGAATTTTACAACAAGGAAGGCTTGGCGCCACCGCTATTTGTTAGCAAACAATAATGCCAATATATAGTTTGATTATAGAGATCGATAATATGAGACGTAGAAAATAGAATGATTAAAATAAAAACATACCTTAATTATGAAATTGAACGGTTCTGATTATATTTTCTTATCGTTAATACTTTACTACTAACTGAGAAACTATCTCTATTGCCGTTTTTACCAAACCTCAATTATATTGATGCATAACCCGGTGGTAGATATGCTTAAATATATATTAAAGTCGTGCAGAATTTGCACTTTTTAATGCAGAACAAATTTTATATTGAACACTATTGTTGTGTAGTCGGGTTTCATATTGAGACAACATATCAGATAGTATATCGGAGAAACATAATACAGAAGAAACTAATGGCATTTACTCACTGTTTACATCACGACAACGACTGTGACGTTAATGCAACATTTGTTAACACAGATAGAGGGAAGATACAATATTGATGATTGTGGAGAGGACACATAATACATTAAGGGGGTTATACAAATGTCGTTTACAAGATGAGAGACAAAACACGTTTATTTTTTCTATTGGTGGAATGACGACGGACAAAGACGACAGTTTACAAATATAGATTGTTCTTTATTCATACCAGCTGGTGGTGATAGTGGTTAGGGATTCAAGCCTTTTCGATTATATTGTCCTATCTTCCCTGCCCTCTCGCCTACAAGGGGGTCTCAGCTCCCAGTGTAGCCGACTCGACTCTGGCTAAGTCGTTCTCTGCTTTAACGCTCCCTAACTTCGAACCCCATCTCAATATATTGGGAATATTCTTTCCTGATGACGCCAGGGGCGTGAGAAAATAATGTGGTTC
Organism: Euprymna scolopes; assembly: GCF_053919585.1. Taxonomy (NCBI): domain Eukaryota; kingdom Metazoa; phylum Mollusca; class Cephalopoda; order Sepiida; family Sepiolidae; genus Euprymna; species Euprymna scolopes. Next base: position 31,098,334 of record NC_136485.1, on the reverse strand, counting down.
CCTCACGTTTCAAATTACACGTGCGCTTTGCACATGCATCCAAACGCCTAACAAAGAAAATCCTGTATCGTTTTTAACCTATTTTGTTAATCTTTATTGCTAAACTCGTATCGTCCATTCTTTTAACTAACATATTTAATATCCAGTTATTTCTAAAAGAATGAACAATCGACTGCATTCCTAGGATTAAAGATCTATCTCTGACATAAATAATATTTAGTTATTTGCAAGAAAAATAACAATCGCTCTGCACTCCTAGAATGTCAATATGTATTCTTTTTTTTTAATTTTTCTTACTGGATTCGATTCTAACTTTTTCCAAATATCCTTTTTAACTTATCTACTTTGCTATTTTACTTACTGGGGTCGGTCCCTTTTTACATAGCATTATATTGAACTTAATATATAGTAATGATTGAAAACTTATTAAAAATGACTTCGGTGCCATCTGCAAAATTCGACATCAAATATATTAACGCACCGGTCGCGTTCTGTAACGTTTACATATTCGGCAGATAGATAACAAAGCCTGAAAAGTATACCACTTCACGATATAAATGAATTTGCACGCGCGCAAAAGTAATAGAAATATGCAGGCAAGTTGAAATAAGCTTATTGAATTTCAACTTGCAGGAATACTTCTCTACGCGTCATTAACCTGTCCAAATAAAGATTTTAGTCGTTGTAAACTATCCTTCGCGCATGATTTTCTATTTTTCCGTTAATTTTTAGTGTTATTTGATTTTTAGTTTAAAACTTTATCGCTTAAGTACAGGGTGGAACGATAAAATTATCACCCAGGAAAAGATGGCATGTTTCTGTTTTCATTTGATGAGAGCCGGTTTTTCTTTTTGTTGTCAACCATCTACTAGTTGACCAGTTGTGTACAAATCTCCAACCTGATAAGAGTTTTCTATAGGACAGAAATTGACACAATATTTAACGAGTGAGTTCGCAGTTGCGCCTCAGTACAACTTATGCTATCTAATGATCCAAGTTTTGACAGCAGGAACATTGACGGCAACCTCAAAATGAATTGCTGTATTGCCACGAAGAACAGTGACGTTATCAAAGTGATGAAAACAAAGTTTCTGGCCGCGGTTATGTTCTTTCGTGTGGTTTCAAGTGAGGATTATATGATACAATCTCACATATTTGACGTCAGTTTGAAGGGCAATACCAGAGTGTACTGAGATGTGCTGAAGATTGTGGTTATACTCTGGTACAATCACGTGGCCGCTGGTGAATCCTGGGTGGGCAGCATGAATTGACGCCGTACCACAGGTGCAAACACTTCATCAAATCTTCACATTAACGTAATGTATTGCAATAACTCTTATCCCTGAATGGCTTCTGGGCCTTGATATGTGGTGATCACTGTGTAAAAAAAAAAGGATTTGCTTCAGAAGGAGTGCTACAATTTGTACAATTTCTTTCCTTTCTCTCCGCGACCTGAACTCGCTGGACTACTTTGTTTAGTCATGTCGAGAAGAACACCAACATGTCCTCCCACAACACCAAAGAAGCCTGACCGCCGCCATCTGCTGAATAATCGCGGAACACCCATTGGTGCTTGTGGAAAAGGCATATTCCCAGAACGGACTTGTATCCAATAGATAATTGAGACTGAAGGCGGCTACATTGAATAGGTGTCTATTAAATAATCAAGTTACATGAGTTGATTTTGTTCAATAATAGTTTGAAAATAAGCTATGGTGTAATTTCTTTTTGTGGGTGGGGGGGCGACAATATTATCGTTTCATCTGGTATTTTCACACAAAGAAACACACATCTATTTTTAATTTATATAGATTATGACGAAATTCGTTTAATGTAGTTTGAAAATGTAATTTACAAGCAAATAGATACGATATTAATGTACTTAGTCCTGAAACTAATTATGCTGCCAATTTTGTAGGTTTTAATGCGAAACAATTATTATCTAACCGATTAAACGTTAAGCCTACTGTCGATATCCTTACGACACATTTTGCTTCTTAATCGACAAATAAGAGGCTAATTTATCCTATTACTTTATAACACATATAGCTCGTAAATATTATTACGAAGGAAAGTTTTATTCAAATAACGAACTGGTAAGAAAGACCTGAAGGACTAACCTTGAATCATTATTGGATCATAACGTTGATTTATTTTAGTCGGTATAGTTTGCTACGTAATTCCTGTACTTATAATTATAAATAAATTCACTAGATTAAGATAAAGTGAGTCTGAGACAAGTTTGCTGGATTATTTTCTTCTTTTAATCGGAAATATCAAACAAATAGTCTTCTGTTGTAGGTGCATGAGGTCTATACCCGAAAAAATAATTCATAATTATGTGTATAAATATATTATTAATATATATATATATATATATATATATATATATATATATATATAACTCATAAATGTAAAAAAGAAATATATCGAACAAACCATGTTTGTATAAAATTATTATATGAATAATGTATAACCATTCACCCTCAATCAATTGGCACTAAGAAATCCCATACGCATATATATATATATATATATATATATATATATATATATATATATATATATATATATATATATATATATATATATGCCGCCCGGCGTTGTCCGGTCGTAAAATATGCAAAATATCATATTTTAATTCATACAGAAATTGATACATGCGCATGCGAGTATTATGTTTTCTCTCTAAACTATTCTCCTTTTGCAAATATAAAAATGCTCCAGTTTAGTTCGAAACCAAAAGCTAAAAGCAGTGAATCAAGCACTATACCCATCACACAAGCTGGATACAATCTTTTAAAAGTGGTTAGAAAGTACGTACGAGGGGTGTGCAATGAGTAATACCCCTGATCCACGTCCCATGATCTGATCTAGATGAAATTTTGCATATACAAATGTTTATATCTCTACGGGTTATGTAGCAAATTACAGCTATGAACTAATTGTGGTTTCTGTTTTATAGGTGTTTGAACTGAGTCAGGTGTGAAATGCAGCCTGTTGAATGTCGAACACTGATCAGGCGTTTGTATTTGAAAGACCGCACACCACGGGAGACTTTTGATGAAATGAAAGAAAATTATGGTGATAATGCCCCATCATATGACCTTGTAAAACTCTGGCATCGTGAATTCAAACATGGCCGGAAGTCTGTGGAAACAGCTCCCAGACATAGTTGCCCCCTTTATGCGATTGATGAGGCATCTGTCCGTCAAGTTGAGCCTGCCAATTTGGAAGATCAGCGCATTACTCTTCTTCAAATACCCCAAGATGTCAAGGATCTGTAGAAACTATCATTCATGATTATTTGCATATGCATAAGCTGTCTCTCAGATGGATTCCCATGTTGCTCACATCATTCCAGAAGCGAGAACGCGTCGAGTGCTCGAGGATGAATTTGGAGATGTGCCAAGAAGATGAGTTAAAGTTTTTCAAAAGACTGATTACGCACGATGAGACCTGTGTCCATCACTATGATCCAGAGACCAAATTCTAGTCAATGCAGTGGAAGCACTATGACTCACCACCTCCAAAGAAAGCAAGGGTGCAGCGCTCTGCTGGCAAGGTCATGCTAACAGTCTTCTGTGACCAGGACGAAGTAGTGATGGCAAATTTCCTGGCAAAGGGTACCACAATAATAGGAACCTATTATGCTTCACTTTTGAGGAAATTAAGGGAAGTTATCAAAATCAAGAGGCGGGGCAAGATCAGCAAAGTTACCCTTTTCCTGCAGGACAAAGCTCCGGTCCACAACTCGCATATCGCAAGATCAGAAGCCCGGGCGTGTGGTTTTGAAATCCTTCCCCATCCTCCCTACTCTCCAGACCTTGAACCCTCTGACTTTAACCTCTTCCCAGCCATTAAGTTGTTTGTGAAAAGAAAGCGTTTCCCAGATGATGCAGTCTTGATTCTTGAAGTCACCTCGTGGCTGGAGGACCAACCTGAGGTGTTCTACAAAAAAAAAAAAACGGTTTCCAGAGCTGCATCAAACGATGAGAGAAATGCATAACGCTGGGTGGTTCCTATGTAGAGAAAGACTGTGCGAAGATCGTTGCTCTATTGCTATGGGAGTCAGACAGGGGCAGTACTTATTGCAAGCCCCTCGTAGTCATCTCAGAATGAATCTTCTATGTGAATAGTGCACGCATCCGCATTTTAGAAAGTGCAACTATAAAAATGCGACGATCCCTACGTACTATTTTTCTTTTTATTTTATTTCCTTAACAGACATTTTTCCGGGTGAAATCAATTAAGTTTTCCACTATATACAAAGTTAATGTCTGTAGATGGAAAATCATGTAACATATAGGTTGAGAAGTGTCCTTACACGCATATTCTCACTGTGTGTATTTGTGTGTGTGTGGGTGTGTGGTGTGTGTGGTGTGTGTGTGGGTGTGTGGGTGAATTCACCAGTCCACCCAGTTTTTTAAAAAGATGGTATCACTCGATAGTCTACGAGAGCTTACAGCAAAGGAGCACGGCTAGAGATTGGTGTGTATATTTATCTACCTACCTATCTATCTACCTATCATATATATATATATATATATATATATATATATATATATATATATATATATATATATATATATATGTGTGCATATATATATATATATATATATAACTCGGTTGGTTCGGTTTTATTTCTTTCTCTCTCTATCTCTCTCTCTCTATCTATCTCTCTCTCTCTCTCTCTCTCTCTCTCTCTATATATATATATATATATATATATATATATATATATATATATATATATATATATATATATATATATATATATAAGGGTGTGTAACCGTGTGTTTCATCTGTCTTTTTTAATTCGTGGAAAAAAATTGTGTGATAAAAGCTTTAAGTATCATAATATTACGTTCCGATATATAACTTATATACTCCTATGTATATATAAATTAGAGTTTTACAAATGAGTATTGAAAGGTAATTTCGCTTGCTCTATTTTTTTTTGCAGTTATGAAGATATTTAATCCATCTAAATGCCATATATAATTAATAACACTGCCTCACTTCATTTATGTCTTTATTGACTTTTCTTGCACACATACATAGTTTTAACCATCGTGTGAAAATATGTTCCCTTATTTATGAAGTCGTTTAGATTTTTAGACGATATAAATGTTATGAAAATGTTTACAAAATATGTTTTCAAAAGTCCGTATAATTGTCTTTCACGATTTTACGAAGAAGCATAGTAATCTGAATTATTTGTGCTAATATATCTCTTCAGAGAATATGTAAACGAATCCAAAATTTATAATCACAATGATAATTGTTAAAAGTAGTATCGACTGTAGTACGGATAAAACATTTAACACCTAGAAGACGTCCACGATGACCAGTACCATAACGAATAAAATATTAATAATTTTTCTCTGAAAGATTTCTGGACGTTGATGCTTGAAACTTTTAAATGCAGGCTATAATAGCATGTATACTATAATAAGTAACGCTGGCACCGTAATTTAAATGTCGAAGTCAAGACATGTTCGCATATTGCATATTGACGACCCACGTGCCGAGTTAATGAAGCGGCCGCGATTAAAACGTGATGAAGGAATGACCTTATTGGAAGAATATATGTGCATATATATATATATATATATATATATTCATGTTTATGCATTAAAGTCAGTAGAAAGGGAGAGATGGATGGAAAAGAAAAAAGTTGCCTGCCGATTTGTAAGGTACGCTTCACAAACACGCGAATCTGCCCATCTTACATCTTCGAAACGAATCGTGCAACCTGTAATCTTACAGAGAATTACTATAACGCAACAGTTGATTGTATTAAAAACAACATACTGCTCTCTGATTAGAAATAGAAAGAAAACGTGAACTTGTATATTGTTTAAAATAGTCAATGGAGGGTATACTATGTATTGTGGATACGTTGTCTTCAGCTCCCATAACTTTCGCTTCTCCTTGGTTTTCCGCCAGTCCTCGTTTAAAATGAATTGTTGTTCAGATAAAAGAAGAAAAATCTCTATTCTAGTTCAGGAGTATTTTTGTGTGAGATATCGCGAATTTTCTGTTTCTATTTCTACACTTGTAACGATTCCTATAATAAGAGTGCTTGATGAAAACCTTTTACTGGGCTGAGGTTATCTGCCTGATAATAAGGGACACGAACCTTAGACTTACTACTGAGGATGCCGTCCTATCAGCAGGTGCAAAATTCTGGGGCTGGCTTATGTGGGGAATGGATTCTGGCACATGAATTGGAATCTGCTGAGGCTTCCCAATTCTATATAAGTGTGTAATTCTTACGGGTTTATCTTATCATGGTATACAAAAAAAACTATTTCCTCGTTTCTTTTTCTCCTTTACTTTCCCTTACTATCCTACTGTAACCATGACTGTCGACCTACTCCTAAAATCCAAAAAACTAGATCATGAAATGTCTCCAGAAAAAATGAAGAACTCCGATTTCCAATGTAGACCCAAACTACCAGGTCTCCTTTACGTTCCAACCTTCCTGAGATTTGAATCAAATTAACGGAAACCAGACCAGACCAGACTTAATTTTCCAAATGATGATGTCGTAATTATAAGGATAATCTTACTTACCATCCAAATTTGGGCATGGAATATGGATGGCTTTTCTGGTCATGAGGAGAACTTAGAGAAAACCCGAAATTTCCCTATATGGGCTTTCGGGATTGCACTTGCTCCCAATACTGCGTGTATTTTTGCCTTCTATATCCCCCATAACAGCTGATTAACTATCTGTAAGAGCATATATGCGAAAATTGCCAAAATCCTGTCAGCTTATACCTCGGCTAACATTCAAGTCTGTAGAAAGTTCAGTGTTCTTAATGTGGAATTGTCAGCCTACTCACACAAGACAGATGATGAGTGGAGGTTTGCCACGATATCTCTATTAGTAAGGACCTACCAGAATGTTCACAAATGCATCTGTGCGGCTAATATTGATAGTCAGTATTCAAATATCCTAGAACCTTTTCTCACAACGTGGTCTCCATTGGTATCTTACGACAACTCGCTGGTCTCAGTTGTTACAACTAAAATGTAATAAGTTCTCAGACAAACATCTCCATTGTACAGTATATCGATACTCTATCGCTGATTGGGAGAGCTGTAAAAGATGTATATGAGATCTACCTCTGCGTTCTATGTTGTAATAGACCATATCCTCTATAGTATTAGACCAAACGGAATGGTTAATCGTAGGTATAGACCTCTTCATACCCTACAAAGATTCCAGACAAAAATAACAGTTAGTTGTGGTTCTCTCCAGAATCTGGAATCCGTGTTAAATAGTGAAGTAGTCAACCACCTCAGCAAAAATAACCTCCTCGGTGACATGTAATGTGGTCTTCGTTTTGCTGGATCTTAAGCAGATGTGCTAACAATTATATTCGGTGAAAATAGCAAATCTCTGGATGGAGGTTTCATTGATAGGGAAATGTTTTTTGATATATCAAACGCCATTGGCAGAAGATGGCATAAAGGTCTTCTCCACAAAATCCCCAGCTACAGTAAAGCTGCAAATGTATTTTCACTTATTAAATCACTTCTCTCGTTTAAGTTTAAAAGAGTAGTGGTGTAATGGTAAAAATCAGAAGTTCATAAAATTAATGGTGGAGTCCATCATGGACCCAACTCGCTTCTGAATCTACATTAATGATCTCCCAACTCGCATCCTGACATCATTCGTAGACATGAATCATAACAGCATTAGCATCTATGGCAAAATTTCAAAGGCCGTAAACGGCCAAGTTATCTCTGATTCTCTTTTCCCTCATCTTGATCACGTTGTGTTATGTGGGAAGAGGTCGTTGGTAATTTAATTCATCTCAACTAAGCGTCTATATTTCACACATCAACCATGTGGTCCTCGTCTGACAATTTTTAAATTAATGGATCTCGTCTTAGAGAGGCTCAACTTTGTAAAGATCTCTTTGTCTGGCTTTTGCTCCGATTTTGAGATAGAACACGTACATCAATATCGTTGCCAGTGCTGCTGGAAAAGTATTAAGATCGGTCTACCGCTCCAGTAGATAGCTCACTGTTTATGCAATTCTTTCCCTGTATAAGAGCCAAGTACGTCATAGGATGGAGTACTGTTGCCACATCTGAGCAGGAGCTGCTAGAAGCACCTTATTTTGCATCGAGAAGAGTTTAGAATAGATGTAGCATAGTGGAGGATGTCCTTTTCTCTTCCCTGCAAGCTCTTTCCTACAGAAGATACATCGCAAAACTGTTTTTGGTTTATCGTTAATTTTATTGCAAGTGCTCACCTTAGCTCTAATTTATTGTCCCATCTGGGACGACTTTCACGAAAAACACCTGTCTTACTGACATTACTATCAATAATTTCTCCACTTTATTTGTGCCTATACCGAAACGTAGATTCTATGAATAAAGCGTCTTTTTAGAACTGCATGCCTGATGAACACTGTTCCGTTTAACTACTTTCAAACTCATTACAATATGGCTGTCTTCAAGTTCAACGTGAGCAACTTCTTTATGAGCCGTCTCCTTTTAGTAATCCAATTTTCCCAATTTCAACTGCTGACGATTACTACATTTCCAATTGACATCCGTACACACATTAACCCTTACCGTCGAGGGGTATCCGGGTCTTATTAATTGGTGCACCTCTCATAAAAAATAATAATAAACTTGCCTGTGAAACCGAACGTAATAAACAACACTTTTTTTCATCTGAAGTGTTTGTGTCAAAGTTGTATTTTTTGCGTCTTTAAATTCAGCGTTTTGCTTATTTCACAAGTAATAACAACGTTACACATACAGTGATTACTGACAGAACACAAACAACCTACTTTGTTTAATTTAATAAAATGGTCAGTTTACAATATGATATATGTTCCACCGTCGTATACAAATATACCTATCTTTCTAAATAAGCATCTATGTTTATGCAGCCAATGCAATGTGAAAACAATAACCCAGATTATAAGTTTTTTATAATCTATCCGATATACTTAAAACTTCATTATACAGATACCAGTATATAAAAACTTCATTATACAGATACCAATATATTAAAACGAGCTCGGATATCTGCTCATTTAGTTTTCTTCGTTGTTTCTGAAATGATTTATATTTCATATTTTCTGTTGGATATGAAACACCGTATTTGTTATTTATGAAAAATTGCTAAGGATTTGTAAATATAGTTCCATACATAACGTAAGCGAGTTCCAAGTCAAGCTTGTGTTTGATAATCTCATTTGATACTCGCCCATGTATGGAGTATTGTTGTCATATTTGGGCTGGTGCCTCTGCTACTAGTCTCTCGCTCCTAGACAAGGTTCAAAAGAGAGTCGCCAACCTGATAGGTCCTGAACTGCAATCTAAGCTTCAGCTTCTGTCCCATCGACGAAATGTTGCACCTCTCTGCCTGTTCTACAAGTACTTTAATGGTGAATGATCTTATGATCTGCAAGAACTTGTACCCCCTCAACGTAAATACCCCCGACAAACAGCTAAATCCCACCCCTTCACAGTAGAGCTCCCTAGATGTAAGCGAGCCTTCTCTTCCAGTAGTTTCTTCCCCAATCGTAACCTGAACAGACATCTTGCTGCCCAACTCCTGATATAATACCCCTGTAGCTTACGTCCCCGATAGTATCCCCCTACACCAAAGTGTCAAAGTGCCTTTTTGGTGTGAAAATGTAATAAAAAAAAGAAAATATATTACTAAATAATAGCTCTCTTTTCTAAGTAGAAGAACTTCATGAGAAGACCGTTGATTTGAAGATCCACACTACGCATTTCTACCGATTTCCCTGGAGATCCATAACCAAGACACGTTGGAATCGAAGAATCAGTACTGTGACATCTGATATATGGTATTCCACAGCTATGTGTAAAAGTACTAACCTGATTTATCGATTCTCTAATTTAGAGATGCGAATACACGTGCCCATTATCATTTACGATAAAAAATGTATCATTCATTGAATCCTGTCCAATACGCCACCATAATAAAGCAATAGTATGTAAATAGGGAAAAGCGTGGCACATAGTGTTAAGCTGTATTACGTTTATGTGGTTGACTGAAGATTTTATTCTTTTAGGGTTTTTTATCTGAAACTGAAATGACTGGATATGTTTGATGATCCTAATAATCTGCTGCTTATATATATTTTGATATATAGCGTATTTTATCTATTTTATCAAATTCTTTATCCAGATTATGATTCTACTTCCATATTTTTTAATGCAAATGATTTTCTTTTTTGTTCAGTCTATTCATCATATTTCGTTTTATTATGTAAAGCATTTTATTTTAATTGATCCATTTTCTGACTAAAATATGCCGATAATTGTTTATGTAATTTTGTATTTAGACGGTCGTAACCTTTTTTTTAATTAAAATATACATTCTTAACTTTATAGCGCGAAAAAATCTGTAAACCTTTTCATATTTATTTCCGTATTTTCGCTTAAAATATTAAAAGCTGACGGTTCCGTCTTTGCTTTTCCCCGGTAAAATAATTCATATTCACAAAACCTCGTACTTCTGAATTCCCTGTAAATCTACTCCCCCATTTCATAAGCACGTTGAAAATTTTCTTGTTCAAATTATGTACGCTTTATGTTAATAACATCCAAATTTGTTCGTAAGGTCACTTGTTACTGAGGTAATTTAAACATAATTGAACTAGACAATTGACCTCGTTTTTAAAATCTAACATCACCTGTTTTAGTAATTATTATATTGTCTTGGGCAGTTATTTAATAGAATTTATGTGGAGATAATAATTTAGAAAAAAACATTCTCTTTTCACTACCATAAATCATTTGAAATCTTTACATAGAATACATTAAGAAGAAATCGTTGTCATAAGCCGCTTACAAAAAACATTTTCTATGGAATCAAAATTGATTCATAAATACAAAAAAAAAACTCCAAAATTGATAGAAATACAAAACAGATGAACCATTTCTTTAAAAAAAGGTTTTACGAAAAAATGTAAATCTGTCACCATCCAAAAAATATGTTCTTTGCTCCTCAAACTAAAAAAATGTTCATTAATTGAATGATAAAATCTTTTTATACGAAAATGGATGAAATAACATTTCGCAATAAAAAAACACAGTAATATGCCATATAATTCTTACAATACCTTGTTATTTTCTTTTTTTCGTTTTTGTATTGAATTCTTTTCGCTCGGAATAATCCCACGGTTTGCGTCGCCAATCGAGCGTTTTCGAATCAGGCTCACGGAAAAACAAGATTTAAAGTGCAGTAGTTCCTAAATAACATTAACTTTGTGCTTAGATACTAGGTACTCATTAAATGTACTTTAAATTACATGGGTAGGAAACTTTTTTATTGAAGATATTGTGTTGTTACTGTTGGTACTAATGTATTTCTGTATAAATATCTCATTAATTATAATAGCATTAGAATGCTGAAATTAAATGTAATTGTTACTAAAATGTCGTTCAATGCAAAAAATAAATATACCATATCTCAGTTAATATGTTTCCTTTAAAGTAAGTTCGTGACAAGGATCATATGGTTCCCCTTCAAATTTTTCTGCAGTTTATATGTGGTTGGTTAGTCTTTTTAATTTATTTGCGTTAGTGTCCTTACTCGAGGCTTTTTTCTTAGGATTTCAGCTTTATACATTATTACAGCCATGTTTTATTGTTATTATAGTTAGTAGTAGTAGTAGTAGTAGTAAATGTAGTAGTAGTAAATTTACAATAGGTGTAACTCATTTAGTACGTACATATACGCCTGCCAGTTATTGAAATGTATAGATTTTCCGACTTACAAATACAAACATTTTTAAACGACATAATACCAATTAATTTAGTGCAATATAATATACCTTAATAATAAAATGGCGAAGTTGTAAAATTAGTTTCCAGTGATGACGTCTTTCCTCTTGAAAGTATGGTGTAACGTAGGGGACAATTGAGATTAACCACACATGGATTGGTGAGGGATTATATGAGATAATCCTCCCGTATATTATCTTCTCCTGTTTTTTTCGTGTAGAGAGGGGATAGGCAGCGAGCTAGTAACTTCCCGTGATGACATCCTTTCTATTCAAATTATGATATAGAACTTGAGATTATCTTCACATGGATTAGTGTATGTTAAAATCAAACAACACTCCAAGATATTATCTTCTTCTGTTTATTCGAGTATGGGTGCAAAGGGGGTAGCAACTTCCGGTGATGGCATAATTAATCTTAAAATTATGGTGTAAAGTGGAGGACAACGTCAAATTATCCTTACATGGTTAGTGAGTGTTTAATTAAAACAATCCTCCAAAATATTATTTACTCCTTTTTATTCGGATAGGGGGGATGATAGGCAGGGAGTAGTAACTTTCACTAATTACGTCACCCATTTAAAATTATGTTGTGAACGGGAGACAACTTGAGAATACTCTTACGTTGATTAGTGAATGTTTAAATGAGACCACCTCCCAGAAAATATCTCCTCCTATTTATTCAAGTAGGGTCGGGATGTAAAGAAGGGTATAGTAACTTCCCGTAATGACGTCATTCCTCTTCAAATAATAGTGTTAAATGGGAGACAACTTAGGATGATTGTCACATGAATTACTGAGTATTTAAATGAGGCGATACTCCTAGACATTATCTTCTCCTGTTTATTCGAGTTGGATGGGGATACAAGTAAGAGAGTAGGAACATCCGGTGATGATGCCCTTCCTCCTGAAACTATGGTGTTAAGTGGGGGGGGGCAACTTGAGATTATCCTAACATATAGATTAGTAAGTTTTTAATGAGACAATTTTTTCTAGACATTACCTTATGGTGTTAAGTGGGAGACAACTTGAGATTATCCTAACACCGATTAGTGAGTGTTTACATGAGACAATTGCTAACAGATAATCTCCTTCTGTTAATTAAGGTAAGGGGAATAAATGATAGTGGGTATAAATTCCGGTAAATTCATATGAGGAGATCCTCCCAGACAATTTATCTTTCTGTGTATTCCAGTAGAAGCATTATAGGCAGTTGGGGTGGTAACTTCCGGTGATGATGTCATTCCTCTTAAAATAATGAGTACAGGGGAGGACAACTTGAAATTATTCTCACATGGAGGTTTTGAATGCGACCACCCTGTTTATTCGTGGTAAGGAGTGAAAAAAGAAGGTGGTACATTTCGCTGATGACATCGTTCTCTTCAAATTATGGTGAGAAGTGTTGGGACAACGTGAGATTATTCTATCATAGATTAGTGAGTGTTTAATGAGACAAACTTTCCTAGATATTATCTCTTCCTCTTTATACGAGTAGGGTGTGATAAGCAATTGGTGGTAACTTCCAGGGATGACGTAATTCTTTCAAAATTAAAGTGTAAAGTGGAGAAAAACTTGAGATGATCCTTACATAGACTAGTGAATTTTTTAATATAACAATCCTTTTAGACATTATCTCTACCTGTTTATTCGAGTAGGCGGGGATGATAGGCAGGGAGTAGTAACTTCGGCGTATGAGCTAATTACCCTTCAAATTATTGGGGTAAGTGGAGACAACTTTGGTTCATCCTCCTATGGATTAGTGAATGTTCATATGACAATATCTGAGCCAAATTGTGTATTGTTCAGTGATCTCTCTGCGGCGTTTACTGGCTGGAATTCGTTTACGGCCTTTAATTTCAAGCTGACTTAAAGCCTGCAATGAAACATCTTTCTCTAATCTTAATTTACAGATAGATTGCAACTTTACTTCAACTGGTCAACTCTCTTTTTAGATCTTCATATTTCACTATCTTGTGTTGATGGTGTTTTTTTGTATTTAATTACATTTTCACCCCCTACAAGGCATATTGCCACTTTGTTGTAGGGGGCTACTACCAGGGACATAGGCATCAGTGGTACTGTGTAGGGAGTTGGGCAGTAAGATGTCGGTTCACGTTGCACTTGAACATCTGCATGTCAGTACAGTTGGGTAAGCAGGGACCGGCAGGGAATTCAAAAGTCTAGCTGTCCTGGGGAAAAAACTACTGGAGTAGAAGGCACTCTTGCATCTAGGGATCTCTACTTTGAAGGCGTCGGATTTAGCTGCTAGTCGGGTTTCTCGAGAATATTAACGTCGAGAGGGCACAAGTGCTTGCAGTTCGTCAGAGCCTTCACCGTTAAAGTACTTGTAGAAAATGCAGAGGAATGCGACATTTCGTCGATGGGACAGAGGCTGAAGTTTCGATGACAGTTCAGGACCTATCAGATTAACGACTCTCTTTTGAACCTTTCTAAGAGCAAGAGAGTGTAGTGGTAGATGCACCCTCCCAAATATGACAACAATACTCCATACATGGGCGAATGGTGGCCTTATAGAGCTATAGGATACTTTCGGCCGTTAGTATCTTTCGAGCACGTTAGAGAGAACCTACCTTCTTCTCAGCGGTTTTAATGATACTTTCGATGTAATTGTTTAAACTCATGTTTCCTGAGAGCGTTAGGCAAAGGAGTTTAAAGGAGGTACTTTCACATAGAGGCATTGGCCATTGCTATTGGTGGTAGAGAAGGTTTCTTGTAATTATTGAAGGAAACGAGTTAAGTCTTGGCAGCATTGAATGTGCCCGTCCATTTATGTCCCCATTCCACTACAGTTCGGAGGTCATCCTCTACTGCTTCTTCCATTTCTTTAGATATGTGTTCATTTGTTTCGCTGTCGTGTCTGTTATAGTGCGTGGTGTCGTCAGCATATATACCCATCTCACAGACAATTTTGTCAGGGAGGTCATTTATGAATATTAGGAATAACAGAGGTCCCAGGATAGACCCGTGAGGCACTCCCGCATTTATAACATATTGCTTAGATTTACGATCGTCGAGGACAACCTGGGTTTTTTCTCTTATTTAAGAAGGATTTAATTATGTCATGTATTCTTCCAATGATACCATATGCTGAGAAGACCGTCATGCCATACCCTGTCAAAAGCCTTAGATATATCTAGAGCTACCGTTCTACCCTCCCCTGCTTTGTCCAGTGACTGGTATATACGTTCTGAGATTACAGTTAGGATGTCTGCTGTTGAACGGGCTTGTCTAAATCCATATAGTTGGTCAGGCAGAAGTTTTGCATCTGTAAGGTGATGGACTAGAGCTTGGTTAATTATTGTCTCAAATATTTTGGCGAAAAGTTGGAGGAGGTTAATGGGGGGATAATTTACTGGGTCAATTCTTTCGCCAGAATTCTTGAAAACTTGTACAACAGAAGGAGTTTTCCATGCGGTAAAAAGCTTGATTCCGTAAAGCATTTGTTGTAAAGTTTGGAGAGAACTGGAGCTACTTCGGCGCAGCACTTGTTTAATAGCACAGCCGAGATGACATCAGGTCCACATGATTTTGCAATGTCAAGATTTCTCATGATAGCATGCACCTGAGAAGGGGCGATTTCCAGATCGTCTAGCGTTGTGTCTGCCCGCAAAGAAAAGTCAGTGAGTTGGTGGTTGGCAGGGTCCAGTGTGGAGTTACAGGTAAACCGACCTGCAAGCATGTTAGCCTTCTCAGTTGCAGAGCAAACAACCTCATGATTGTTGGATAGTGGGGTGATTGTTGATTGCCCATTATTTACTACACTGTTATATTTCTTCCAGAAGTCGCAGGCTCCTAATTTCTAATGCTTCGATGCGTGTTGTGGTGTTTTTTTTTTACACAGTGATCACCACTTGTCAAGGCACGGAAGCCACTCAAGGATAAGGGTTATTGAAAGTACATTACGTTAGTGTGGAGATTTGATGAAGTGTTGACTTAAGAGGCGTTCCTTAGGAATTTGTTAACGTTGGACTTAAACACATCCAAGTTGTAGTCCGGTGGGAAGCAGCAGACGGAACAGAGTTCCACAGGCGTGCAGTTCTAAGAAAGAAGCTTTGATCATGGAATCCGCGTTTTGATTTAGCACAGATATAGAGTGGGGGAAATTTTTCACAGTGGATTCAGCTGGAGGGGTGTTTTTCGTGAAAGATTGGCGAGGGAACCAGAGATTGGAGTTCAGACGAGCACCTGCCATTGAAATAACGATAAAACCAGGATAGGCTCGCAATGTCTCTTTTGTGGGAGAGAGGTTGCAGGGTAGAGAAAAGGGCATCCCCCACTAAGCCACGAAGTCTATTTTTTACTCTGTCAAGGCAGGATAGGCTGTTTTTAGCAGCTCCTGCCCAGATATGGCAACAGCATTCCATCCTTAGACGTACTTGGCTTTTATATAGATAGAGAATTGCATCAGTAGTGAGATATCTTCTGGAGCGGTAGAAGGATCCCACCATCTTTCCAGCGACCTTGGCAACAGACTTGATGTACGTGTTCCATTTCAGATCAGGAGTAAAGGTCAAACCCAGAAGCTTGTCAAAACACGGGGCCTCACCCAGACGAGAGCCATCCATCACAATTGATGCCAGATGGGGATCAGAGCGTTGATGATGTAAGGATATGAGTTTGGTTTTGGATGCATTAAAGGTAACCAGCCACATCTTCCCCCACTGAACTACGCGCTCGAGATCAGAGGAGAGAGAATCAGAGAGAACTTTGTCATTTACAGCCTTTGATGTGTTGCCCTAAATGGTCGTGTCATCAGCATAGATGTCAACGAATGATTTAAGTATGTGTTTAGGGAGGTCATTGATGTAGATCAGGAAGAGAGTTGGGCCCAGGATTGACCCCTGAGCGACTCCAGCATTTATATTGCAGGCCTCCGATTTTTGTCCATCTACCACTACTCTTAGGAGCCTATCGGAGAGAAATGATTTAATGATTGAGAAAACATTTCCAGTTATACCGTAGCTGGAAATCGTGTGAAGTAGACCCTTATGCCATACCTCGTCAAAGGCCTTCGATATGTCAATTGCCCTAGAAAGGAAGCCTTTGTCAAGAGATTCACTAATCCTGTGGGATATAACCGTCAGCACATCTGCGGTAGATCTTGCAGAGAGGAAACCATATTGTGTGTCACTAAGAAGGTTATTCCTGCTGAGGTGGTCGACTATTTCTCTATTTAATATGGATTCCAGCAACTTACTCATAACACATAGGAGACTTATTGGTCTGTACTGAGAGGGAGATGACTTATCACCTGAATTCTTAAATACATGGCAAACTGGTGAGGTCTTCCAGGGAGTCGGAAAGCACTTCTCCTTAAGGCAGCGCTTAAATAGTTTCGTAAGTATAGAAGCATGTTCTGGTTGAAGCTTTTTTAACACTATAATTGGGATGATATCAGGGCCAGTTGCTTTACTGGAATCTACGTTCTTGATTAGCTTGGCGACCTCATGCACGGATATTTGTATGTTACCTAGCTTGTTCTGTGTTATAGGAAGAAATATGGGGAGTTGATGGCCTTCGTCGCATAGGGTAGAATTAGCTGCAAAGTCTTTCGTTTCAGTAAATTCTCCCTTAGCTGTCACTATTTCTTTCTTACAGTTTCCTTTGGCTTCTATATACCTCTGCCTGTTGGAACTGGGCTTATGTTGGTTAAATCTTCGGTACACATGCTGCCTTTGCGCGATGGTGGCTGCACAAGTAGAAGTATATCATTGAGGAGAGTGGGTCTTGCTATAAAATTTCCGTTCCCAAGTGGGCTGTGGGCATTAGTTACACAGTCATCAGGAACTGTGGTCCGAAAAAGATCTAGAAGTGATGCGTTTTGTTCTTGCGGGTCTGGGAAACGGGTTGGAAACGTAACCATCTGTGATAGGGAATGAGATATAGAGAAGTTATATGTAGTCATACCAGCTGCGTCTGTGTGAGTAGAAAATCCAAGCCACTTGCTATGGTAGACGTTGAAGTCACCAAACACATGCATTTGTGTGCTAGTGTCGAGGGAAAATGATTTATCTATGCTGTCAGAGACTTTGTTTATAAGGGTACAGTCCTGGGTCGAGAGAGAGAGAGAGAGCGGTAAAGAAAATAAAAGTAGCTAATGTTATGTTGCATTTTAAGTCTAAAGCACATAAAGGCTTGATCGTCCGATTCTAGTTTAGTTTCTCTAGTCAAGGGGAGGGTGTTGCGAATATATACTCCAAGCCCGTGCATATGTCTGTCAGATTCCTTACGGCAGTATGGGAGATATTCAGGCATGTTAAAATAGTTAGAGAGGATGGAGGAGTGTAGGTAATTCTCACTTAGTGCTAAGATATCCGGGGTGTTTTTAGGAGAAATGCTTCACCATCATTTAAATTAGTTCTAAACTCACGGATGTTCGTAAGGGAGAAGACAGGTCGGTATTGTTTGAGTTTGGGCCTGGTCTTAGCGTATTTTTTTTATTGTACTGTCATGTTTTTAAGAGTTTCAGTTTAGGTAAGGGATGCTGAACAAATAACTATGCAGAATACCAGACATGTAACACAAGCAGACCATCAGGTGTCCTGCTATCTACTAGGATTGTAGCCTCGGGATAGCCCACCGCGGATGAGTGCAAGGTCCCTTTCCGTGCGCGACATCGCACTACAAACAATCCGATATATACAACTGTTGATGGAGCAGTCGCTCTAAGCGCTAAAAAAGAGTTCGGGCTCCTGTACTATCAGTCGAGAATAGCAGTCAGGAACTGTCTATCAGGTACCCTCAACCAATCAGACGATGGTAAACCCAATCTACTTGTACTGGCATTTTGGCCTTCAAGCACTCCCAAGTGTCCAGTTTAAGGGATGGGATTTGTCAGGAGTGGAGAAAACGGTGTTCATTGCCCTAGTAAGGAAACAAAATCGACCACTGAAAGCCTGTCGACTCCCTGTGATTTGACCTCTACGCCTTACCAATAGGCAAAGAGGGAGTATGGAAGCCGGGTGATAGACAGTGCCTATCTACTCCTTTACCAGTTTAGGTTTGCAGACCGGTAATTTCTTTGAGTCACCAGCTTTAGGAAGGTTGTCATCCGAGACTGGAGAGGCCTTCCTCCCCTTAGGTTTAGCTTCAGACTTTTCCTTCTCCTAGACGAATGACCTGGGAAGATCTACGGGTCCATAATCACCGAGAGGGTTTTCCGCGCGCCTGTATCCCTATCCAGGTATTTCTGCGCCCCCGCGTTTGTGGTTAATGTTACAGGGTTAGTTTATGAGGGTCATATATCAACTGAAAATGTTTACTCCTGAAAGTGATTACAGGGCATTGCTATTTCATTGTTTGTTACTGGAGGAGGGGCTGAGTAAGAATTCATGTAGTGGAAGAAGCTATATTTGCAAAAAGGTGTGCTGGAAGGAGTTAACATGGTTTGTTTTTTCCTTTAGGTTAAAAAATGTTTCTTTTCTTATTTTGATGTTGGCTTAAGAATAGGATAATGCGTTGCAGAATGTTATGGTATTACGAATTAACTAGAAAATATTGTACAAGCTCTGGACATTTTAGATAGCAGGGAAGTTAACTTGTATATTCAATAGATACAAGTAAGGTCATTTTTGATATGAAGTACATTATAGTACAGTTTACTTGGGAGTAAATTATATGCTATGTCGTATACAGTATGTATAGTACAATAAATAGTCATATGGGCATTTTTCAGTAGATGCGAATATATGGATATTGTAGGTATAAAGTAGGTTAACATTTCTAATGAATATATCTTTAGCTTTCGTTTAAAAATCTGGAAGTTGTGTTTTGCATTATAATGTATCGGTTCAGTTTGTGCATTTAAAATTGCTAAACTAAGGAAGGGACAGCTATTGCTATGCAATATAGATAGATGTATATCTAAGTAGAGACTGTTTTTAGTGAGTATCCACCTGGATAAGAATAAACTAATGGATGCCTAAAGCGCAGAAATGTACGGATGTTTAGTGATTATGACTTCCAATCGGTCAGCATGCGAAGGTTAAAGGCTTAAAGCTAAAGACCCCATCTAAGTCGAGTGTATTGTATGAGTGTTAGTGGCAACTTGAGGAGTAGCGCAGATTGTTAGTTTTCAGGAGATGATTAAACTTACAGAATACAGTTAGGATTAACTATTAGAGTTTTGAGTGTCAAGTAACGTTTAGTTTGAGAAGAGAAAAAATGTTTTTTAACTTATCATGCAAATCAGACATAGGCAGTCGTCTTGGAGGCAAAGTACACATTGGATATTCGTAGCAATCCAACAAGGGTCCTTGTAACGTAATGAGAAAAAAACTATTAGTATATAGCGCGTCGGGATTAATAATTAAATGCAGTCAGTTTGGTCAAGCTCCAAGCATTATGTATATATTCAGTAATATGCCTAGCGACCTAGCTAATGTCACTGTGTACTTCAGTTTCAAATATGATTGAAAGCAATACTAACTATATTAGATGGTTCAATTGGCAAGCAAGGAAGCAAGCATTTTCAATACAAGCAAGGTTATAGTAATGGTATATATTAAGCATATGACTTAAATAAAGTCCTAACTTAATTTAGTGTAATAGAGAATAATTCCCGACTTTTGTGTTTTATCGCTAGTTTACTTGAATATAGCTTGAGTGAGCAGTGTTTCGCCTGGTTGATCAGTAGTCGGGGATGGGGGTTGGGTGACGAATCTCATCTGAAATTTTTTCAATACAGGAAAAGTAGATACAAATAAATAAATATACATAAATTAAACAAGAAACACAAATTTAAACAAGGCAACATGAAAACAATCGTAAGACAGAAGAGTTCAAAAGGGAGGTAATTTTCCGTTTCGATTTAAACAAAAAGCCGTAATTTTTCACCTGCAACCACGATTAAAGTTGTTTTTCTTTTTTTTAATAAGTCATTAATATTCAGGTAATTTCGACTGGATAATTTTGAAGTTATCATTGTAAATTATTAGAATTGACAAAAAAATCAGTTGAAATCATTATTTTCATCTGAAAACTCCATTTATCAACTACAAAATTCTGTCCTAATAGTGTAGAAGTGGCAAATAAACTACAGTCGATGATTGACTTGTCCACCAAGTTTCAGTAACCCGTGCCAACAGTCTTTGTTTTATCAACATTTAATAATAAACACGTCTAGATACGATGCGCAAAATTGTAGATAACTGAGACACTCTTTCTTTTTGGCATTGCTGTGATTTTTTCAGTAATGGCCCTCTTCGTATTTATTTCACCAAATCTATGAGGATATATGTTTGAGATTCACAGACAAAATGACGCATCTGGTGAGAAAGAGTGTGACAACATCACTGACCAGCTAAAGGAGTACTTCTCACATGCAGTGATTTAGCTGTGTGTATGTTTTTTATACGACACACACTCTAAACTGGGGTTGTTGTACGACACACACTCTAAACTGGTTTAAACCGGCTTTTTTCTGAAGGACTAGTGTTACCAGATAAGGTTGTCTGAAGATATTGGCTTGCTGAGATGAAAATGCATTTAAAATTTATGCTTTTTACTTTTCTACTCCTTTTTGTAAAACTTAATTATGTTCTGCAACCCCCACCCACCCCTAAAAAAACATCCCACGTTTCCCGCTTTTGTTCTTCCCAGTCTCCCGTTCTCTTTCTATCTCTCCCACTTCCTGACTAGTTTCCTAACTTAAAGTGTGCAAAACATTAATACTGTAACCCTCTTTCTCTCTCCCATTGCAAAACTCATTCATGTTCTGCAGGCGAGGGAAGAAAAACGATAGCATCCATATAAAACAATAAAACCAAACACTACAAACTAACAATTCAAGATGCAAAGAGTTTGACGAATAAAAACCTCCTACAAAATAACTGTGTTTGCATATCAACCCTTTTCAGGTTATTTAATGGCAAATCCAGTTATTTTGAAAAAAAAAAATTAATAAAATAAATTTCTTTTGTTTATCGAGTTGGTTTCTATTTAACCCGTAGTTGGCGACCCTAACAGGTATTACCACTCTAGGTCAGAGTGGACGTGGGAGCAATGGCAATTAAAGAGTGGTTCAACACTCTCCAAAGCCCGCAAGCTGGGGCCTCACCATTGGATATAGTTTAAGATTATATCCAGGACCACAAAGAGCTGTAAGAATAAAAACTTCTACAAAATAATTGGGTGCAACATGAATACTATTTCCAAAATAACTGGATTCGGCATTAAATAACCCGAAAAGGATTGATATGCCATAAGAGATAAGATAATTCAAACTTTTTTTCTTTTTTTTTTTTTTGCTCACGTTCACCTCAATCAAGGCATATTGCCATTTGGACATAAGGGGCTACTATTTGTGACCATGCTTAGGGAAGATTAACAAGATGTTGGTTTATATTGCATTTATACTTCTGCATATCAGTACAGCCAGGCAAGCAGGTAGCAGGAATGGAAATCCATAGTCTAGCTGTTCAAGGAAACAAACTATTACAATAGAAAACTGCCTGGCATTTAAAGACCTCAACAATAAATAGGTGAGATGTTGTTGCTAAACGGGTTTGTTGGCGATATGCACGTCGAGGGGGGCAGACGTGCAACGAATTCATTAGAGCACATTTTATTAAAATATTTGTAAAACTGCCATAGAGATGCAACATTGCATGAGGGTTGGAGCTTGGTTGACAAAGTGGGACCTATAAATAAAAGAATGGAGAACGGAATCTTCCAGCGCAACAACGTTAAGTATTTTTTTTATTTTATTTTATTTTTTTTATTTCTTTATTTTTTTAAAACTAATCCTAAATGTTTCTTTCTGTTACCTTGTTTATAAACGTGTTTTTTCGTGTTTTATTTATGTATTTTGTTTGTATTCTCCTGTATTATCCGCCCCCCTCATTCTACAAAGCTAAACAATAAAAACAAACAAAATGCCGGCAACTAACGATAAAAGAAAAAATGCCGGGAATTATTCTAATAGAATAGATAATGTTAGGACTTTATTTAAGTAGTATACTTAATATATACTTTTACTGCAAGCTTGCATGTATTGCAAATGCCTTCTTGCTGACAAATCAAACCATCTAATATAGTTAGCCTTATGTTCTAGTGCATTCGAAATATAATACAGTGCAAAGAAACAGTTACTCATGAAAACGAACCACCTAAAGTAAAACCTTGAATAATTATCTAAACTCGAATGTAAATTACTATTAAGTCGACTTTACAAACTGATAATAGTAAATTATTGGATTTTAATTAATTATAAGATGAAACTCTAATAATTTAAACTCGATAGATAACGACAAACTTCCACCCATTTATATTGGAGGGGTGATTATCAAGTGTCCTGAATTGTTAACTTAGCACCGGACTTACTACTTAGATATTAAGTAAGTAACTTGTCCCCATCCCCCCTCTTTTTTTATGGAGAGTAGATAATACAGTGGATGTGTTATCGGCAACTCCAGTAACTCTCGCCTCTCCTATTTTGTCATCCAGTCCTCATTCAATGAGTGATTTTTCTGACAAAGGGTGAAGAAAAAGCTGCTTAAAGGTCGGTAGTATTTGGTGACCAGTAGTCTGAGATGTCGGAAATTTTTCTGTCTCTATCTGTCCTTGTGGCCATGTCACTAGTAAGGGTGCTGGAGGTAAACGTTTTGTCTGGGCTGACGTCATCCGCCTGATAGTAAGGGACCCGAACCTTGGATTAAACACTAAGGAGGCGGTCCTATCAGCAGGCGCAAAGTACTGGGACTGCTGTATTGCCATTTGGTGAGTGGATCTGGACCATGCAGTAGTCTCTGGTGGGGCCTCTTGATGCCATACTAGTGGGTAATTGTTACGGCTTTACCTTTTCGTGTGCTACAAAAAATAAATTTCCTGTCTTTTTCTCTCTTACTTTCCCTCTCTGTACTGCTCTAACCAAGTATGCCGACCTATTCCACAAATCCCCAAACCTCAACATGAAATATCTCCAGAATAAAAACTCGATTAAACCTAGAACCCCATCTTCCAACGTAGACCCCTACTACCAGGTCTCCTTCTCCAATATCAGGGGTCTACGTTCCAACCTTCCAGAGGTTGAAACCCAATTACAGGAGACGAAACCGGACATATTCTTTCTAAGTGAAACTGGAATAGGGCCGACCACTTCCCTAGATGAGTTCATAATTAACGGATACTCAAATTAAACAGCTAAATCTGACCCCCAAGATCGCCATGGGCATGGAATATGTGCCTACATTAATGATGGCTTCCCGTGTGGCAGGGATATCTCTAGAGAAGATCCTAATTTACCCTATATGTGCTTCAGGGTTGCACTTGCTAACACCACTGCATTTATATTTGCCCTCTATAGGCCCCACAACAGCGGAGTTACTATCTTTAAGAGCATATCTGAGAAAATAGACCACATACTGTCTTCACATCCCTCGGCTAACATCCACATATGTGGTGACTTCAACGTCCATAACGTGGAATGGCTGACCCATTTAAATAAGACAGATGATGAGGGGAGGTTTTGTCATGATTTTGCCATTGCTTATGATCTCACTCAGATTGTTCGCGAACCCACCCGTGTGCCACATACACCCGGTCAATATGCAAGCCTCTTAGACCTTTTTCTCTCAACCTCCCCTGAGCTATGTTCATATTCAGTTCATTCTCAACTAGGATCCTCTGACCACTCCGTCGTATCTGTTAAGATAAAAACGAAATGTAAGAAGCCCCCAGACGTACCCCTCCACCGTACTGTATACCGATACTCTATGACCGACTGGGATAGCTTCCGTACATTCATATCTGATTTACCTCTGCACTCCATGTTTAAAAAGGATGTGTCCTCTATAGTATCAGATCTGACCGAATGGTTAATTGCAGGCATAGACCAATTCATACCATCTAAAAAAATCCAACAAAAACCTAACAGCCAGCCATGGTTCTCCCCAGAATGTGCTGCTGCTATCGCACACAGAAATCACTTTTTCCATAGCTACCAACGTAATAGATGCACGGAGACTGAAGCTGTTTTAGGTCTGCCAGCAACCACTGTAAAAGAGTAATAAAAAATGCAAGAGAGCTATATGCCCAGTCTGTTAAATCCAAGGTAGCTGATCAGCGGCTTGGATCCCACCAGTTTTGGCAAATAACAAATAGGATCCTGAACAGAAGTGTGCGTTCTATCCCAACCATTATCAATGGACCAGAGGTCATCTTGTCAGCGTCAGACAAGGCCAAACTATTTGCAAAGAACTTTGCAGCTAATTCTACCCTATGCGACGAAGGCCATCAACCTCCCATATTTCCTCCTATAACACAGAACAAGCTATGTAACACACAAATATCCGTGCATGAGGTCGCCAAGCTAATAAAGAACCTAGATTCCAGTAAAGCAACTGGCCCTGATGGCATCCCAATTATAGTGTTAAAAAAGCTTCAACCAGAACTTGCTCCCATACTTACGAAACTATTTAAGCGCTGCCTTAATGAGAAGTGGTTTCCGACTCCCTGGAAGACCTCGTCAGTTTGCCCTGTATTTAAGAATTCAGGTGATAAGTCATCTCCCTCTCAATACAGACCAGTAAGTCTCCTGTGTGTTATGAGTAAGTTGCTGGAATCCATATTAAATAGAGAAATAGTCAACCACCTCAGCAGGAATAACATTCTTAGTGACACACAATATGGTTTCCGCTCTGCAAGATCTACCGCAGATGTGCTGACGGTTATATCCCACAGGATTAATGAATCTCTTGACAAAGGCTTCCTTTCTAGGGCAATTGCTCTCGACATATCAAAGGCCGTGGACAAGGTATTGCATAAGGGTCTACTTCACAAGATTTCCAGCTACGGTATAACTGGAAATGTTTTCTCAATCATTAAATCATTTCTCTCCGATAGGCTCATAAGAGTAGTGGTAGATGGACAAAAATCGGAGGCCTGCAATATAAATGCTGGAGTTCCTCAGGGGTCAATCCTGGGCCCAACTCTCTTCCTGATCTACATCAATGACCTCCCTAAACACATACTTAAATCATTCGTTGACATCTATGCTGATGACACGACCATCTACGGCAACACATCAAAGGCTGTAAATGACAAAGTTCTCTCTGATTCCCTCTCCTCTGCTCTCGAGCGCGTGGTTCAGTGGGGGAAGATGTGGCTGGTTACCTTTAATGCATCCGAAACCAAACTCCTATCCTTACATCATCAACGCTCTGATCCCCATCTGCCATCAATTGTGATGGATGGCTCTCGTCTGGGTGAGGCCCCGTGTTTTGACAAGCTACTGGGTTTGACCTTTACTCCTGATCTGAAATGGAACACGTACATCAAGTCTGTTGCCAAGGTCGCTGGAAAGATGGTGGGATCCTTCTACCGCTCCAGAAGATATCTCACTACGGATGCAATTCTCTATCTGTATAAAAGCCAAGTACGTCCAAGGATGGAATGCTGTTGCCATATCTGGGCAGGAGCTGTTAAAAACAGCCTATCCTGCCTTGACAGAGTACAAAATAGAGTTCGTGGCTTAGTGGGGGATGCCCTTTTCTCTACCCTGCAACCTCTCTCCCACAGAAGAGACGTTGCGAGCCTGTCCTTGTTTTATCGTTATTTCCAGGGCAGATGCTCGTCTGAACTCCAATCTCTGGTCCCCCCTCGCCAATCTTTCACGAAAAACACATTTCTAGCTGAATCCACTGTGAAAAATTTCCCCCACTCTATATCTGTGCCTAAATCAAAACGCAGATTCCATGAACAAAGCTTCTTTCTTAGAACTGCACGCCTGTGGAACTTTGTTCCGTCTGCCTGCTTCCCTCCAGACTACAACTTGGTTGTATTCAAGTCCAATGTTAACAAATTCCTAATGAACCGCCCCCTTAATAAACATTTCAGCAAATCTCCTCACTAACGTAATGTACTTGCAATAACCCTTATCCCTGAGTGGATTCCGGGCCTTGATAATGGTTATCACTGTGTAAAAATAAAAAAATAAAAAAAAACTCTTTTTGGGGCCCTATCCGAGAGGGAGAGACTAGTAATATACGCACGAGCCCATATTTGAGAGAAAGAGATTTAAAATGGGTTCAAATATGAAAAAGAAGGAATATCTTTCTATCATAATTATGGTGACGATTTTCCACATATTAACAAAAGTTGAATTTGCTATTGATCCAGAATTTCCCCCGTATTAAAAGACAAAAAATAAAAGAAAAGTCTGTATTATGCACGTACCCGTGAAAGAAAGAAAATAGCATACTCCAAAAAGCATATAAATTGTAGATAGTTTTAAATAAGAAAATAAAATGTTATGTTTAAGCGAGGAGCGGCTGTTTTGTGACACCATTTTGAAAACAGTCTCAAGAAACAAGGGAAATAACTCAAGATAATTCAAACTTGCAAAGGTTTTTATACAAATTTCCAATAATCGCTTAAAAATTATTTTATTTATTAAAAAAAAAATACTTGTTCAATTTACATGCTATTTTAAATATATAATATGCAAGACTTACGTTGCAATACCTATGAATTATCATACATCACTTTAAAATGATTTTATTTATAAAAATAAAACTATTTTATAACAATTATCATGTGTTTGGAATATGATATGTTTGTTCCGTCAAAGATACGCAAACCATACAGATTTTTCTATATTTTTATTTTAAATATAGGGTTAATTCTAAGCAAGTATCTTGAAATATACATCATAATCACATCGACACATCGGTCCCTGTCACATCACCAAGTTAAGTTATGTTGAGCCTGGTCAGTACTAAAAATTGGTGACCAATTTGGGAATTCCAGGCGCTGTATGTAGGGAGACATCAACACCTCCCTACAAGAGTTGAAAAAACTTCGCTCCGCCATCTTCCCTAATCGGGATATACATGCAACTGGGGATCGCTTATGAAGTTCATACTCCTTCGGAATTTCCTCATTTGGAGGGAGCTGGTTAAACCCAAATAGGGTTGGTGTTGTTTCACACACAAACCACTTGACTTGATTTTATTAAAAACAAAATTACCGGATGAATTCACATAATTTTCCCTCACAAGTACGCACATCTTAAAACTTTCGATTTTCTGTTTAACAGCTATATTTCATCTAGGTAAAACACAGATTTTCTTTCTGTCTAATAAAATACTGTAAATTCAATAAAGATGAGTGTTTTCTTTGTTATAGCTTGTCCGAATATTGTCCCCCTCCTTACTAATACAAAGCCGGTTACTTGAATGCATTTGAATGGACTGCTCACTACAATAAAAATGATGAATATTTTTTTTATTGTACTTAAAAGTCCAACGGACGTGTTTAAGGGAAAGTATGGTGATAGATTCCCCTCTCACGAACTAAAAATGAGTACAATTAGGTAATCTATTTTTGCAATTAACTCGGTAGATGAATAAACATTTATGGACGAGAAAAAAAAAGCTAGCATTTAATACAACAGAAATACATAAATTAAATACTGAAATAAAATGTAGTTATTAATATTTGAATCTAAAAATAAAAAGTGCGAATTAGTAGAGAAAATCACTTATCACAACAACGCTTCCGTCTCCAAATTGCAAACTAGTGCAGAATTTAACTTTTAATAGCGTTCAGAAGATTTTTTTTTAAATTAACCGTTAAGAGAAAGCGTGATTTTATTCTGAACTTTAACTAATCACGTTTTAAGCAACTTATGATATAAAAGAAAATCAGATGGGGGGGTTCTTCCGAAGTTAGTTGGTGACGTTATAAGTAATTGCGAGATAAGATGGGAGCCAGAAATTAGGGGTGGGGGACTGAAAATGATCATATAATGGATTGATTATACAATATTTAAGATCAACTTGGAAGATAAACATTTATGGACGAGAAAAAAAAATTTAAAAAAATAAAGCTATCATTTAATACAACAGAAATACATAAATTAAATACTGAAATAAAATGTAGTTATTAATTTTTGAATCTAAAAATAAAAAGTGCGAATTAGTAGAGAAAATCACTTATCACAACAACGCTTCCGTCTCCAAATTGCAAACTAGTGAAGAATTTAACCATTGTAAGAAAGCAATAAGGAACGCAAGAGAGTTGTATGCTCAATCTGTTAAGTCCAAAGTAGCTGAGCAGCGGCTTGGTTCCCACCAGTTTTGGCAAATAGCAAACAGAATCCTGAACAGAAGCGTGTGCTCCATCCCAACTATTATCAATGGACCTGAGGTAATCTCGTCAGCATCAGACAAAGCCAAACTCTTTGTCAAGAACTTTGCAGCTAATTCTACCCTTTGCGACCAAGACCGCCAACCCCCAATATTTCCTCCTGTATCAGAAAACACGCTATGTGATATACGTATATCTGTACGTGATGTTGCGAAGCTAATCAAAAACCTTGATTCGAGTAAAGCAACTGGCCCTGACGGTATTCCAATTATAGTACTCAAAAAAATTCAACCTGAATTAGCGCCCATACTTACAAAACTGTTTAAACGTTGTCTTAAGGAGAATAGTTTCCCATCTCCCTGGAAAATCTCATCAGTATGCCCTGTATTTAAGAATTCAGGTGATCGCTCATCCCCCTCTCAGTACAGGCCAATAAGTCTCCTGTGCGTCATGAGTAAGTTGCTAGAATCTGTGTTAAATACAGAAGTAATCAAACATCTCAACAAAAATAACCTTCTTAGTGACACTCAATATGGTTTCCGTTCTGCTAGTTCTACAGCAGATGTCCTTACAGTTATATCGCATAGGATTAGCAAATCTCTCGACGGTGGCAATCTTTCTAGAGCAATTGCTCTTGACATATCTAAAGCCTTTGATAGGGTATGGCATAAAGGTTTACTTCATAAGATCGCTAGCTATGGTATAGCTGGAAAAGTCTTCTCAATTATTAAATCATTTCTTTCTGATAGGTTCATAAGAGTAGTAGTTGAGGGGCAAAAATCAGAAGCTCACAGTATTAATGCCGGTGTCCCTCAGGGATCCATCCTGGGCCCAACTCTTTTCCTGATCTACATTAATGATCTTCCAAATCATATCCTTACATCATTTGTAGACATTTATGCTGACGACACTACCATTTATGGTAGCACATCTAAGACAGTAAACGACCAAGTTCTCTCCAATTCTCTCTCCTCTGATCTTGAGCACGTAGTACAATGGGGAAAGGAGTGGCTGGTTACTTTTAATGCATCTAAAACCAAGCTTCTCTCTTTACATCATCAACATTCTAATTCACATTTGTCACCAATTGAAATGAATGGCTCTCGTCTTCAGGAGGCCTCAAGTTTTGACAGGCTTCTGGGCTTGACCATTACTCCTGATCTTAAATGGAACACGTATATCAAATCTGTTGCCAAGGCCGCTGGAAAAATGGTGGGACCTTTCTATCGATCCAGTAGATATCTCACTGCTGATGTTATTCTCTACCTATATAAGAGCCAGGTACGTCCAAGGATGGAATACTGTTGCCACATCTGGGCAGGAGCTGCTAGAAAGGACTTGTCCAGCCTTGATAGAGTTCAAAATAGACTTCGTAGCCTCGTAGGAGATGTCCTTTTCTCCTCCTTGCAACCTCTATCTCACAGAAGAGATGTTGCGAGTTTGTCTCTGATATATCGTTATTTTCATGGAAAGTGTTCAACTGAGCTTCAATCTATGGTCCCCCCTCGCCAAACTTTCACAAGAAACACTCGTCTAGCTATAAACACTATCAATAATTTCCCCCACTCTTTATCTGTGCCTTAAACTAAACGTAGATTCCATGAACAAAGCTTCTTTCTTAGAACTGCACGCCTGTGGAATTGTCTTCCGTTTTCCTGCTTTTCGGCTGACTACAATATGGTTGTGTTCAAGTCTAAAGTAAATAAGTTCTTGATGAGCCGTTCCATATAAGTTATAAAATTTACCTAATTTTCATTACTAATGATTACTATATTGACCAATTTCTACTGTACACTCTTTAACCCTTATCCTTGAGTGGCCTCTGGGCCTTGATAATGTGGTGATCCCTTTGTAAAAAAAAAAAAATATTATTTAGCGTTTCCTGTTACAAGCAATAGTATTGCGCGATAGATTTAAATGTTTACGAACTGCGTCGTTAAGTTACGTCACGCTTATATTGAAAAGACTAAAAAGTAAGAAAAATAAATAATAAAATCAAATGAAAATAAATGTAATTTAATAAAAAAAATAATAAATAAAATAAATTTAGTAAAAAACATAAATAAAGTAACACTATCATTGAATAAATAAATACATCTACTCTAAGATATAACTACACAGTAGACACGTTATACCATATCATGCGGTATTTCATTTTTGCTCAGGGCCACATTGCCCATTGTTCAGGAATCTATATCCGGCGTTTACTGGCTGCGATTCGTTTTTGGTCTTAAATTTCCATTTTAAAAATTGACATAGGGCCTGCAAAGAAAACTCCTGTTTTAATCGCAACATCTCGAAGGAGTGCAAAGAAACCTTCACAGAACAGTTCTCTTGTATGTATTCACATTTCTCTATCCTGTATTTATGTTCCTTTTTCCCGGCTCCCATAAAGTACTGTTAATGAGTATCTTGCTTGTTCTTGACGAAAGAACAATGCCTGGTTGTTGCCCCTTCTTTCTTTTTAATTGGGTGACCATCCAATCATCATCGATTCCAGAATATTTGTCCTCATGTACTAGTATTGGGACAGTTTTAGGTTTGAACTGATCAACATTTTTCCTCCACCAGCAAAAAAAACTTGTGGCTTATGTTAGTTGCTTTAGGATTATGTGGTTACTTATTGCTGTGGTCAGTTCCTTCAGTACTGTATTGATCCGCCACGTTTATCGGCCATCAGTTAAATAATCTTACGTGTGGCTGAGTAGCATTTTCTTTATTAAACTTAACAGTTTATTAAACAGTAACAGTTAATGATAACTCAGATGCTATTTTGTATATTATCATAATGCTGTATAGTTATAAATAAAAAGCATATCGTTTTGGGGTACGGTAGGATTGTTTTTTAACGACTTGTTGAATGTTTCTGTGTAAAATTACACACGTTTACACACGCATTAACATTTGCCAAATAGAAATCAGCTTGATGTAGCAGAGTACGTCGCCACAACAATTACATTAATTTCAGGGTATTTTTTCGAATAAACCGTGATGTTCTTTTCTTTCGTGTTTATTTTTTTCTTTTTCATTACCGTGACATCATTACGGACACGACTCCGTATTGGCGTATAGCCGCCGTACGCTTGCCCGCGTATGTTAATTTTTTTAAGGTGATACTATGATACGTTTAAATAATATTTCAAATGGAATGATGCAAAATTTGTAGCTTATTTGAAAAAATATTGTTGTTAAGAAATTCCAACATTTTTTTTTAAATCTTGCATTGATAACAATCCAATGCAATTAGTTTAATGACATATCGTTTACTTCAATTTGTTTGCGCATGTTTTCAATGATTGATAATCTATTATCTATTTTGTAATCATCTTTTAGTAAAAATATATTCGTGGTTCTTCAGTATTAAGCCATTTATGTTTTATAAAGAACAGGGAATGTTGTTCCAAACAAAATGACAGTAACAACTAAACGCGTACAGATGATTACGAACAGCAGACTTTCCAGTAATTAGCTAATTTTAAAAAGTCATGAATTGCAAAGAATCAAGACGTAGATGAATACACATCACAAGGGCCATTCTCGTGTGAAGACGAGAACATATGTGCTGGAATTCTTAAGATTCTGTATATTTTTATGAATTCTGATTAGTTGGTATAATTATGTTGTTCCAGCTGATTTTATCATACCTGTCTATAAATAGAATATTTCATTTTTTGTATACCCATACCAACATTGTATTACAAATATTGCAGCGGTTGTATTGTAGTGAGGTAATGTGTTCTGGCTTATCTACACTTATTTATTTAATTAGATATTTTTTGTTTAGAAGTTTCTTTCGCTTCCTCAATTATACCTGATTCTGTTTTGTAGTTATTTATCTGTTTTCATGTGTATATAGGAATAATTAAACTCCTTATAATATTTTATAGAAGTCGCTTCAGAAGATGCCCGAAACAGTTTTAGTAATTAGCAAGTATATTACATCAAGATCTTACTTGTATTTCGTTAAATAATTAATAGACAATATAACAGGAGTGTAAGCTACTAAATTCTCGAAAGTAAATTCACGTCTTTTTTTTATTTTCCTGATCTTAATAATATCTGAGGTTTCGCGTTTATACATTTTGCTAATATATTACTGGGCAAAAACTGCAATAGATTCAAGGTAGTTTTTGAACGAAGTATATTTGCCTCTGCATCGCAGCTGTAAAGTTTTATAGATGAATCTATTGTAGAAAACGCTAGAAGTATATGCAACAGGATTGTGTTTACATTTCAACGCATTTAACAGGATCATCCCGGGTAGGAATATTGCGCATCAATTAAAAAAAATAAATAATTACAATGATGGATAATGGTAGACACTAGCATAACGTCAGCATGATTAATTTAACATGAAAAGGTGACAGAAAAAATTGTGCTGTAGTTTTTGTAGGTTGTAGGGGGGTGCTCGTCAATCAGGATATATATATATATATATATATATGTTTAAAACATAGATATTGCGATTAATAGATGCTTTCCGACACGAAAATGCTATCGTCTACACGGCGCAATGTAGTTGATTAGATGTGTCAGTTAAGCACATTGCGCGGCCCGGAGGTGTTCGTGCCGTAGACATGACTTGGCTTGCATGCATATTTCTCTGTGTGGAATTAACTGCGAAAATAACGTGGACTTGAATGACGAGAATAACACCTTGAACATGAATAAAGATCAATAAAAGCATGTTGCTGACTAAAATATAGCTCGAGATCATGTATGTTCTACTTTTAATTTAATAGGATACTAGCAGAACCTGTGGAAATTCCACGGCGGTATATTTCATATGTAATATAATTCTGCTGGGCATTCGGCTGGTGTTTACAATGAATGAATGCACCATCATATTATTCTAGCTCTTTTGTTTAACCTGTAAAAATGTTTATCTAAGCAAGTCTCTGTGCTTCTATTATATTGTCAATCGAATCAACCCTCGAATTAGCATGTACATTATAGTTATTTTTTTAAATT
The DNA here is from genome assembly GCF_053919585.1 of Euprymna scolopes. Lineage (NCBI taxonomy): Eukaryota > Metazoa > Mollusca > Cephalopoda > Sepiida > Sepiolidae > Euprymna > Euprymna scolopes. Next base: position 31,064,456 of record NC_136485.1, on the reverse strand, counting down.
CACAACATCCTCAGTATTTAAGATGGGCATTGTTTTGTAAAACTAACGGCTCACGTCCTCACTCGGATTTCATATGATTATTTAGTTGAGAAATGTACACCACTCTTCATATACTTCGGAATTAGCTCCCTCGGAGTAACATATATGTTGATGACTAAAAAAAGCGTATTGACAATGTTAAGTTAATATTAGGTTAGCATATTAAACATGCATTAGATTCATATTTCACATCAGTAAAATTACAAGCGACGTGTTTATAATCTCGTTGATAGATGAAATCAAGTTGTAGAGAGCAAAGCTCGTTATATTTATTAAGACTTTCAAAATATTAGTTTTTCATTTTCCAGATTTAATCTTCAACCTTAGTCTTGATTAGAAATATCTTAACGATATTTTGTTTCGTCCTTGTAAAAAGGTATCAGTTTTGATGCGACACCGTATTTTTTTTATGAGGCTACGTTTGACCAATGATCGCGTGTTAGCCTTTTTATCACATTTTGCTTTTAAATAGCATCATTATTATTTACAACGCAGATATTACTACTAAAGATAGATACAAGACTTTCTAAGAAAAGCAATTTCGGTCAGTCGTCGGTGTGTCACGTATAAATTAAAAAGTGCATTTCCTCTTTTCAAAATTTATTATATAAATTCATCGTTTACATTTATCAGTGAATAGCCTTTTGGACCTGTGCATATCTATGTGTTTCTAGCTGAAATCAGAATTTACATAAGACAAATTCATAATAATTCCATGAACAAAGCTTTTTTATTAGAACTGCACGCCTGTGGAATTGTCTTTCGTTTTTCTGCTTTCCGGCTGACTACAATATGGTTGTCTTCAAGTCTAACGTAAATAAGTTCTTGATGAGCCGTTCCATATAAGTTATCAAATTTAACAAATTTTCATTACTAATGATTATTATATTGTCCAATTTCTACTGTACACTCTTTAACCCTTATCCTTGAGTGGCCTCTTGGCCTTGATAATGAGTTGATACCTATGAAAAAAAAAGAAAAAGTCCAATGTGAACAAGTTCTAATTGAATCGTCCCCCTAAGTAATCCAAGTTTCAAAATTCCCACTGTTTACTATGCTAAAATCACAATGACTAATGTATACCTATTAACCCTTATCCTCGAGTGGCCTCTGGGCCTTGATAAGTGGTGACACCCTTGTAAAAAAAAAATGATCAGCGTCTTGTACAGAATATTGAGACATTGTTTAATATTCAATGATTCAGGATTCACCAGGAAAGTTGGTTTGGAGTTAGTATTACTCGCGCAATCACTATGTCACACGCGGAACTTATTCTGAATTTTTCATAATGAGTATGCCATAAAATTATGAAAATCCCTACTCAAATAAATTGACATTGTACAAAGTTATCGAAATTGTGGAGTTTGTGTAAAAGCAAAACAATTAACAAAGCAATATGTGTCATACTAAATAAATTACCGTTTAATTGATGAAATCGATTATATTGGCTTGAAATTTTGTCAATCAAAATCGATCTGAAATTAAACACGATTTCATGGTGTTCATTTTTATACCTCTTTAACCGTTCAAAAATTATATGTTTTTCTTTTTTTTTATTAAATGGCATATCTGATTGTTATGCAATAAAAATGAAGGCCCAGAGAAAAGAAATAAAAGAGTTTCTAAGTTACTATATAGTGTCACTAATAACTGACACAAAAGTTAGGCAAATAAAGGCATTACTGAAAAGGACCATTTTGAATTACACGACTAATAATATTTTAGGCTGATAGACAAGTGTATATTGATTGAATAACATTTGAGTATATACAGGGATGAGTTATAATAATTATTATTTGACATCGGGTCAAAGCTGACAGAATAAGGATGCACTCCCTTTATAATATGTATAATATATAAAATACTATAAAAATTATGTATACCTACAAATATTCATTTTGATTTTAGGCGCACGTATAAATAAAGCAACATTATTATCAATTATGACACCAAATATATTTTTGTTTTGAATATATTTGAATATATTTGAACATATTTGAATATATTTGAATATATTTGAACATATTTGAACATATTTGAATATATTTGAACATATTTCAATATATGTGAACATATTTGAATATAGATTTTTGTTTAATTACATGTCATGTTGAATTGAAAATCGTGTTTTGTTCTTGATCCTCACCTCGAACAAGGCATATTTCAACTTATAGAAAGCAGGCGGCTACTATTTGAGATCGCCCGATACATTGGAGTGTAGGGAGTTGAGCAGGAAGATGTTCGTTCACATTAGATAAACACTCCTGAAGATTAGTACAGACAGTGAATGTAGAAAACGGGTATGAATTTCAATGTCAGTCATTTCAAAGAAGATCCTATAAGAGCGATAGTTATTGAAATAATTTTGTTTTTGTTTCAGACGTTCTTGGGTTTTAATAGCCTCCTCCTCCTCCTCAGACAATTTTTAAAATATTGTAAATGTAAAATATTTTAAAATGTAAGATAATATTTTCGCTATCAATTCCGATGATGAAACAGTCACCCAAGAATAATATTGTACGTTTTTTAATGTTTGTAAACGAGTGTATTTCGTTCCTCTCCTCCTTATTGGAAGTGAGTTCGGTATAATTGAGTATAGTCGATCATTGCTTTTTATTTATTTTTCTATTATTTTTTTTTCTTACTTTTGTGGAAGTGCGGCGTGCATTTGTAATTACTCGCATAACTATCTGTGCATGTGTTTGTGTGTTGGGGTAAGTGTGTGTGTGTTTCATGTATTTACTTGTTAAATTTGAGTTTTATCATATAGTTTCAATAAGCTTAGTTTAGTATTCGTTTATGATAGGGGAATAGTCATTTAATTGTGATCGTTTAGATTTTAATTCCTTTCTATTGTGATTTTCGGTTAAGAGTGCGGGGATATCCATAATATATCTATTTTGAAAATTATAACAAAACAGTTAATTATTTTACTATTTTAAACATTCGGGACTTTGTTATTTCCTTGTTTAAGGTTTAAGTAAGAATTTACTAGCATGTTCACCGTCGATGCTCTTATGTAGAAACATAAACCAATAACAATCAAGGATGTCCTAATGTTTTTATTCGACTTATACGGATCAAAAGCATGTGTTGATGAAAGAGATCTGTTGATATAACAAGCGCTATTTATGAATAAAAAATAAAAAAACAAAAATGTATTTCTTAACCTTCCTATTTATGTGACCGGCCACGTGGTCGTAGTTAGATATAAGATCTGTTTTTAATGTGGGGAAAATCGAGTTGCTATAAATGGGGTATTCTGGATAAGCACAAGAATAAAAATTGGCTCAGCCATGAAAGGTGTCCCCTCCACTGACCGAGGACAGAAGAGGGTAAGTGTGGCTTTAGAACAGGTACGGCACTGTGATCCTCGGTATTTCTTAATGTTGTTTGTCTCATAGTAAATAAGTTTACATTAGAGCTAGATGGAATGTTGTGCAAGTGTGGGAACATATGTGTGTGGGTTAGGGGTTGTGTTTTAATGTGTATGTTCTGATTTATGTGGTGAGGTGTATAGGATACATTTTGTTATGAATTCTCTCCTGTGTAAGCAGAGATAATTGTAAGTTTGGAAGATTGGCATTACTTTGAAGTAATTTCCTCTGCATGAATGTACGTGTTTTCAAACATATAGGTGTTTGCTTCTGCGAGTTTTATGTTAATCTTATGTAAGGCAACTATATTGTTCTTTTTTATGGCGCCTATGTAAGATTTGTTGCATACTATGCGTCTTAATGCATACACTACATCTTTCGAAGTGCAGTTTAGGTCTTGTTTTATCTTAAATGTGTGCGTTGCTATTTGAATGAGTATGGTTTTCCCTCTATTCTTATGACAAACTCCACATAGCTGTTTGTTGCATTTTGCAATCCTTTTGTAGTACGTTGACTGGGCTTTTGAGGACGTTAGTATGTGTTT
>NC_136485.1:30957996-31047996 GCF_053919585.1 Euprymna scolopes | reverse complement strand
TTTTAAGATAAGAATGCACACTGTCAATTTTGTTATGAAAATTCAATTCAAAGAATGCAGCTACAAGGTAATTTAGTAAACATGTTTTTAACATATTGGAAATATAGGTTACTGAGAATATAGGTTAAAATTCCTTTTGTAAAAAAGGAAAAGTTTTGGACACACATTTCCAGAACACGTGAAAGAAGACACATGTTTTAACATGTGTATGACGTCATGGAAAAATGGGAAGTTCTAGATATAGTTAGAACTTAGGAGGGCCGCTGCAAGAAAGGTAGGCTCTCTCTACCGTGCTAGAAAACTACTAACACCCGAAAGTATCCTGTATCTCTATAAGGCCACCATTCGCCCATGTATGGAGTATTGCTGCCACATCTGGGCTGGTGCATCTGCTACTAGTCTCTCGCTCCTTGACAAGGTTCAAAAGAGAGTCGCAAATCTGATAGGCCCTGAACTGGCATCTAAGCTTCAGCCTCTGTCCCATCGACGAAATGTTGCATCCCTCTGCCTGTTCTACAAGTATTTTAGTGGTGAATGCTCTGATGAACTGCAATCACTTGTGCCCCCACGACGCGAGCACCCTCGACAAACCCGACAGGCTACTAGATCCCACCCCCACACTGTAGAGGTCCCTAGATGTAAAAGATCTTTTTACTCCAATAGTTTCTTCCCCAGAACCGCAAGACTCTGGAATTCCATTCCAGGTCCCTGCTTCCCCAACAGTACTGACGTGCAGAAGTTCAAGTGTAACGTGAACCGACACCTTGCTGCCCAAATCCCTACATAGTACCCCAGTAGTTGTTGCCCCTGATAGTAGCCCCCTACACCAAAGTGGCAATTTGCCTTGTTTGGGGTGAAAATGTAATAAAAAAATAAAAAAAAAAAATAAAAAGAAACTGAGAGAGCCAGAGAAAGTCTGAGGTCGACAGACGACACTCCAGACATGGACATTCGAACGTCTAGAAGCAAGACGGTCACTTTTGAAACTTAATATGTGAAGCTAAGACTGTCTGAACACTGTTTACTCACTCTAAGCGCTTCTTCCATTACTCATTTAAGTATGAACATTTTAATATATATGAATCTTCATAACAGAAACGACAACATTCTTTTATAACACGAACAATCTATCTCTCTCTCAACAACATCTCTTTCTTTCTGAGACACAACGACAAACTCAAAATAAAATTCTCTATCTCTCTCTCTCTCTCTCTCTCTCTCTTTCTCTCTCTAAGACTCACTTTTAAGAAAACCTATATATAACAATAAGGATTGTTGTGTTTAGTTGAAACTTCGAAAAAACAAATCTGATATATAATATGGAATAATTTATGTTTTACATCTTATTTTTCACCACCATCTTAAATAAAAATTATAGAGATCATATATGGTCTTTGCAAACATAATGAAATGTTGAAACTAAAACACATATCACTTCTTTTTCTAGACATATTTGGGAAATTGTTAAGAATAAAACTCTTTATGAATTGAAATGATCAGTTGTAGGTAAAAGAAATATATACCTAATATGGTAAATAATGTTATTTGTGTAAGACGAATGCTTTCAGCTAGTTACAGTGGGGATTAATTTGCTCAATAAATACCCGAGATTATAAAAACTGTTTCCATAGAATGAAATAAATACATCGAATTTTTAAAGCCTAGCAAAATTTTTAAAAGAAACTAATAAATCTAAAAACTTGATTTGAATGTAGCTCTCATATATTTTGTTAAGAATTAAGCAAGTCACTTATAATATAACGACAGTCACTGACGTTTTCCCTGACCTTAGAAATTAAGCAAAATCACAGGAAATAAAATATGGACTATGAGCAGAAAATGGAAATGTCTTTATACCCATACTGATCAAATAGTCAGTGACAAGGATAACGTTGTAAATCTCGCTGATCCGATTTGAAGATTACTGGTCTCTTTCGGGGGACCATCTTCCTGAACTGCCTTAAAACCTCATAATAGTATTCCTTTTTGAATGTTTATACAGTGGGAACCCGGTATATGTTGATCATGCTCGTGTTGTCATAAAAAAACAAAACAAAAAAAAAAACAAAGTCCTCATGAGTTTCTAACTAGATATGCTCTTTCTAACTAAATCTAGTTTGGTATACCCAACATAATTTGACTGGGATCGCTGTCTCTTGATCTCTTGGTTTTAGCAAGGAGGTCCAGCTTGCATCGCAGGTCAAAGGAGCATCAAGAACTGCGCTCCTTGTCCATGAAATACTTTTAATTGGTCAATTAATTCTCCTCGCACACCTCTCATAATCCTTCATCGACTTCCTGCCATCTTTTAATTTACTATGCAACAAAAAACTGGTGTTCGATTCATGCAAGATAGTCTCAAAGAACTCTGACGCATTCCATACGTTTCTGTGACATTTTCCTCAAATTGAAAACAGTTTTCTTGCAAATCGTACTCCTAAGAAATCATCAAGTTCAGATATCAGTTTTTAAATGCACGGGCTGTGTCAATCAGAGTGTATTCTAATTCCTGCTCTAACTGTTTGTTGTAATCTAAAATCATAAAAATTGGTGAGTCATATCAAATGATGTATAGTAACAAAAGACTGAATTTTCAAGAATCTACGGCAATTTTAATGCCTGTTCAAAAAAAAAAAAAAAAGAAATATGGGCACTAATTGGCTCGAATTCGTTTATATATAAGGATCCTCCCAAATAAAATGTGTCCTATTTTTTTGCGAAATAATGAGTTCAACAATTAAAAAACGAGTAACACTTGTGTTCCAAGGAATATTATTGTTCCTAGCAACCTTTGTTTTCAATGTACGTCAGCCAACCTTAAGTTGTTGACTGTGCATGGGCGATGAAGCGACGTTCATTATTCATCACTCTGAAATTAGAGAATTCCCCTCTTAAGTATGCTGATATTAACCGCATCGGTTTAACCCTCGTTTTTAAATGCTGATCGTTTATTTGAGTCCTGTATGGAGGGATTTTATTAGACATTTTTCCTTTCGACAAACATCTATGACGTCGGTTACTTTCTTAGTGTCTCAAACCGTCAATGTCTACAACAGGAATTACGTAATAATTGAATACATAGATCTTCATTAAAATGCTATTAGATATCTGTGATCGTCGAAATGTGTGGAATAAAAAAAGAGGAAGGCATTAGTTCTGGAACGTCTTCTGCATATGTGATAAACACACACGCACACACGCATATATATATATATATATATATATATATATATATATATATATATATACATATATATATGTATATGTATATATGTGGGGGATCTTTATTTGTTTTTGTTAGTGATACTTTTTGAATGAATTCAATAATTTATACAAAAGTGCATTTTACCTAAGTACGAGTTGGAAATAATTTTCCCTTTGACCAATTAAATACCCCGTAAATGGGGAGCGGCATATATATTATTTTTAAATATACAAATTTTGTAAATAATATGTAGCCAGGAAAATTAGTCCCAACTCATATTTAGGTAAAAATGCACTTTTGTATGAATAATTGAATTCATTCAAAAAAGTATCGCTTACAAAAACAAATAAAAACGTCTACATAAAAAGCGATACTTCGCGTGGTATAGGTTTGGGCTTCTTATCATGAGGTCCCAATTTTCAATCTCCCTAGATTCCGCCACTCTGATGAGTCGTAGACGACGAAATACGTGTCAGAGGATAATTATATCTTAAAAATATTATAAATATATATATATATAAATATATTAATATATACATATATATATATATATATACATATGTGTGTGTATACGTACGAATAAATGTGCCGATTTTTATTTTACATGAGTAATTTATATATATATATATATATAAATATATACATATATATAATAGAGACACACGCATATATACGTACATAGACACGCACATATATATATACATATATATATGTATATATTTATAAGTGTGTATGTGTGTGTGTTTGTGCCTGTGTTTGTATGCATAATACTTACCTTTGAATAAAAAAGTGTCTCATCGTGTCTGTGTTTAAATCCCGTACGTAGGGAATTGTAAATGATTGGATCATTTTTTTTAACTTCATACATGCATATTTCATGTGTTATTAAATAAGTATATAATTTTAATGCCTTCAATAAATATAAACATGTAATAATTAAAATAATCTTATTAGAGAGAGAGCAGTCTGAATTTGATCCAAAGTTATAATAGCAGTTATACAGCACAACATCACTAGTGTATTTGCGAAGTTGTATCCTTGCACCGAATATAATCGACAGAATATGATTTGATAAATCAGGAGCGTGATCGAAATAGGTTTTCTATTTAGAGAAAAAAATTGAAATATTATGCGTGGCATTTAAAATCAACAACAACTTTAAAACAATTTTAATTTAAATAATTACTTAGATTAAACTACAGGCCTCATACAGTACAGTTAAAAGTACACTCCACTGTGAATAAGAATGCGACATTTATTTATTTATTAGTGTCAACGTAGAGCAAGTAATAAACCTATTTGCTACTTTCGATTTCAATAAAAGTGTTTAAAAGTCTGAAACATTCGTAAATTCTTGTACAATCTCGGAAACTGTCAAGCCCTGGTGATAGTCTATTTCCCTCGATTGGCCTTAATCGTAACTCTATGAACGTATGATTCGCGAAAGTATTAAACACTAATGTGTGTATGTATAAAGATAGAATTATAGTAATATATATATATATATACATATATATATATACATATATATATGTATATATATATGGATACATATGCGTGTATATATATACATATATGTATATATATATATATAGATAGATAGATATATATGTATATGAGGTTTCCTTTAAGTATTGACTGGAAAATTGGATTATAGAAAAGAATTTTACACTCGGGGATTTCTATTTTAGAGCTCAGTTCTACCACGCGTGGGGTTATTTGTTTGAAAGTGAAATATTTCCAGCATGGGCGTTCAATACATTCATATGTTTCTTTCTTAATTCTCAAGTATTTGTGATTTTGACCTGTTTAATGTTATCCATTAATAGGTATACATATATATATATATTATATTATATATATATATATATATTGGAAAAATTATTTTGGGGTACAAAATTGCATATACCTGAATGTAGGGAAATAAACATTATAATTAAATATTAAAAAAATAAAATAAAGGCTAACCAACTAGTTTTCCTTCCTCGCTACACAGGGGCAAATCGAGGATAATTGCGCTTAAAGAAAAAAAAATAGTTATGAATATGGCCGGGGAGAGAAAAGAAAAACAAATAAATAAATAATAAATATAACGTAGAGATAATTATGTATAAATCAAATTAAGTCTTAAGAGAGTTTCTTTTTGATTACAAAGAGAAGCACTAAAGGACTTAATAAAAACGGTTTCTGGAACTTTATGATAAAAACGTGAGTGCAACTTACTCAAAATTGTAAACAAGTCAGCACTGAAATTCGTTGTTAGGGTAAGGGTTAGTCATAAGTTTCTCGAAAATCGCAGAATTAAATGTATTACTGTATATATTCTATATATGTATAATATATATATATATATATATATATATATATGCACATGATATATTACGATGCGTGAGAGAACGAAGAATGTATTGAGTTATTTACATATTCATCAACGTGGCGCGTGGCGTATTTAATTAATGTAGATAGATTTTCAGACATGAACTAAAAGTTTAATATTGAAAAAAGGTATGTGATTTTTATGTGAAATAGACATTCTTTTCCAGGAAATTATAGCGTATCGAATTCGAATATATATATATATATATATATATATATATATATATATATATATATATATATACATATATATATATGTATATATACATATATGTATATATATATATATATATATACTAGCAGAAGTACTCGTCGTTGACTGGGTTCAAAAACAGCCTACAGAAAATGGAATGTGATTGATGAAAGTATGATAGGTTATGAAAAGGAGGGAGGTGTAAAGAGATAGGTTTTTGTACTCCAAAATTTTACCCTAAGCAAAATATGATGAAAATAAAGATATGTTTTGCAAAAATATATTTTTTTTTATATCAACCTAGGTTCCATTCTTAGCCAAGAGTGACCGACAAAATGATGCTTCCTTACAAAGAGAAAATATTATATATAACAATATAAATATACAAGAAATAAATAGCACCATAGTCAATAAAAATTACTTTTATGGTAGAAAAGCTCATTGGTTTGTATTTTTAAGTAGTTTGTAACATTTTTTTATTCACGAACCGGTTTAAAAAACATCAAAATGAAAGCGACTTTGAAATGGAGAGCCCCGTTTTCAATTTAAAGGAGGGGCACCTGAGCATTCTATGTTTACAATTTAAGAGAGTCCCGTCAACGAAGGAATATTTATAAACATAATTCAATGTTTCCGTTATTTTTTGCATGAGGAATATTCGATTATTGCATGTGTAGTGTATATAAAAATTTATTTAAGTAATTATCGCCTCAAATTTCGTTTTAATTTCGGTTCGCTGAAATTATTTCAAGTAAAGAGCATTAAAAACTATTTCAAAACAAAAAACATGAACTGAAATTTTACTGACTATGGTAACATTTATTTCTTGTACATTTATTTTTTCGGGTAGCCGTTTGTTGGCTTTTCTGCTAAACACTCTTACTTAATAATATCGACAACATATCGAAAAACAAAAAAATAATGAAGCTTTTCTTACTTAAGTATAATAATCCGAAACAGCAAAATGGGATATTAAACAATCAACACGTAATTACTTTAGTTTTTAAAGCTAAGAATCGATATAAATATTAATAACAAGAAAATGGCGCCCTTTCCAAGCCGAACACCTTCGTTTCAGTTTTACAGTAATTAACGGTGTAGTATTGCGCCGTCGGATTCAGGGTTGTACTATTGTAATGTACAGACCATGCAGATAGGGTTGTAATCAACTGAATTCTCCTTGTACACTGACAAAAAAGCTTAACAGATATATAAATAAAAATAAAAAGGTTATTTAAATGTTTTTAAAAAGACACGTAACACGTGAGCAGGAGTTTTTTCCTTTTTTGACACGATAACCAGTAACGTTCTTATTTTTTTATTATTTATCTATTTATCGATTTTCGAAAGAGTGCCACGTATAAGTGGAGAACGAAAAAAACAGGGTTATGCAAAATTTTCGTCGAGAATTGTCTAAAGTTCCGACTTTTTCTTTGGCTTTCACTTTAATAAGAACGTGAATTCATGAGGTGAATTTATTCGACACAATATGATTCAACTACAAAAAAAAATAACAGATAACGTGAATTAAGATTACAGTTAAGGTGTTATTGTGGACCCTCACTCCTTTTTTAAAACATTTTGGACATATTTACATTCTATGGAGGTCAGGAGCGAACGAACACCCAATAATTTTATTATACCATATTTCTTCAAACTGAAACATAATTATCAAAGTATAATGACGCAAATAGATATGAAAAGATTTTGTTAAAGTGTGTGACATATTTCCATTGAATACAGGCGCGAACGCAGACCCCACAGTTTTATTATATCATCCCTATTTAAGTTGAAACATACTTATCAAAGTATTCTTATGTACATCTATATCAAAAACACTTGTAAACGTTTTTTTTAATTTTTTATTTCCATATTCCTCATTCCATTGAGGGACAGGCGCGAATGCAGACCCCACAATTTTTATGACCCACCGTTCTGCCAGATCAAACATAACCATTCCTGATCCTCGATACATCTTCTTTCATTACATGTAATCAGTTTTTGTTTTTAATAGTCAACCATATAGGAGACTGTTCGTGACCAGATACACACATACACACACTTTATATTATAGATATGCAGTAATATATATATATATATATATATATATATATAGATAGATAGATAGATAGATAGATAGATAGATAGATAGTTAAGTTAGTATATAGATAGATTGATGGATGGATGGATGGATGGATGGATGGATAGATATAGTAAGCTTAAAACATATATGAAAATATACATTTCACAATTTTTATATTCCTGATGATTCGTCATCCTACTCCGTGGAATCAATGTTCTTTTAGGACGCTTTTTTATTTTTTATATTCCCGTAGTACTGAGTCAGCTCTCTCAATTCACACTTATTTATCGCAGCCAATAAATGTGCGCTTTACATGCAAATACTAACTAATTCACTTGTTTCTCTGTGGGGGGGGTGTAAAATACGTTTCTTGTTTTGTGTAGGAAAATAATTTATTTTTTCTCTGGCTGTTTTTTACTTATATACTTTTTTAACTAGTGTATATGAGTGGACAGATATTTATTTATGACTATTAATATAACTATTATTATTATTAGTAGAAGTAGTGGTAGTATTAATGTTATATTTGATAGTCGTAATCATTATTATTGCTATTTTTAAGTTTTGTTATCATAAGGTACACTTTAATTGTGTATACTTATGCATTTAATACAAGTTAAACGGATTTTGTCCTTATTTAATGTTTAGGATAACAAATTCACATCTAAACATAATGTATAACGCGTCATCTAAACCTTTACCTATGCTGGCTTGATGTACTATTTTCCCTGTACTATTGGTCGTTGTCAACTTGTTCGAGCTCCGAGTAGTGATTCTCTGACGCCGCTTATTTTCGGCGTTCACAGTTTTATTAGATGTGATCCTGTTCTTGCAATGTTTGCTTTTATCAGTCTTATTAAACTGTATTTGTTACTTGGGTTGTCTTTGACAAATAAACGATGTTTTTTTTTTGTTTGTTTTTTGTTAAGCATGTATTTTGTAGGGGATAGTGTGCATTTTTTTTACAATTACAATTTTTCGCATTTACACTGTTTTTATTTCTATTAGGAGTTGCGTCAATACAAGGTAGAACAGTAAAACTGTCACCATAAATACACGACATGATTCCATTTTCATCTTTCTTTCTTTGTTGCATACCATCTACTAGTTGTCCAGTTGTGTACAGATACTAAGACCCTAAGGAGTTTCTATCATATTTGATATTGTTCTAATGAACGAGATCAGAGATGCGCCGCTGTAAAACTCATGCTCATTATCGAGTCATGTTATGAGACAAGAGAATTTCCAGCACCCTAAAATGCAAATCAGGAAGGCTAAACGCTTGAGAGCACAGCTCAAGGAATTTTCAGCCACGGTTATGGTTTTTAGTGTGGTTTCAAGTAAGGGTCATATCACGTAACCTCACATCCTCCAAGTCAGCTTGAAGGTCAACACTAAAGTGTACCTGGATGTGCTGCAAAGTGTGGGGGTCCTCTAGTTTAATCAGGTGGCCGCTGGCAGACCCTGAGTGTGACGGCATGACTGAACGCATGATCACATTCCAAGGAGACCCAAGCTTGACTTCCGAATGTGTACTACCACTTTGCACACTTTGTACACTTTGTACACTTTGAATTGATGTCAGTTCTAGTAGATAATCAAGTTACCTGAATTGTTTTTCTCAATAAAATTTTAAAATAAAGCTCTAGTGTTGTTGTTTTTTTTAGGATGACAAATTTATCGTGACACCCTGTACGTCTAGCATTTACATTTTTTCCTTGGTGTCATTTTGTTGTTGTTATATAATTCAATTTTCTATTTGATATTTTCTATTTTCTATTTTCTATTTGATTTTCTCTAATCTTCCATTTTATTATGTTCTATTTTATTATAATTTCTATGTTTCACAGCAATAATAGAACCGTTTAAGGTTGTTTTTATTAAAGCTTTGTGTAAGAATTTTGTTACGGGAAATTATTTTCTCCTGAGGTTTAATTTTTTTTTCCAACTTTGGTTTAATCATTGTGTTACATGGCGCGTATTCTTGTCTTTTTTTCGTTTTATTAATATGATGGGTGTCTCATTGTTTTAATTTTATTCCAATGTCATGGCATTCAGTATTTTTAAAGCTGTGTTTTAGATGTTAAATCTTTTAAATTATTCTCCATCGCTACAATTTGCATTGAGTTTATTATCGATAGAGTTAGGAGCCGATTTATTAGTTCTAAGGATTGCTGAGAGTTGGAGTTGGAGTTAATGTGATAGTGTCATATTTAAGAATGGGAGATACGGATAAATATAATATATATACATATATTACTATCTAGCAGCCCGATGTTGACCGGTCGTATAATACGCTTAAACATTATGTTTTAATTTATGCCGATTGCGTATGTATGGTTATAGACTCAGTCCTCTATTGTCTATTTTGTATTATCAGGAATAATTTGACCGGTGAGCTGATTCGCAAAATAAATTTATAATGATTATATTGTTCATCAAATTCCGTCGGTGTTTGTTCACAATATCACGTTAGCTGATATTTATACTCGACATTAAATGCCCTGGAAAAGTAACTTCTGGTTAATTTTTAATTTTAAATACGCAAACGAAGAAATGATTTGCCGTGATTTTAAATACTGCCTTTTCTTTTAACGTAAATTGAACCCATTAAAATAAAACAAAGAAAACAAAGTATACATGAAAATTTAATAGGGATTTACACCTTGATTTTAACTTGGAATAATTCGGTATGTAGTGAGATGGTCTACCCCGACGCGACATATCCAGATTACTTGTCTTTTAATAGAAACGATTTGCTGAGAATGGATTGTCTTCTGCCGGTGTAACGTAAAATATCCCCCTTAAAATATTTTCTATGGGAGAAAAAAGGTCATTTCTAAAGTCAGTTTTTTTTTGGTTTTGATAATTAAGATATGAATTTCAGTACCAGTATAAAACATCTCTAAGAACACTGCCAGACATATGAATTAGATGTGTGTGAAATTTGCAAAAGATAGGCTTAGCCGTTTCGGAAACTATGTTGAGAGAACTCACACACACAAATAAATTTTATATAATATTATGCAGATATGATTATATTATTGTAACTAAAATTTAAGTGAAAAAAATCCTGATTAAACTAGTCACTTCTCAAGAGAAAAAAAGACAAGAAAGAATCCGTGACAATAAAAAAGAGAAAGTTAATCAGATAAGCGCATTGTATACAATAAAGGTGCTAAAATGATAGAGGCTCTTATTAGAATTGCAAAAAAGCAGTATCCAAGGGATATAAAACAAAAATGATGCAACATCGATTCAATCAATAGCGTGACGAATCCAAACGATGATTATACGCGGAAAATTCAGTGTAAATTAATTGTCATACATATTTTTAAACTTTACAGCCTAGTCTGACTTACATGTCGAGCACTGTTGAAGTAATACTGGGAACACACAAACACACACGCACACACACATATATATATATAAATTATCTGTATATAAATAAAATAATTACTGTTGTTATTTCATGTATATATGTCAAATTTCTCATTTAGACATTATGTACATAGATCGTTTAAATTCAAACATGCTTCGCGTATAGTACTATTTCTACCTTACTATCTTATGATGATAGTCGCGTCTGTAAGAACCTTGTCTGTATTGAAGTCTATAAATGCATGGTTACAATTAAGGCAACATAGATAAAGTTCATTTCTTGATCAATTATCACAATGCTTATCATACCCGATTTCTATGTTTGATAACATCATTCCTCATTCCAACTTTTCGGTTTAACATGAATATGTGGCATGAATAAAAAAAAAATCAGTAAATTTATCGCCAAGTCTGCTGAAAATAAGCAAGCATTATCTACAGGGATAGAAAAGTAACATCTACCCGAATTGTGTCTTTATAAAACCAGTATTCGTCTAAAGATTGAATAGTGTCGCCGCTTTTTGTCTCGTCCACTGAACCCTAGTTTTGTCTGCTTGAACAATGTCTAAACATTGTCTACACAAGTATAGTACATGTAGCAAGTGTATCAATGGGAGGTGATCTGGCCAAATATTGCATAAATAGTAATACACTTGATAATCAGGCAAAAAGGCTATTCAAGTACATTCTCCGTTGAAATCTGCACATGCCGAGAGGTTTCTTGCTCTTGTAGCTTGTTTGCTCAATCACGTTTATTTGTGAATTCTGCTTCAGCTCCCTTTTTCTTTCTTCGTCTTCATTTTTTTATAAATTTGTCTTTGTTTAGGATAGGGCATTCGACGTGATACCAGAAAGTGTCCCACTATTTCAGCCACTCAGATAGAAATCTATTTTTAAGATTCTAAACATCCCTTTGGGTGCAATTATTTGTATTTCTCCAACACTTCGTTCAGCAGATATTTTTGGAAATTCTTTTTCACGGTCACTTCTATCAAGTTGACAGGAACGTACTTGCGGTTTCTAACTTTTACATTCAGATTTACATATCCCGGTTCCTCCCAAAAAATGTTGATGGAAATATGCACCATCCGAATCAACACACTTTTGTCAATGCAAAACACGTACTTATCACAGTAACGTAAAAATCTTGCGTACTGGTGACGATGAAGTCGCTAATGGTGGTTTTGATATCGCTAAGATCTTTGAAGTATTTCGCATGCAGAAAATTTTCGAGATGCGTGAAAACGTGGTAGTCGGTAGGTGAAAAGTATAAAGAGCATGACGGAATATGGCAGGGTTTCGAAGGTTAATTTGTTCGACATATGCGACATAGCAAGCTGCGGTCAGGCATTATCGAGGATGAGAATTGGGCATTTTCTCTTGAATAATTCCGGATATTGTAGAAGCCCCTGATGCATTTCATTTGTTGACAGAACTTCTCCGCCATAATTGCTTTGCCTGCATTAAAAAGACGGTACTGAATGAGACCGGTCGCAGACCAAAAACAGACAGTATGATTTTCTTTTGGTGCAACTCTGGCTTCGGTAAGTGTCGCGGAGCTTCCTTAAAACACCCACTTTTCATAGCAAGTCACAACCCGATCAAGAATCGGGTCGTTCTTGTTGCTTAAAGAAGGGAAGATGACATTTTATAACGGCGTATCTTTTGAGTGTTGTTCAATTCGTTAGGTGCCTTTTAATCCATTTTGTTAGATTCCCTATTTCTCAAGTTCTTGGAAATCCTCGTATACGTTACATCTCAGAAGCAAGTTTTTGAACATGTGTGCACGGATTAGCTTCGACTGAGACGTAATTGTTAGCAATATCCGATGGCCGACCACTAAACTCATAATCTCCAAGCATCCTGTCGTCGCCACGAAGTGTCTAAACCCACTATTGTGTTGTGCATTCAGTAGTGATTCTTTGGACAAACGTTTTGTTGATATCGCGAGTTGTTCAGCAGATTTTCGGCCTAGCTTTGATTGAAATAGAAAAATTGTGCGAATTATCTTTTTTAGATTTGATATTCAACGTTCTGAAATGAAGGCATCATTGTTATGAAACGATTGTAATTTAACCATTACATAAAGCGAACAATGTTTTTAAAATGATATATACAGAAAATGTATAACGAAAAACTGTTTGAAGATATATCATTTGAACCAAAATTCAAAATTCGGCAAGAACTGTCGCGTTAACCTAATTTAATTACTGCGATGATGAAGATCAGGTTCCGGATATTTTTCTATATCGTACATTGGGCCTCGGTATTTTGATCTCTTCTCCCTCTAAGCTTTGTAAAGGCTATTAATATTAATGACATTTACTTTAACTAGGGTTGCTGCGTTCCCCCATTATACCATATTATAATATCAGGCTTAACAGTTATGATTAATATTTAGTTGTGAATATATAATAACATTAATGGATGCTGTTTTTCTCATATGTATTTACAAGCTTTGCTGCTTCACTCGATATTTACTTTTTTACAGAATTTTCAGTGGAGCTGTTTACACAATCTACTGTGCCACATTTTCTAATAGCCTTTGCTTATCACATAAATATAATTGGATTGCACATGGCTGACACTCTCTGCTTCTGTATCGCAGAAAATATAATCGTTACTCAGGCGACTCATTGTATTACAACCATTTGTCACCCAGCCTTGATCTTGAACGGTTATCATAATTTTCTCCGGATCCAAATGAAGCGTTCCTCTTTTCAATCTCTCCAAGAAGCTGTCGTTATCTATAAATTCTACTGGTAGTTAATTTGTGAAATACTTGTCATGGTTAGGTTGCTCAGTTTTCTAGTTATTCCTAATGGAAGGTCTTCGTATATTTCTTTGACTTTTATGGACTATTTACATTGGGCGCTTATTTTTATTTTATTTATTTTGTTTTTTGCTTTTGTATTCTTTTGTTGTAAGATAGTCTTGGCAAACTATTTGGACAGTTTTGTGATGAGAGTATTTCTTGGTATTTTTATACCATCCTAATGTTTCCATTTGTAAGGTTCATCAGATATTGTTCGGTGCGCTCAATAGTAATAGTGACTCGGAGTTGATTGTCAATATCTATGAGATGCATACCACTTTCTTCATTGGGCAGATACACCTGTTTGTGTGCATTACTCTTTACAGAGTCCGCATTTTTCTTGTTTAGTGTTTAAAATGTTAATTCTCTTTTGTAGCCAGTGTATAATTCTAAGCTGTATGTTACTACTGACATAGTAAAATGGTTAATGCCAATTACTTTGTTTTTATTTGTGAGCTGTTTTTTTTTTCATTTTTCTTACCACACCATACATATTTCAGCCTATAAATTGTATCATATTATTATATACATCAGTGTCAGGTATATCACCGCTTCTTTTCGTCTAGGAATATGTATGTTACTACACTAGTTAAGTTGTATGTTCTCTCTTTCGACATGTGTCCCATCTCTAAGTTTTCAGTTGACACATTTGCTCAGGCCAAATTAATTCCAATATTTTTTTTTGTGTAGGTATGTATAATCTGTAATAGTGGACTTAAGCACACGTCTAAATTGGCATCCCCATTGAGGTAATTCATGTAGAGCAGGTGGTTGAACATATTTGGGGATGTGTTGACTTCCCAGGTACCCCGACATTTTTGATTAATTTAATTAGTGAGTCTATCGCGAAGCGAAAGATAACACGAATACACTCTCTGATTGGGAGATTACTTTCCTAATCTTCACAATGTACATATCCATAGTATTTGTAATGAAATATCATATTCTATTGATTTTTTTCAGCATTTATTTCGGCAGTGTTGAATACACGTGTTTAGGTCGTTAGTACGATATCAAAATGTATATCGCAATTAAGCTACAGGGCGGTTTAATCAATTCGATGCATTAACCTGACAAACGCTCAGGAAAGGCGGCAATTCTGCTTAATTGCTATATATATGTTCATAATACCTCTCCCTCTGTATCGGTCATCTTTTCTCTGTTTATAAGTAGATCTATCAGTATGTATAAATATATATATATATATATATATATATATATATATGTATGTCATTTGAGCAATATAAAAGTACAAATCATGATTATATATAAAATACTTCAATTGTCAATTTGTGCAAATTTGGAGATATTCTCATGGATAATATTATAGTAATTTTCTCACTAATTCCAACAAGTGCTGAGTAAAATAATATAAAGTAATTATCGACAATTCATATTCACCTAATTGCAATATACCAGTCCTGCAGTAGACAGATATGATTTTGCAGTGAAATAAATTAGGTTAACTGAAAATTATGTTACTATCAATACGGAGTGCATCAATTCACCGCATATAATTTATCAGTTCCAACAAGTCTGGTCTTTGCATGGAAATTCAGGTTTTGTTCCAGACGGTTAAATCTGGTCTTATCTTTTCAAGGTATGGATTAATGCTGTCGGATTTCAAAATAGATGTGTTAGTGGTTACTATAACTTGCAATACAATTCTACGTGGTTATTTAATCTAAGTGTTATGAGTTAAGAATAAATACGCACGTTACAAAATGCTTAAAAGCTGTTAAGCCATTGAGAGTATGTTGGAGAAACAATTCAAATAAGTATTTATTAACGGCGAGATGGGGATTTTGATATATTTTAATGATTGCAACTATTTTCAATTATATACTTGCCTCATGAAGTATTATGTTAAGTAAAATAATAATTGTATCTCGTGTCTAATTCTAAAATATGTATCTTATTTATCTATAACGCAACATTCAGCCATGCACTATTGTTGTCACATGGACGACTGACCAGCCATTAGTCTTCATACATTCGACACGGCACAAAAATAGTTTCCAGCTACCTGGCAATATCCAGTCCTATCACTAAATGGTGTATGCTGTTTTTTTTTCCACAAACTACTAAATAGGAATGTTTCTAAGAAACACAACTAGCAGAACACTACCAATGCTTTACTCCGGGGCCTAGCCATACTAAAATTGTAATTTTTTTACCGTATTCTCTTTGGAAATTCCTACGTGGTCATTGCTTTTCCTTAGTCTACTAACATGCGGAAATCTGAATGTTATGTAAACAAACGTCACGGGGCATAACGTTCACTTAAATTTCTACTTATAAACCTTCTCTATAGACTTTTACGTGTGAGTGGAAATGTGCTGTGTTTGAAATGAATATTTTTATTAAATTTAATTGCACCAAAATCATGCTAAATATTAATATTGTATGTCAACTAAATTATTATCCTAAATGTTTTCATTACTAGCTAGAAATCTACTTATTTAAATACATGTATAAATTGAAACAAAATGAATAAACAACAAAGTGTAACCATTTAACTATCTTAAATATATGAATGGCATTTGGTCACATGGATTATAAAAAAGGTAACTGCCACTAATAAAGGAACAATTATGACCACACGATTTAACGTTTACATGTTATTCTTAGATTTAATGATTTGGTGTCACAATTAAGAGTTATTAATCTACATATTTATTTACAAACCAGACACCACAAGTTAAAGCTAAAATTGTCCGAGCACAATGGTTGAATTATACTGAGAATTATCTTAGAATGCGAAAGAATTTAATGATTAAATTCACCTCTATTTTGTATGAGGAGGATTTGCTACAATAGCTGATGTGACAATGTTATATTTATAGGATAAACACTCTTGTACCAGAATAACCCATAGAACGAAAAAATTAAAGTAAATCCTTAATGTTGGTTGTGGGATATGGATTATTGCGTTGAGACTTTAAAGGAAGGAACCGGTCATGTAAGCTTAGTTCAGGTGGGGAAATGAGGTAACGCCGCAAGAATGGGCGCACTCTAGCGCTGCAAAATAAAGGCTGAGTAGCTTCGTCGAAAGTCCTCGATGAGGCCGTTTCAAACGATAACCGATAAAATGCCCGCCCTGAAAGCTAGGAGGCAATATCTGATAGGATTTACCTCCTAGAGCAATCCAGAATTATTGACCTAGACCGACAGCTAAACGGCCACAAGGATAACCCAGTTCGGGTAGGATTGGCAAGTACAAAATTAACTACAAACTATTGTAGAAACTATGATGTTAACATTTGAATAAGTATCCTATATTATTCAAGACATGGAAGGAATTTGCACAGGCTAGAACATTATTTTCATCAGATCGATAGATTAACTCGACAAATTTATCTAGCATTTCCATTGTGATATATTTATCATGATCATCTTTGTATGAAGGTCAGTTTAGACTCTCGGCTTTGGCGTATCTACTGGACTCAGCGTCTTCGTATTCTGCTAGATATTTATGGATAGGCGCCATATTTATGTATAGGCACCATTTCTCATCTTCTGTGATGATACGGTACACAAATGTGTGTTTATAACCAAACAAAATATTGTGTGGCAATTTGTAGGCGATTTTCTTTGATATTTTCGTTAAGCTCGTGATGTATTCAGACTCCCAAATTTTCCGCAAATACCATGGAATTAAGTTGAATCATTTTGTGATCGCAGTTGAATTTTTCGATCAAATCCCACAAGTGTCTGTCGAGTTTAGAAGTTGTCCCCTTGCGCATTTCTTTTTAAAATTTGCAAAACATTTCAGTCGTATAGATTATAGTATTGTGCGATTACATTGCAAATATCACAGACGGCTTCAGCAAGCAACTATTGCTTCTTATCTATTGGTTGTCCCATTTCTAAAAAATAAAACGTAATAAAAAATTTAAAACAGCAAAAAAAAGGAGATGATGAGCATTGTTTTGTACGTCAGAAAAAAGACTCTATAAGGCAAAAGGTAGTAAAAAAGAAAATATAAAAAGGGCTACGAATGCATTTCCAACCTAATATATATATATATATATATATATATATATATATATATATATATATATATATATATATATATATATCGCAAACGATAGCTTAACGTTATAATTTTGCGTGCAGGATTCTGCATATTGTGTTTTTTGTATCGTTACGTCGTTTATAGTAACTGATGATGTAACGTATCGCATATCGGATTCATAAAAAGAGTGATAATCATATCTAGTGTGTTATCATAAACTTTTATTTGTAGAAGAATAGAAGTTTATATATTAATACAATTTGATCTACCACCGTGATTACATATATTTTACTCCATTACATATGAATCCAACCGTCACGACTTTTACTGTACATTCCCAACCTCTACAAATATTTAAAATTCATGGTAAAATTGACAAATATCAGGTGGCATTGCCTCATTGCTATATAGCCTTATCTTGTCCCTAATTTGAATGCATAGAGTGAGAAGAGAGTAACTCGTCTCAGTAAACAAGTTAACAACTAATAATATAATCTATCAGGATTCAGTTAATTTACAAGATCCTCGTCTTTGCTTTTTTTTCCAAGTATATCATAGATCTTATAAATTCGCCCGCTATATACTTCAGTTTAATTAAAGGCGAACAAATTAAATTGAATTTGAAATGAAAAAAAAAAGTTCTTAACACTAGTATATATATATATATATATATATGTGTGTGTGTGTTTGTATGTGTGTGCCTGTGTGTGTGTCTTTGTTTCATTGCCGAACGAAGTCGCCAGCTGATGATATCTTCCCTGTTTCATATATCATCAAGATATTTTACCTTTCTACTAAGCTGGGTGCAGGTATACGCATGTGTATATGCACATGAGTTTGGAGGAATATATATATATATATATATATATATATATATATATATATATATATATATATATATGTATATATATATATGCGCGTGTGTGTGTGCACGTATGTATACATATATATATATATATATATATATATATATAATTGTATATATATACTTTTCAAGAGACTGTGATCTATTCTGCCTTCAAATCAGCTGGTAAAAACTTAGGTGATGTTAACGCTCCCCCTCTGGAGAGGAGTATATTGAACTAGACATCTTGGTTAATGGTATAATGCTTTAAGTGGTGGATGTTATTGTCTACTTTCGAAGTGTATTATCCACGGATGGCTCCTTGGAAGATGATATATACACCCGCATCTAAAATGCATTTGGGAAACTGGAGAAGAGGCTGTAGTGTGATCGTAGACTCCCCATTAACACCAATATTGGCGTGGATAGTGTTGTGTTGTCACACTGTTTTTATATGCTGCAGAAAATTAGATGACCCACCAGAGACACATTAACATTCTAGAACATTTCCATCAATGTAAAGAATTTTGAATATCAAGCGGCAAATGCACATACCAGACACAAACGTACTAGAAAAAGCACAGTGCCCGAAAGTTGAAATCATGGTTACCACTGCGCACTGGCTTTAGGCAGGTCACTTGCACGTATGGCCCATGATCGTCTCCTGAAGTGACTCTTCTTTGAAAAACTTGCGTGAAATAAGCTTCCCCAACACAAGCCCAGATTGCGATACAAAGATGGCTTTAAACGCATTCTGAGCGATACAAATATTGATCGTGGCGTAGGGCAGAAATTGGTAAAGAAAATACCTGTAGTTCTCTTCAGATTAAGAGGATTGTGCTAGCAAAATGTAGAAGGTCACGTAGGAGGGAAGATCTGGAATTTTTGCCAGGCAACCATGCAGATTCGATCTTTGAAAAGTGTGGTCACGTTTTCCTGTCAAACGCAGGGTATGTGAGCCACCTGAAGTCTCACAATAAAAGATTATCGTGATCCAATGTTCCACAGCGACCTTATACCATATTGTGTGTAATATGCAGTAAGGTATGCAGCTCTACATCTGAACACGGAAGGCACACGGGTGTGTACAAAGACAATATTCCTCATCTGGATCCAATCAAATCCGTTAAGACATTGAACTTGGTGTGTCATGTATTTCATCACCCCCTCTAAGTCAGCTGCAGGCATTAAAAATCACCGGAGGACACATGAGAAGATACTTTGTATAGTATATGAATCTTGAGACGGCAATCGTTTTTGAAGATGCTGTAATCTTCATATATATAAGTAGTTACCAACGCATACACCGGTGTTTCCAGGTCGAAAGATTATGGCATATATGACGTCATCTGATATGACGTCAGAAAGAGGTCATATTTTCTGGCGTCATCTTGTATGATTGCATATATGGCGTATATTGTGAATTAGCACACATAAATATGACATTATTATAGCATATGTGTACATGTGTGAGTGTATGTAATGCATTATTTATTAATAGAAAATTGAAAATATTACTCACTACTAATTCTAGCTATCAGTGAAACCATTATTTTAATAACCATTTACATGCATGTTTTTCTTCATATTATCTTTGTTCGAAGTTTTTTCTATAGATCGTTTTTGCATTGATCTAATGTTCAGCCAAGTTCTTTATGTAAGTAAGTTTGTATTATATATATATATATATATATATATATATATAAATATATATATATATATAATTTGTTACACAATAATCTTGTAATTACATGATTTTGACGTAATCAATAGCTGTATTAGAAATTATTATTTTAAACATTTCTATAGATCAGAATATATTTATGCACCAAACTTTTGTTCCAATGTTTTTCCAATATCATCCGTAAATCAGGCAGCCTTAGCTATGAGCAGTCAACAAGCGAGTCGCATGATAGAAACAAAATCGAAAGTATTTTTTTTTTAGTTTTGCGCTACACCCGCCTTTATTTGACAGAAGTCCGTAAGCGTAAATATACATCCCGTTGTGAAGTAAATATTCATTATTGTCTACGGGAGAAATGTTGGCTCTATATAAATATTGACGTGTTTTGTCAATGGTAACAATGATAGGAATAGCAAAGCACATTGCTATGTTACTTGCATGTAAAGAATATTTTAAAGACAAAATCTATAACTAAACATCAACGTATCAGATGTGATTAACAATTAATTTATCTAAGTTCAAATTGAATACTTGGATTACTAAAGAGTTCTTATAATGCAAAAATATATTCCTCAAATTTGATTAGATATTAAACAATAAGATGATTAAATTAATTTGCCTGTCGAATATGAAATGCATACAAATTTACGTTGGCATAGTAAGATTTGATTTTTATTTATCCCATTAACCTGCGGAAAATACATTAAAAACGGTAATAGAAACAAAATAGCATGTATTTTTGCTTTCCTTGTACTGTTAAAGCATTAAGTCAGGTTCACAAGATAGTTATTCTTGTGGTTTTTAAATTTTCAATTCAGATGAATATATCTTAATTCAAATAAGATCAAAAGATGCTTCATCATAATCAACACACATTTGCCAAAGCAAAACAAGTGTATTCATAGCTATAAAGTAAAAAAAAAAAAAATTGCGTCCTTGTGACAATGAATTCGCTGAAAGCCTTTTTGATTTTGCTTAGGCTTTTAAAACATATCTCATGAAGATATTTATCGAGATGCTTAATCAGTATGTGAGAAGCCTGGAGAGGATGGCGGATGAGCCAGTGTTCGTAGCCAGATTCGTCCAATGTCTCCAACGTCGGTTTCGCAACGCGCAGTCGCGGAGGAAAATTGGAGTTTTCTATTGGCGTATGCTGATTGTTTTTGTCGAAGTTTCTAATGAATTCCCTCCATTTTGACAGGACTTTTCTGCTGTAATTGTGCCCCCGGCATTCTAAAAATAATAGATGAGACCGGTCGAGCACCACCATAACAGCTAGCATGAGCTTCTATTGGGGCACCTCTAGCTTCGGAAAGTGTCGTCGATCTTTGTCGACCTCTAACCACTGAACGTAGCGTCGCTGGTTGTTGAAAAGAATCCATTTTTCATTGAAAGTCACAACCCGGTCAGGAAACGGATCGTTCTTTTGCGTAAAAGAAGAGATGGCATTTTATAAGTGCGTGTCTTTTATATGTCCTTCAAGTCGTGAGGCATTCGTTGTAAGCCTATCACTGCTTTCTCGGTATTTTCATGGCAAGTGCTTGTCTGAGCTCCAATCTATCGTGCCCCTCGCCAAACATTCACGAAAATCACTCGCCTAGTTGAAAACATTATCAATAATTTCCCCTACTCTTTATCCGTTCCTAAACCCGAACGTAGATTCGATAAACAAAGCTTTTTTAGAACTGCACACCTGTGAAACTCTCTTCCATTTGCCTGCTTTCCTGCTAAGTATAATATAGTCGTCTTCAAGTTCAACGTAAACAAGTTTTTGATGAGCGGTCCCCCTTAAGTAATCAAATTTACCAAATATCCACTAATAACAATTACTGCGTCACTGTCTCATTGACCAATGTACATTAATTAACCCTTATCCTCAAGTGACTTCTGGAACTTGAGAGCTGACTTTTTTTATATAACGAAAATGTATTTATCAAGTTATTTTGCCTTTCTAATCCCTCTCACTTTGTTTGAAATCAGCATATACGTTACGTCTAATGCAGAAGAAACTTCTCGAATAGTTGTGCATTGATTGGCTTCGACTAATGCTTTTAATTCATCGTTGTAAATATCCGATGGCCGGCCACTGCGCTCAAAATTTTTGGCTCGTCACCGCTACGAAATTTCTTAAACCGCCATTGTGCTCTGCGTTCAGTAGTAGTTCCTGGGCCAAACATTTCGTTTATATCGCGGGCTGTTTTGCAGCTTTTCCGTCTAGCTTGAACTGAAATGAGAAATTTATGTAAATTTGCTTTTTTCCATTTTGATTCAACGTTTTGAAAAGAAGACATAATTGCTGTAAAACAGTTGAAATTTAAACCATTAGATGGAGTGAAAAACGTTCTTTAAAATCGTATGCAAATTTAACGTATTATAACCATAGTTTATTTGAAAATGCATTATTTTAAATCAAAATTATTTTTAATGCATCATTTTAAATAAAAATTATGTAAATTATATCATATTCAATCAAAATTAATAATTCCGAAAGAACTGCCATGTCTACATAATAGCTGAGAATTTATAAATCAAAGCTCTCGGTTTTACATTCACAGGTTACTTGAATTGGAACAAAGAAATAGAAAATATTTCGAAGAATGCTTACAGAAGTGGAGTTACGGCGAACATGCTACAAAAATATTGCTAAGTTACAATATATTTCTCCAAGGCACCATGCACACATACATGTAATAATGTTGCCATATAATGGTTGGTTTACCACCCACCTTTATGCCAATATGGAATTATTTTCAAAACTAATCTGCACTCTATAAGGTCGTGCACTGTCAATCAAGCTCTAAATTACTACTTAATTATCACGACGTTTTTTTCTATGTTTGTTTTACAAGTAGTTCCATAAAATTTGCTCGGAAAACTTGTAGAATTGGCATTTATTCAACAGGCAAAGAGAGAGCAACACAAAGGGGCATCATCATAGATGTCCCCTGAAGCTCCAAAACCCGTTAAAGTCCCCCCACATGGCTAGGCACGTAGTATTCTCCCACACTATTTTACTTATTCAACTGTACTAAAAGACAAAAGTGTGTCCTTACTCAAATGCCTATACGATAGTCTCTGAATCATGTTTCAGTGACAGTTTACTTTGTTCGTGAATAATGTGAGTAATAAAATCCTAATTGACTTGTCATAAAAAAGCATGTGATCGGTTAATTTTCAAAAGCTATACTGACGTGTATACATTTTTAATATTTTCTTTTACGTTTGTAGCCCCCCCCCCGTCATCTTTACAGTTATTAGAAAATCCATAACATTACATATGATTTTCTTTCCCAAAGCATTAAAATAAACTTATATATCTTTCACCATTTTGACTTGGCATATAATTCTATTGCACTACTTTATGTCTAATAGCCGGTTTGTTTAGTAGAATTGCATTTGAATTTTACAATAGAATTTAGTTACATGCAACAATCGTGTATTTATTGAATATATCATATCGCGTGATTTCTGTATCGGTTCCAAACATTCTTCACCTGAGGCTATTCCGTAACAATACAACTCTACAGTCACATTTTTTTTTAAATTCCGTTATAATAGTTGTGCTAATGAATTCATGCCCACTTTCTTTTCGTCTTTGTTCTTTATTTTACAAAATTGACATTTCTCGTCTTATTCTCTTCCTTGGCCATTATTCTTTTTGGAACGGTTTGAATCATTTCCTGCTTCGTTCAATTCAGCTAATTTTTTGATGGTTTCCTAGTATTCATCTATTCGCTCTTCTGGTAGCTAATTCTAATATAAAACACGATTCTTTTGCTGCTGATTGTTCTCTTCCAACATATAACTGTAGTTTTTTCAGATTAAACTCCACAGTCAATTCTTTACATGAGATGGCTTCATTCCTTGTCCAGTGAATAACTTAGTAAGCCGTAAAATCGTGTTTGATTTATGGATTAACGGAGACCCATTTATCAAAATTCCCATAGCCTTATATACATGACTTTCACATAAATTGTTTTAGAGATTATTAAAATAAAAATCAAGTTTTACTTATTTCTGTCATTTTAGTAATTCATAGGTTATTAAGACTGAAAATAGTATTTTTAAAATAATTATGTATATCAAACGATGAAGAGTAAGATGAATCCAAAAAACAGCGCATATGTTTTGTGAAAATCTACTACTAAGTAGACTTCAACTACTTAGTAGATTTATCATAGAATTTTACACGATACCGGAACAGTTAATTATAAATAATCGATAATATACATAGAGAAAAAAGTGGATAGTATGCACACGCACTCACACACACATCTATCTATCTCTCTCTCTCTCTCTCTATATATATATATATATGCATATATATGCATACATATGTATATACATATATATACATATATATACATATATAAGTATATCTATATACATATATATCTATATATCTATCTATCTATATATATATATATATATATATGAGCAAACAGTCAATAAAATATGTTAAAAACACTTTGAAATTAGTTAAAAACATATTTAATTTCAAAAGGAAACACTAGATAAATGGATAGTCCTTAATCCGCGGAGTTTCGAAGAAATACTTTCCTTCTCATCCTAGGGTAGGAATTAGCATAATGCGGGATCGGATTTTGCATGCAGAAGTATTTGATGAAACAACAAGTAAGTCAAAGATCTTACTTGAAAACAAAAAAGTGAAGCAGAGGGAATATGGTAAAGAAAAAGGTGATTACATATGAATGGATAGTCTGGTGGAAGATAAAAATCTAGTGACGGTAAAATCCAAATGTAAAACTTCAAGAAAGTAAAAGAATTTCCATTTGTACAAGTAAAATCCAAGGAAATCCCGTAATTGGAAGAAGATGGTCCATAATAATCCAAAGGCAGAAATCCATGGAATAATTCACAAAAATGTGTACAAGGAAAAGAAAAAGAAAAGATTCCAATAATATTAATAAAAGAAAAATAAGATGTGCTTTTCACTCTACTTCCGAGACATAAATATAAATAAGAAAGATCTGGAAAGAGAAAGAAGAGAAAAAATGATGATAAAGTTAGATATAAAATATAAAATAAAGTAAAGGGAAACAAAATTCCAAATGACCCAGACAGGAAATGTTAAAGGCGCAAAAAAATATAAAGGGCAAAATAATATAGGTCAACTGAAATGTACCGGTCATCACTTAAAAAAATGTCAGCAAGAGTTGTTAAACGACACTAAAAGGAAAACAAAAATAGATAAATAAATAAATAATACATATGTAGAAAATAAAGAATAAATAAAGAAATAAAAAATAAAATATAATAAAAAATAAAATATAATATATAAAATAAAATAAAATAAGAATAAAAATAAAAATAAAAAAATACAAATTATTTAAGGGGAGAGGATGGCCGGTATCTGCAAATTCAGGAAAAAAATGTAAGTAAATTCATATAGTAAAATGACAGTGTGGGTAGATTGATATAATAGATAAAGAGGAAAGTTTAAAGAATAAAACAGAAAATGCAGATAAAAAATGCAGATAAAAAACCGGCCATGCAAAGAAGAGATAATTAATTAAATTAAAGGATTATTAAATTATAAAGTATGTCGACAAGCAATAAAGTTAAAGAAAAAGCTTTATATCTATATAAAAGGTAAAAGTAATAACTATGTAATTTCAAATTGCCATAATTAAATTTGGACTTATGTTTATAGAAAGAGATTAGTTCATTTTTAGAATTTATTATATTGTTAATTTGAGGGGAAGCACTTATAGTTATAGCTTCGGTTGTGCAGAGGCGACATGATATAGAGCCTGGAGTATAAGACATAACATTTTTTTTATAATAGTCCATTTGATTGAGAAGGGAGTATTGTTAGAGTTAAGTTTTTTTTTAATTAAAGTGGTTATAAGCTCTATTTCCTATTTGGTTTTATCGAGTTTCATATCAGGCTGAGATAATTTTATGGATATTAATTCTTTAATATTTATAATTTACTTTATTTTACTTTCTTGGATCATTTTGGAAAATGCAATTGTAATTTTCATTATATAAATATATATATATATATATATATATATATATATATATATATATATATATATATATGTATATATACTGGCATTTCAGTCCGGCGTTGTCCGGGTGTAAGGATGCGTATGTTGAGCAAAAAAAAAACATGGTAGTAGGAAGGCAGGCTCGAAACCGTACCGCAAAGGAGGAAAAGAACGGGGTAAAACCTAACGTTTATGCTGTTACGACCATCACTAAACCGAAAGCGGCATTTTTTTTAAATTAAAGCTATACAATCTAAACGAGAGGATAACTTTCAATAATATCGGTGAATAAAAGTGACCCCCCTGAAGAAAAGTGCCTAGTTGAAGGCGAAGATATTAATGTTTTTAGCCAATTTTTCGATATTTGTCGTATGAAAGGTCACACATTAAAACGATACTGATCTTTGTAAAATCCGTCGCCTCTATTGAAAGTTTAAGGCAGACATGCAAACATACATACATACATACATACATTTATATATTGGTAACTAAAAATTTTCGACCGAAACTGATGAAAAAGCTTGCCCTATCTCTGAATACACTTTATGTAGAATTTCAAATATTTAGACCAGAAATTCGGATAAATTTGGAAGAGACCGCAGAGGTAATTTTATTTTTAAATTTTGATCTCTATTTTGACCCTTTAAAATTTATTGTTTTAGGCTCTAATCTAGTTATTACGTTAGATCCATACTCAAGGAACCTATCTCTAAAATTTCAAGTGCGTAGAACCAAAATTGTCAGAGGAGTTAGGTAGAGTTCTCAAAGGTCAAATCGTTAGCTTTGACCCCTTAATCGGCAAATTTTTTGCCAAAAACCAATCACATCGATTTTCCCAAATCTCCCTACTCTATATATAAAATGTCGAGTCTGTAGACTAAAGATTGGCAGAGTTATTGCGTAGGGAAATGTACACAAACACATACATAGATACACACACCGACACAGGGACACGTTTACTTTATATATTTATATATATATATATATATATATATATATATATATATATATATAAACTAGCTATTAAAAAGGGAAGACTGTTGTTTTTTGTATTCATGGTAAAAAGAAGGGCATTCGATGGAGGTTAAGAAAAATGTTAGATACAAAAATGCCGTAGAGTCGGCCGACCGGGTTTCGCCCTCGCATTTCCAAACCGAATTGAGTTTATTTCTTCTTTTTTTGTATAGGGGAATGCATTTAAACGGGGAGAACGACTAAAATAAAAGCAAACTATCGGAAGAAAATGAAGGAACGACTAAAATAAATATATCATTATGATATTTGTACAATGCAGAGGAAACTCTTTAAAGACTTATCTCCAAACCCAAAAGACCATGTGTTTGCTTACTGAGAAAAGGTATCTTTAAACGGACATTAATACTAAGTCTTTCAGATGAAATAACGAGCATTACTTAAAATAGAAAATAAGTCACTGCTGAAATGCATTGCACATCGTGTTTTTTTAAGCTAATAGTCCGTTATAACTAAAACATACGTATTACTTAAAATGTCCGTTAATCGGTAGTTTCTATTCTGCGTTTTACTAAGTACCTGTTGTTGGATCCGACCATCTAACCTAAGAGTTGTTCTGCCAATGTAATAAGTACTGAAAGTACATTTAAATTGATAAATTACATTATTCATATGATGGAGGCTTAACATCCTTTCGAGAGGATGGCATTAATGATTTTATCGAAAAGAGCACATGTACATTGGTGGCAAAATAGCAATGTTCAACAGTTGAGCTAATCTGTTCGGCGAATTTTTTAATAAATGCCCCTAATTAAAGTAAATTAATGTAAATTGGACATATAGCCGCCATCTTAGTTTTTATTTGAATTTGTTTTGTTTAACTTTTTATGACAGAGTTAATCACATCAAGAGGATTCTAATTATTGGACAATATATTGGTTATCGTTATTAGTTCTTTATTTAATGTAGATTGTGAACAAATGATGAGGGCACAAAGTGTTAAGGTCAAAATCAAATTATACTTTCGTTTGGTAGGTCAAAATTAATCCCAACGTGTATACAGCCCCGTAAACGTTGGTTTACAGTAAATTGATATTAGATAATTTAAAGGAGGCATCGTTATTTATACATCAAGGAAGGCTAAAGTATAGTTGCTTTCTCCCTTATATAGGTATACCTTATAGGTATACTTTAATATGGATGAAATTTCTTGCGTAAAATGAAGAATTTGTTTGCATCAGTTTGATTATTGAATAGGCAAAATGGATCATAGATATCATAGATAAACGGTTTCATATGTTCATGTTTTTTTAATATTCACAAATATATTCGCTATTATGTGTCCAAGGACTGAGTCCATTGCCACGCCATCTATTTGCCGATACACTATAACGTGTAAACCGAATTCGACCGATGTTGTTGCAAATTTCATTAGCTAAATAAATATGCTTTCAGGAATGGAAAGACGTGATATCCGACTAAGATATAAAAAAATCACTGCAGCTATCTATTGTTTCCAAAATAGGGGCACAAGTGAATAAAGTGCTAATATCATAGGAGCACATGAATTTATTGGCAAGTTTATAATTTTGCATATAATTAGCAAACTGCAATGGATTTTTTTAGCAGTAGTTACTATAATAATTCACTACTGGTTGTAAAATGTTGAAAATGCATTTTGCAACCTTGTGTTGTGCAGACCCTACCATGAAGCCCTTACAGAAATATCCGTTTTATGCTTTTTAGGTAAGCAATACAGCCTGGGGAGAATACAGCGTGAGGGTCTGATCTCATTAGCAAGGGCATAAGAGAGTACGTCGCTTTTCATCCACTTTACTAATTTTTTCTGAAATTTAGATTCTAAGGAAGCAGAATCTAAATTTCACAAATGTTATAATCTAAACTGCTAATTTTAGAATGCGAATTTTTCAAAAGTATCCACAATAAGACATGCTCATTATTCGAGCATGCAATGACATACCTTATATAAGCAATCTCCTTTCATGTGGTTGTGGATAGGAGGTATTCTTTTATTTCGGTTATATATGAATTCTGACTCATGTAATGTATTCTGTTTAAATATCAGAAAGGTGATATATTTTATGTATTTGAGTTTGATTTGAAATAAGTAACCATAAACGTATTATTCCATTAAATTTACTTAAAAGCGAACAGATGTATCTGTCTTATAACTGCGACCACATATACCGCTTGAGTATAAATACACAAAATATCCTCTAGTCGATACTAAAATAAACTAATCAGAATCAAATAGTAAATACGTATTGTCCTCTTCTATAAAACATCATCTAAAAATACAATAAAGTGTATTCGCTTAGAAAAATGGTGATTACATTTACCTAAAGATATTTCCTACAACATGTAGTACTAAATTTATATGAAGTTATATTGTTTTAAGTAAATAATATACATTTATGATTATAAAATATGTTATACTCATCTAATAAAACAGTTTACAATATTAAACATTAATTTTCATAAAAAAAACGCATACTCAATTTGGGATATTATATAGAAACGCTAATTTAAATAGAACCATGTAAATCAATTTGTAGTGAGAAATTAATTCAACTTTATAGAAGCTTACAATCTGCCCGGCACCGCTAAGTCGTAAGATACGCTTAAATATTGTATTTTAATTCATGTAGATTTCGTATTTATATAAAGTAAATTATTCTTATATATTGTATCAAATATATAGTAATATAAACAAACGTCGCCAGGTCGTCATATTTCTTACTACATAGCCGATTTATTATTATATTGAAACTTGTCAAGTTTGTAGTCCTTATTAGTCATATATAAGTACATAATTATGCAAATACATATGCATGTATGTATACATGAGTATGTTTCAGAATTTTTCCATCTTCAATAAATTCAGCGTAATAAATAAATGAACCAATCGTCCATAATAATAAAATAATAATTTGTTACTAAATTACAATAACAAAAAATAAATGTTTAATTAAAGTTCGCTTTCTCAGAGGAAATATGCAGATTCCTTAAACGAATTCATTAAGCAGAAGTAGTTCACATATCCAGATTAAGTATATTAATAGGTTCGTTTAATATGTTTAAACTATTGAAATTAGTTTTTAATATGAATCTCACTGCAAGTAAAATTTCAATTATATATATATATATATATATATAGACAGATAGATAGATAGATAGATCGATAGATAAACTAGAGTATATGTCATGATTGAGTGCACACAATTTGTTAACATCTTTAAGATGATCTAAAGTTATCTAAGTTTTATTTCTCTTTATCGAACTAAATATCTGACATCATATGTGATATCAAAAGTTTATGATTCAAACATTATATGCCTGTCTGGCTGGAGAATTGAATGGTGGTTCCAGATCCATACATCGAATTTGGAGAAAATGTTGGGACAAGATTTCATCAACCTTTCTAACGTTATTAAACTATATGGAGTGACACGTTATTCGTATGGACACATGATACGGAACTCCAATTGCGAAATTTAAGAGTTAAGTAGCAGATGTTAACGGTAAACAGTACCAAGTGTCCAGCACACA
Source organism: Euprymna scolopes (assembly GCF_053919585.1). Lineage (NCBI taxonomy): Eukaryota > Metazoa > Mollusca > Cephalopoda > Sepiida > Sepiolidae > Euprymna > Euprymna scolopes. The sequence goes on along the minus strand of NC_136485.1, from coordinate 31,016,838 downwards.
TCTCTTAGCATATTCATTTTTCCGCTGTACGCCGATAAAATCAACTTGATCTAATTGACAAAAATAGCATTTAATATGAGTCATCCATGTATTTGCAGTGTATTTGGTTCACATCGGATCTCACTTCTCAGTTCAGGGAGAATCTGGTTATCATTTGATAGAGCATGTATTTAAGCAAATTTTAAGGATACACCATCTGGAGGGTCAATGGTAGGTCAATTCATGATCAAACTTTTACTGATGTTATCAGGTTATATCCCATATCAGTAACAAATGATAACGCACAGTCTGTTGAACATACATTTCTAAACTTGATCAATAAGCTAGGCATCTATTGGCCATTATCTGTACAATAGAGTGTGAAACTGAAGAAATGATTTTTTTTAACGAACTAGAGCTTTTAGTCGGTTCAAACCCGGCAAATGTAAAACAGTAAACTAAGAATAATTGTTTTATACCAAATTAATAGATGTGTATTGATGAGTGTAAGCTCATTTTGCACAGAATAATGCATATTAGTCCTCATTAATGCCACAGTACCCATTAAACAAATATCAGAATATTTAGCTCGTTGCCATAAAAACTGATCATACGAAATACCAGACTGATCGTTGGTAGTTTCCGATAAACAGACAGAGAGAAGATGAAATATACATAAATTTATCATTAGATAACTGTCAAAGTAGTTTTTCGATTGAGTGAAATTGTACGAAATTCTCTTGTAGATGTTTATTTTTTATTTATAAAATAAAATATATGAATTTCAAAGACAGCATGCTATAATAATAATACTATTAATCTTAGATTCGTTTGCAGACATTCTAGATGTAAACTAGCGTCCTCTTAATAACAATAAACACGCCCATTCTCGGACAACGTTCATCAAATAAGCGAATTGAAGAACTTGTTTTATATCCTAATACTTAATTCAATATAAAATGACATTTTTCAAAAGGAATATCTAAAATGATGATCTACAACAAATTTAATAGAACTACATATAATTTATTGATCTTTTTGTGATTATTTCCGATTAAGAGAGCATTTATACACTTATTTTCTAAGAATAATTTTTCCTAATTTCCGGTTCATGCCATTATGCTCGGTTATTGTTTGCACAAAAACATTCAGAATTAATACACTTTTACTTCACATAATAAATGTAATTAGATATCAATATGATGTTATAAGAATATAGATATTGAAACATAAATGAATATTTAATGGGATATAACTATACAACCAGCCATCTTCACATATATACCCATACATACACACACACCCACATATATATTTATATATGTACATACATATATATATATATATATATATATATATATATATATATATATATCCATATACATATATATGTGTGTGTGGGTATGTGTGGGGGGTGCGTGTGTGTGGGTGTGTGTGAGTGTAGGTGTCGAGGGTGTGTTTTCCGTAATTTATAACCTGTTTCAATTTTAAGATAAAATACGTACGGAATACATTTATGAAGCAAATTACAACGCAATATTATGTAATATTTATTTGTTAAAAATTCGTATTCCAACGTTTTACGCAATGTTCATAATTTTGTACATTATTTTCCTCGCCATCGTGTTCAATTGAAGAAAAAGTTAGTATATAGAATCTGCGTTTTGTTGATTTGCGGTTATATTTTCTAATGCCGGAAGATTATGTTTGGCGCGCGATATGCAATTCAAAGTTTTGGCTTCTGATATATATATATATATATATATGCGTTGATTAAATTTTATAATAAAATACTATATAAAACAAATCAAAATTTAATATTCTGTAGAGTAAAAAACAAGAAATATTTGTTGAAATGTGTTATTTCAGCGAAAAAAGTCATCATCAGAATTTTATAGAAAACTAGACTACCCGTGACCCGTTGGGTCAGTATGTTATATAAGCTATGGAAGTCATGTATAAGCGTGACACTTGTGACGTAAAGAAAATCAAATTTGACATGACAGAAACATTTCTGTGAAAGTATATTAAAATGAAAAATCACGGACGGATCATTCAAACATGAAAAAAATATTCCTGCATATTCGTGTAAAGTTACCTATTTTTCCGAATAATCGCTCAAAAATCGAAAATTAAACATGATTTTCCTACGAATCGAACACCGAGGAAAGTCATTTAGCAGCAAAAACGCACATGAACCTACCAATGAGAAATCTAAGAATGAAAAACCCATATTGGAATCCTTCAACCAAGTTATAGAAATTTAAAATCTAAAAAAATAATTAATAAAACCTGAAGCAAAAAATAGAACCAAAATAAATAAAATAAAATAAAACTAATATTGAAACACATTAGTAAATCTGTCAACAAATTCACCGTTCTCACACAACTATTTTGTATCTAGAAATGTAAACAAATAATAAAAATGAAGGAAGCCCGGAAAAGGGACGGATAGGGGGTAGTCGTAGTAGTAGACTTGGCTTTACTACAATTGTTCTTATGTTTGCCAACAGGTTAAATTTGTTTAGTTGTAAGAAAATTGCGACGGTATAGTTGTATAAAGAATAGTTACAATACACCCCCACTCTTCTCATGGTAAATAGTAATTTCGAAATAATAACGTTAATATTTCAGGGCGCAGGTCAAAATCTTCAAAAGAAGTGATTTGTGTTTATTTGTTTATGTTGTTATGGGTTAATGTTTATGCGCGCATGCGAAACCGGATGTCGTAAACCGGAAAGTGGGATGCATCACTCGTTACAAGGTCATTTGAGTTGTTTAATTATATAGATTTCTCTCGCCAGTACTTCGACTCGCATATCACGAGCGTCAAGTGGAATATTCCGGCATTAGTAAATATCAACGAAGACCTACAACAACCGGATTATTTAATATTTTTTTTCCTTTTACAACATGACAAGAGAAACTGTATAAAATTTTAATGATGACGTATATCGCTGAAGTATTAGTTATAAAATAATAAATATTTATTCATTTTACATAATATTGCGCTGATATTTGTCCACAAAAGCATTTCTTACGTATTATATATATATATATATATATATATATATATATATATATATATATATGTATGTATATATATGTATACATTCTAATCCACATTTGTCATCAATTGAAATGAATGGCTCTCGTCTTCAGGAGGCCTCAAGTTTTGACAAGCTTCTGGGCTTGACCATTACTCCAGATCTTAAATGGAACACGTATATCAAATCTGTTGCCAAGGCCGCTGGAAAAATGGTGGGATCTTTCTATCGATCCAGTAGATATCTCACTGCTGATGCTATTCTCTATCTATATAAGAGCCAGGTACGTCCAAGGATGGAATACTGTTGCCACATCTGGGCAGGAGCTGCTAGAAAGAACTTGTCCTGCCTTGATAGAGTTCAAAATAGACTTCGTAGCCTCGTAGGAGATGTCCTTTTCTCCTCCTTGCAACCTCTATCTCACAGAAGAGATGTTGCGAGTTTGTCTCTGATGTATCGTTATTTTCATGGAAAGTGTTCAACTGAGCTTCAATCTATGGTCCCCCCTCGCCAAACTTTCACAAGAAACACTCGTCTAGCTGTAAACACTATCAATAATTTCCCCCACTCTTTATCTGTGCCTAAACCTAAACGTAGATTCCATGAACAAAGCTTCTTTCTTAGAACTGCACGCCTGTGGAATTGTCTTCCGTTTTCCTGCTTTCCGGCTGACTACAATATGGTTTTGTTCAAGTCTAAAGTAAATAAGTTCTTGATGAGCCGTTCCATATAAGTTATTAAATTTACCAAATGTTCATTACTAATGATTACTATATTGACCAACTTCTACTGTACACTCTTTAACCCTAATCCTTGAGTGGCCTCTGGGCCTTGATAATGTGGTGATGCCTTTGTAAAAAAAAAAAAAAAAAAAAAAAAAATATATAAGGATATGATATAATTAGATCGGTATAGTAAATAAGCTACATTATCTGCTTTGTTTCATCATATAATTCTTCGGGAAAAATTCGGCGACACTTTTTATAGCCATATATAAGTATTATAATAAAGACATTAGACCTTACGGAATGGAGAGTCATTTAAATTGCTATTAAAAGTTGATATGGAGTAATACACGTAAACTATGATGTAACGCAATCTTACGCTATATTTAAGTACATGTTTTATTAGTTTGTGTTTACTTTATCATTCAGAAATCCAATATGTAATTCCACAAGTTATGATCAACGCTAAATTTTTCTACGCAAATAAAAATAAAGGTACTGTTAAAAAAAAAAAATAATGTGCGATATAATAATCAGCTGAAAAGAGAAGTAAACCGTTAGGTGTAATACTATATGGAAAGTTGTTGAATGTGTGAAAATAGATTTCTCTAGTTTGTTAGGACATATTTGCGCGATTTTTAGCGAAACAGTTTATAGTCGAAGTAAAACCAAGTAAATTAAAGCGATCTACTAGAAATGTATTAAATGACGAAAAAAAACTAACACACAATCACACAAAAAACGCACGCACAGAAACACACCCACAGTTATACATATATATATATATATATATATATATATATATATATATATATATATATATATATACTCCAGATCTGAAATGGAACACGTACATCAAGTCTGTTGCCAAGGTCGCTGGAAAGATCATGGGATCCTTCTACCGCTCCAGAAGATATCTCACTACTGATGCAATTCTTTATCTATATCAAAGCCAAGTACGTCCAAGGATGGAATAGTGTTGACATATCTGGGCAGGAGCTGCTAAAAACAGCATATCCTGCCTTGACAGAGTACAAAATAGACTTCGTGGCTTAGTGGGGGATGCCCTTTTCTCTACCCTGCAACCTCTCTCCCACAGAAGAGACGTTGCGAGCCTATCCTTGTTTTATCGTTATTTCCATGGAAGGTCTGAACTCCAATCTTTGTTCCTTCCTCGCCAATCTTTCACGAAAAACACCCGTGTAGCTGAATCCACTGTGAAAATTCCCCCCACTCTATATCTGTGCCTAAATCAAAACGCGGATTCCATGAACAAAGCTTCTTTCTTAGAACTGCACGCCTGTGGAACTCTATTCCGTCTGCCTGCTTCCCTCCCGACTACAACTTGGATGTCTTCAAGTCCAATGTTAACAAATCCCTAATGAACCGCCCCCTTAAGTAAACACTTCATCAAATCTCCACACTAAAGTAATGTACTTGCAATAACCCTTATCCGTGAGTGGCTTCCGGGCCTTGATAAGTGGTGATCACTGTGTAAAAAAAAAATATATATATACATATGTATATATATATGTATATATATATATATATATATACATACACATATATACACTCCCCCACATATATATGTGCATATACAGTGATGATCATATTTATTGGCACGGTAAAATAAAAGTTAAATTTTGTCTAATAAATTCTAAAAAAGGGATTAAATTAAAGAAAATAACAAAGTATATTATGTATTTTTAACTGGCCTTTCCGATGCAGCAATCGGATTTTAGAAAAAATAAATAACAAAGGAACAACAAACATAATTGCAAAAAACCCTTGTTCAAAATTATTGGCACGATTTATTTAATAATCAATTGTATAGCCTTTGGCCTTGATTACCTTCCTCAGTCGCTTTTCATAGTTTACAACCAAGTTCTTGCACTCTTCAGTAGTAATTTTAGCCCACTCTTCGTGACAATAATCCTCCAATTGAATAAGATTCTTAGGCTTCCTTTGCATTACCCTCAATTTTAATGTTCTCCATAAATTTTCAATTGGATTAAGGTCTGGGCTTTGTGATGGCCACTCCAAAACATTAATATGATTGTCCTCAAGCCATTTCTTAGTCAGTTTAGCCGAATGCTTTGGGTCATTATCTTGCATGAACCACCAACGACGACCAAGTGAGAGCTCTTTAGCAGAGTCTTTCAGGTTTTCATCCAATATTTTAACATAATCTTCCTTTTTTATGCTACCTGTGACCTTAACAAGTCGCCCTGGTCCAGAGGCAGCAAAGGATCCCCAAAACATCAAACTGCCTCCACCGTGCTTCACTGTGGGTATGGTGTTCTTAGGCAGGAAAGCTTCGCCAGATTTTCTGTAAATATAAGACACTTTATTATGGCCAAATAACTCTATTTTCGTTTCGTCAGTCCATAGAACACGTTTCCAGAATGCAACATCTTTATCAATATGACGTTTTGCAAAGGCTAGCCTTGCTTTCAGGTGCATAGGCTTCAATAAGAGAGTCTTTCTCGGACGACATGCTTTTAAACCAGCTCTCTTCAAAACTCTACCAACTGTATGTCGAGATATATTCACTCCAGAGGTGCTCTGTTCATCAACAATCTCCCCAACAGAGATCCTTGGGTTTTGTTTTACTTGTCGAACAATTTTCCGTTCATCTCTTGGGGAAAGACTCCTTTTTCTCCCTCTACCCTCTAAACTCATAACGTGGCCTTGCGATTTGAACTTGTTTATTATGGCTCTAACAGTGGATTTGGGAAGGTTTAGCTTCTTTGAAATCTTATCATAGCCCTCCGCATTGGTATGGCATGCTACAACAAGCTTCCTGACGTCTTCGCTGTGTTCCTTAGTTTTACCCATGGCGATTGAAAATTATAATTTAGTCACTTATAATAGTTTAAATAAATCGCTATCTAAAAATTATCTGAAAAAAATTATTCACTGAATTAGCGTTAAACAAGCATAATATGGCTATAAAAAAAGTTCAGAAAGCACGTAAACCGGAAATTGATTGATATTATACTGATACTAAAAGAAAAACAAAGCCGTGCCAATAATTTTGAACAAGGGTTTTTTGCAATTATGTTTGTTGTTCCTTTGTTATTTATTTTTTCTAAAATCCGATTGCTGCATCGGAAAGGCCAGTTAAAAATACATAATATACTTTGTTATTTTCTTTAATTTAATCCCTTTTTTAGAATTTATTAGACAAAATTTAACTTTTATTTTACCGTGCCAATAAATATGATCATCACTGTAAGTAATTTAATACCCTACGGGAGCTGAATCAATTTTTTTCTCAAACTCATAATAGTCTTAGTATTCAGTTGTTTTAAATGAAGATTTCAATTGAGATTTCAAAACAAAAAATATTGAAGCATTGCTCCTTAACAGTGGTCATTAAATTCCACCTTCTTTAAAAAAACGAAAAATGTTTCGGATATTGGATCCATTTTTTTGCTCCAGATTAATCAGGACTAAACTATATATATACTCAAATGTTTGTGTTCTATACCTATATCATTCGTCCTTATCCTTATATAATTCTTACATACATACATATTTCAGTTATATGATTTTATGTTGTATGTATCTTATTTCACTATTTACTTCAAAACCGCCCGATAGGTGAGTAGGCTTAGATAGTAACATTAAGTTTGCAGTGTCTAAGATGTCGTATTTACACTTTTTTCTATTATTCGATTATTTTCCCTGGATTCGGGCCAGGCGAGACAGAGGTCAATGCTTCCCGCCAGTTGAGCTCGTATTCTTAGAATTTCAGATATCTAATGTATTGATTTTTTTTATTTTGCATGCACGCTAGCACACCCGTATATATATATATATATATATATATATATATATATATATATACAGTGTGACCCCCCCCCCAAAAAGGCCATCTAAAACATATTCTGTAGGACGGAGAAAAAAAGGCCAAAGATCCTAGAGTTTTGATGTGATGTTTTGAATATAATCAGCTAGTTATGACCAAAGTTTTATTTCATTTGGAAAAAACACTAAGAAACGGGGCCTAATGAGATTTTGGGCCCGTTTCTTTGAGGGCGGGGGGTCACATTATATATATATATATATATATATATATATATATATATATATATAGTGAGAGAGAAGTATGTATGCATAAAAACTAATATATTTATACTCATGAAGACGCACACACTCACACTCACACTCACACATGCATGTACATACATGTATATATACACACACATTCACACACATATACACACACATATACATATATATATATATATGCGAATAATAGAATTATTTTTTTCATGAAAATATTATTTCAGATAGAAATTAAAATTCAAGGCAACCCTCCCAATTGGTGCTCTTAATTACAATAGATTAAATTCAGTATATTGGAATTTTCAAATGCCTAATCAAGCCTATATTAAGTGCTGTTTACATGTATTTGATATAACTCATTAGAATTTATTTATTGATATCAAATCGCTGTGAATAAAAAAAAACACAGAAGAGTATTCTTCCACATTTTTTCCGAAAAGTCTTATACATAGTTATACTCACATAACATTGAATCAAAATAAACTATCATTCATATCCTTATTAACGAATGCATATATATATATATATATATATATATATATATATATATATATATATATATATATATATATATATATATATATAATAGGATAATACGGTTAACTTTTGTTTTAATCTTGAAGATCTTCTTTCTTAGGAAATCACCCATATTTTTATTTGGACGTAATTAAATGATTTATTTATTATGTTTGTAAAACCATAATCTACGGCTATGCATGTTTCGGGGTCCTCACTCTCTTTAGCGTGGCTTGACTTATTCTAGGAATCAAACCCCGGGCCTTATAAATTACACTCCGACGTCTGATCTATTATACTGTGAAGTCACATACATTGTACTGTTTATTTCTATCGCTTACATATTTTCGTTAATTTGTTGTCTATTTTTTAAACAATATTGCGATTAACTTATGTCTTCATGTTGAAGATCTTGTTTCTTAGAAAATCGCCCATATTTTTATTTGGACCAAAGGAAATAATATTTTTTGGATTTATTTATTATATTTTTAAAACAATAATCTTACCAATAAATATGTAAGCTACGAAAATAATCATTAAAATCGTGCATGGCTTCACAGCGTAATGGGTTAGGCGCCGGATTGTAATATATAAGGGTTCAATTCCTAGAAGCAATCAAGCTTCGCTGAAGAGAGATAGGATCTCGAAACAGGCATCTCCTTCGATTACTGTTTAAAAAAAAAGTAAAAATTAAATATATATATATATATATATATATATATATATACATATACCTGTAGATAAAAATTTACTTTGTTTCGTGACCATCGACGTATCACACAAAAATGGTTTAGTGGCATCCCGGGATATGGCCCAAAAGAATTATTAACTAAATACAGTATATAATACACAAGCTTAGAATTAAATACTATTATAAATAATTCCGTAAGGCGAGAAAATGGCTTAACTGTGATGTGGAAAAACAAGCTCAAACTGCACTCAAATCACACTCATAACAACTAAAAATGGTGAATACAACAGTAAGAAAGTTACATATAATCAATTTTAATTGAAAAATAATAAAGATGTTATTTTTACCGCCTTGGATTTTGCCAGCGTGCGGCATGGATATAAAATGGAAGCAGGGAAAGAAGCAAGGTTCCAATGCAAAAACGATACTGTAATTAAATAAATAAACAGGAGCAATATTATACACAGTTAAAATGCTGCCAAAATTTACTAAATTCTTTATTCTTAATGAATAGAAATGATGAATAAATTTAATAAAGAATAAAATTGTAACATGCTTACATTTATATAACCATAATTGATATATACATATATATATATATATATATATATATATAGAGAGAGAGAGAGAGAGAGAGAGAGATAGACACATAGATAGATAGATAGATACATACATACATACATACATACATGCATACATATCTATATATATAGGGAGAGAGGGAGAGATAGATATTTGTGGGCGCATATGTATATATATATATATATATATATATATATATATATATATATATATATATATACATGCGTCTTGCGATTTAAACTATATATTTTAGCATTATGATTAATGCTATAGCGCAGAGTACATTTGTTCTAAACGTTCTTTTTTTAAATTCCATTCCACTCTACGTCCTCTGGCATATTGACAGACGATTGATAATATACACAACTGATCATATTCTAAAATATGTTGTTAAGTTGTAGACATGCATACATACTATTATATATTATAGACATAGGCAAACCATAGATTTACATGCATATACATATTCACAAAAAACATAAAGCGCGTGATAATTATTGTGCGTTTTCTGTCATGCGATCTAGAAAAAATAACACTTTTTTTTCTTTTGAAGCGAATAGGCGCATGCGTGAATCATACAAAGAAGATTAGTTTATGAGAATAATTTCTTTAAATGAAGAAAACAGTGTCAGAATACGGTTTTCATCGACTTTTTCCATCACATGCGCCTAACTCCACGGTACGTCACGTGATATATTATTGTATACGCGCGTTTTATTGATAATTATGCTGCCTGTACTATGTGCTTAATCCCGCCCTGCAAATGTTGACACTTTGTGACTATTATGTTTAAGCCCACGGGTTTCATGTTTTTTTTTAAATAACCAATTAGCAAACATCACAAAAGTCTATTGAACCGTATCATTTCTCTATTAAAATGTATAATTTTGATTATATTTAAACTAAAAGAAAATTACAGTTAAACCCTGGTATAAGAAACCAGCATATTAGAAAAACGGATATAAGGATGAGAGTTTCTCTTGTTCCAAATCTGTGCTGATGTACATTGTAACCCGAATATAAGAAAGGCAGATATAACTATAACCCGGATATAAGTGTAGGAGATTTGTATGGACCAGAAAAAACGTCTCTTATGTGCTGGTTATAGTGTGCTCTCTTATTAAAACGATATATTACGCCTCGTAAGCAAAGACGTTATAGAAATAGCAGCATCATATAGTTTTAGTCGTTTAATGATAAGTATTTCCTACAAAATGTGTATTGTTGGTAGAATTCAAAGCGTCTTATATTTTTCCGGTTATCCTGTTTCAAAATAAATCAGCACGATTAGACTACAGGAAATTCTGTTTACTATCTCCTCAATACGCCACACAAAATATGCGCTAGATACTAGATTCGTATCATCTTACAACACGGCATGAATAACTGCATCTATCAACTATTATAAAAAAGATACGCTAGTAATATTTCTTAATGCATAAATAATACACAAATATGGCGTTCCTATCTAATATATGACAAAAAATTCATTACGATTTCAGTGTAGTAAATTCAATAGTAATAACAAATATTATTCTCCATCTGTTGATAAATATACATAGTTGACTATGTCCAAGTTCTTAACGACACTGACTCAAAAAATGTGTGGCGAATTTGAATCCCGTTCGTTCGGCAGCTACACCTGTATAACATCCATAAGTTGCATTTTTAAACTTATTGTACATATTTTTTAATACCCTGTGTACTTTTCTTTATCTTTTTTTGTATAGAGAGGTGCGGGTTAGGGTTAGGAATATTTACTTATTTAACCCAAATAAAAATGGTGTTACTCATTGTCATTCAGTTGCGGTAGATCGAAAGTAATTTTCTCTTGTAATACACGCATCGTATTTAAATGTCATTTTGATACGAATTCTACAGAGTAAACAAAAAATCAGCACTCTTAAATTTTGGACTGAAATTCATAAATTTAATTCTAGCCGTTTCTATTTTTCTGGATATGAAGTAGATTCTTACGATGGACAATTGGAACACCAACATGTCCTGATCTATAATGGAAAATACATTCCGTGCGGAAACCAATTTTGCCAACAATTCCTATATGGTTGAGCAAGGAAATTCTAGTAGAGTGTTTCGCTGTCGAAATGCTTGATTAAAAAGCAGAATATTTGACCATTTTAAGATTTTAAGGAGCATGACGTTGTGTAAAATTGTAATTCTAAACACATCAGGAACACTCATTCTGGTCGAAAAGTTAGTACTAGGCCAGAGACAATACCAATGAAATACGGAAGTCAGTCGGACAGAGCCCAAATAAATCACTTAGACGATGTAGTCAAGAAATAGAGGATTTCCCAAGAGTATTTGAAGCGTGTTCCCTAAACATATCCTTATTTGTGTATTTAATAGATCCAAATAAGCAAAAGCTCACAGAGGTTGGCATGTCAAAATGTGTTGCAATGCGGGAATGCTTTTGTGACACAATCGAAGATAATCCAAACTTTTTGGATCATGTTTGGTTTTCTGACGAAGTGCACTTTCTGCTGTTAAGACATGCCGATAGTCAAAATAATGTCTACTTGCGCAGAAGTATTCCGGATGAAGTCTTACAGAGATCGTTACACTTAGTAAATTGCATAGCATGGGTAGCAATTTCCAAACTTTGAATAATTGGCCCGTGTTCATTTCAAGACGAACATGAGACGATTCAAACGGTTTATAAGTAATTTTGTGGCAGTGATGAGAAAGTTATGGGTATCACTCCGACGTCGCAGAGAGACTGATTGAGATCACGAATTATTCCAGAAAAGAGGGGCGACCCCTCTACGTATCGCATCATACTCTTTGGATGAATGAGCGATCTCAGGAAAGACTGAACAGCAGGAAGTGTGATCTCATGTGGGAACTTCATTTTCCGATTTTTGATCTCCCCTGATTTTTATCTGTGGGTATATCAGTAGGACCATACGTGTGAGAACAATCCTTCAACAACTGTTGAACTCAAGACAGCAACTACAACAGAATTAACGAAAATCCCCCCAGAAGAGTGCATGAGAGTGGTTGACAATTTTACGTAACGTTTTCTAGTCTCTGTCAAACATCAAAGAGATCATTTGGAACATATGCTGGAGAGGACATAAGTTTTGTGCAACGCATCATAGATTATAAACTTTTGTGCATAGTCATACACAGACAGAAGTTCAAATGTTAAAAATTATAATTATGTTGGTTAATTCTTAATTTTATAGAAATAATAAAGAAAATAATTAAGGGTTGTTTTTTTAGTGTCTTTGTACTTGGCAAATTACTTTTTTTACAATTTACACTTTTTATGTATCTAAGATGATCAATGAATAATTTCGACATTTTTAGTAGGTAATAAAAATGATTGGCCCCATTTTTGACGTTTCAAAATCATATTTTAAGAGGATCAGGTTGTACTTATAGCAATGAGAACCTCACCACCACACCTAGCATTCTATGAAATCACACTTGATTGCATCTTTACAGAATACTTTACGTTTGAATTTAAGGATATACGTAAGAGTTTATATAGAATATCAGGTTAATCACGTTACACATACGATATTTCTACCGGTATTATAAACACCTATTATTTTGTATATTTCTAACAATATGTACATTTAGGTATGGAACAATAACGTTTTGCTCTTTATTACTTTCGGAACATGTTTTATATAGAACTAGCACGATTTTGCCTGTGGTAAGATACGCATAAGTATATTTTCATCCATGCAAATCTCGTATTTATTTTCAAAAATCATATACTTTATTGAATACAAGCAGGTCGTCCAGCATTGACAGGTCGTAAAATACAGTTAAATAATATATTTTAATTAATGGAGATTTCTTATTTATTATAAACAGACATTATGTAGGTATTAAACCTTAAGTTAAATTCCTTTATAAAAAATGAAGTAAAAATAAATTGAGCTGAGCGCACCTGTGACATGTGCATGCGAGTATTATGTGTTTTTCTAAAGCGTTCACTTCTTATAAGTAAAAAAAAAGAAATGCATTCGAGCTGAAATCGAAACATAACATAAGATCAATGAATCATGTATGATAACAATTACACCAACGTGACATGACATTTAAATAGTGTTTTCAAACGACTTATTTATAACATAAGTAATCTGAAATGTGAACAATTGACGCATGATTATTAGCAAATAGATAAAAATCTGATGACACGTACGTACCCTTTCAATTTTTTTTATTTAAACACATTAGCAGACATATTTTCCCGATAAAAACGTAATGAAATTCCCACATGCTTCATTACCCTATATACCAAATTTAAATGTATAGACAACAAATTTGTTGAATATATCAGTTGAAAAGTGTCACACATATATTATAGATATACAAGCATGCCGCCCGGCGTTTCACGGTAGTAAAACACGCATAAATATATTTTATTAAAAAAAAACTGCAAGTATTATGATTTGTTAAGCAATTCACTTCTTAAAAAATGAAATATGAGCGGGATAAGATAAAAACTAAAACCTAACGACAGTGAGTCAAAAAGATAACCATGAGGCCAGCTCGATATGATCTCTAAAAACTTACTTATTTTAAACATACCTGCCATATGAACCATTCGCGCATGCGCATTCTTGGAAAAGTTAGAAAACAGATTTAAAAATCCGACGACCTCCATATAACAATGTTTTCAATTTTGAACCGTCAGCAGCTCGTTTCTCCAGTTGAAAACTGATGAAACTTTCCACCTGTCTGAATAACCTATGCACTAAATTTCAAGCTTGTATATCTAAAATCCAATAGGTATATATGCTGCAAAACTTCCCCTCACACACAAAGACACACACACACACATCTCAATTTTTAAAATCTATGAATAAATTACACAAAATTGGCGAAGGAGTTTAGTAGAGTCGTCAAAAGCCAAATAGTTTAACTTTGACCCCTTAACAGCCAAATTTCTGGTCGAAAACGGATTACAAAGATTTTCACAAATTTCAATACACTGTACATCAAACTTTGAGTCTGTAGACTGAAAATCGAGTTATTGTGTAGGGAAGTGTACACAGACAGATACACACACACACACTATTCCTTTTATATATACATACATATATATATATATATATATATATGTATGTGTGTGGGGGGGTGTATATACATATATTTATATATATATATAAAGTATAAGAAGATCGAGTTTCCTGGGTAATAAAGTAAAGCTTTTCATTGGGAATAGAATTAGCCTAGATCAGTTTTAAAAGAAAACTTAGCATTTTTGAATAACTAGCATTTGAGCCAGGCGTTGCCCGGGGGTTTGGGTGTGTATGTTGAGCAAAAAAAAAGTTGTAGTAGGGAGGCAGGCTGTAACCCGTACCGCAAAGGAGGAAAAAGCTAACGGTTATGCTGTTACGGCCACCGCCAAAGCGGAAGCGACATTTTTACAAATTAAGGCTAGACAATCTAAAGGAGAGGATAACTTTGAAAAATATCGGCGAAAAAATTGACCCCCATCCCTGAAAAAAGTGCCTAGTTGAAGTGGAAGATATTAATGGTTTTAGCCAATTTTTCGATATTTGTCGTATGAAAGGTCGAACTTTTAAACGATGCTGATCTTGGTAAAATCCGTCGCCCTTATTGAAAGTCTAAGGCAGAAATGCAAACAGACATACATGACTACATTTATATATTGGTAAGTAAACATCTACTTTGACCCCTTAAAATTTATTGTTTTGGGCTCAAATCAAGTTATTAAGTTAGATCCATGTCCAAGGAACCTATATCTAACATTTCAAGTGCGTAGACCCAAAATTGTCGGAGGAGTTTGGTAGAAGTCTCAAAGGTCAAATCGTTAACTTTGACCCCTTAATCGCCAAATATTTGGCGAAAAACCGATCACATCGATTTTCCTAAATCTCAGTACCCTGTATATCAAATTTCGAGTATGTAGACTAACAATTGACAGAGTTATTGCGTAGGGAAATATACACAGGCATACACACACGCAGACACACACACATACACGTTCACTTTTATATATATATATATATATATATATATATAGATAATAATTGAGCTATGCTAATGAAATGGTTAAGTATATTTACAAAACGTAACATCTTTATATCAAAACATGTACACTTACATAGTTATCTATCTATCTATCTATCTATCTATCATTCTGTCTATCTCCATCTCCACCACTCTCTTTCTCTCTGTTTCTCTCTGTATCTCGCTCTCCCTCTCTCTCTCTCTATCTCTCTCTCTCTCTCTATATATATATATATATATATATATATATATATATATATATATATATATATATATATATAAAGTTTATCATCGAAAGAGAGTGGTAGCTGCTTCGTTGTTCTACACCTCATCAGATTTTATACTTTAGTACTATTTTTTTCGTATTACTTTGATCTTTTCTCAGATTTTTCAGTAGTCGTAGCGTAGCTAATGAAGTACTTGGTGAAATTCAGAAGACAGTTACATATTTCTGCAGATTGCATGTTAAAAATTCAGTTAGAATACCATACAATATCGAATTAATTTAAACTTCTAGAAAACTATTCCCGTGGAACAAATAAAATGTTTCGTTTACATTCCGTGCAGATTCCATATATATATATATATATATATATATATATATATATATATATATATATATATATATATATATATATATATATGTGTGTGTGTGTATGTGTGTGTGTATCAGAATGAACGCTATTTTACAAATAAGGCGTATGATTGAAAATAGTTGTTGCCCTTAAACTAATTGAACTGAAAACATTTTCTAGGAACGTTCAACAGATTCAATATTAAAACAGTCTGAATTTTGCCTTTACTAGAAATTAAAATTACAAAGCTGTTTAAGCGTTGTCTTAAGGGAATTGCTTCCCAACACTCGAAAAACCTCGTCAGTATGTCCAATATTTGAGAATTCAGCTGATCGGTCATCTCCATCTCAGTATAACCTATAGGTCTCCTGTGTGTCATGAGTAAGTTGCTGTAAGCTGTGTTAAATAAAGAAGTAATCAACCACTTTAGCATAAACAAAACTTAATGACATACAATATTGTTTTTGTTCTGCTAGATCTACAGCAGATGTGCTAACGGTTATATCTCATAGGATTAACGAATCTCTTGAAAAAGACTTCTTTTCTAGGGCAGTGAATTTTGATATATCCAAGGCCTTTCATAGAGTATGGCATAAAGATCTACTTCACAAGATCTCCAGTTACGGTATAGCTGGAAATTTCTTCTTAATTATTAAATCATTTCTTTCTGATAGGTTCATAAGAGTAGCGGTTAATGGACAAAAATCAGAAGCTCACAGTATTAATGCTGGAGTCCCTCTGGGGGCCATCCTGGGCCCAACTCTCTTCCTAATCTATATTAATGATCTTCCACATCATATCCTTAGTTCATTCGTATATATTTATGCTGACGACACTACCATCTATGGCAGTACATCAAAGACCGTAAACGACCAAGTTCTCTCTGATTCTCTTTCTCCTGATCTTGAGCATGTGGTACAATGGGGAAAGAGGTGGCTGGTTTATTTTAATCCATCAACCACAAAGCTTTTGTCTTTACATCATCAACACTCTGACATCTGGCATCAATTGAAATGAATGTCTCTCGTCTTAGATAGGCTCCATGTTTTGGCTTGACCATTACTCCTGATATGAAATGGAACACGCACATCAAATCTTTTGCGAAGGTCGCTGGGAAAATTGTTCGACCCTTTTATCGATCCTGTAGACATTCACTTCTGATGCAATTCTTTACCTATATAAGAACCAGGTATGTCTAAGGATGGAGTACTGTTGCCACATCTGGTTAGGGTTAGGGTTAGGTTTAGATCGCCGTCAAAATGTTCAGTGGTACAAAAATGTAAAGGTATAGTAAAAACCTAACTTAAGACCTAGGACACTTATGGCATGAATATTATTACCAGGACACTAATTACTTAGATTCAAATATATGTATGCGTGTGTGTTTGTATATACACACATATATACACACATATATATACTCACACACACATAAATATATATACACACATACACATATATATGTGTGTGTGTGTGCGTGTGTGTGTCTGTGTCATTAGGAACAAATGTCAAAAATCCATATCCATACACACACACACATATATATATATATACAAACATACACACACATATATATGTGTGTGTATGTGTGTATGTGTGTATGTGTGATTAGGAACCAATGTCAAAAATCCATATCATAAAAATCGAGAGTTAGAAGCGAAGTTACAATACAGTTTATTTTATCTTTTATTTCAATATTTGGAATTTTTTTGATTTTCTAACTATGACTTTTGTGGATTGATAGTTGTTATATTTTGATAAGTTTAAAGACAGGTTAATATATTGATTGATATGGAAAGGAAAGATTAATGATTTTGCCCGACAAAACAGTTAGTGGCAAGAATTATAAATGTCAACATAATCAAAAAAAAAAAAAAGATAGGATGTCAACATCATGAAACTTAAAATAAAGGTATTGTTATTTGTTTGTTATGTCCTCTGGAATTACATTGGGCTAAATGACTTAAGGACTAGTACATAGAGGTTTAATATAATTGAAGAAAAATCAGATTTCCACAGAAATATATATATATATATATATATATATATATTATATGTATATATATATACATATATGTATATATATATATATATATATATATATACCATGCATCCACATATATCTAAAATATTTTTTTGTGTGGATTAACATATTCTTCATGCCTGTCTCTCCTTCTACAATCAAATATATAGGTGTGTATGCGTCCACGTACTAATCTTTTAATACTTCTTTAATTGAAAAAAATGTAGCCTAAATATTCACAACACGTATAATATATATATATATATATATATATATATATATATATATATATATATACTTCACGCAGTAAGTCCTCCATTAAACAGAACAATTTCTTTTTTGTTTTTGTTTTCGAACAGTTTGTAGTAGAGAAAGACCCCCACCACATCTTCGTACTAGTTGATGCAAAAATTTAAAAAAATAATGTGTGTAATTTGAAATGTTTTTTTTTATTCTATTCAAGTCCAAATCTATTGAGAGTTCGCTATACACACGGAAAAATGTGTAAACAAAACTAAACAAAGCACATAATAAATTAAATAATTTTTGTGAAAGGAATTTTTTAATTGATTTGTAAGACTTCTCAACCTAAATGCTGCCCATGTATCATTTTCATCTCAAAAATAAATATTTGGTTTCTAGATAAGCTAAAACAAAAAAATAGCATTAGAAAAAAACTTATAAAAATGAAATCATAGGAAAACATTATAAAAACAACTTTATAAAAATATAAAAACGTGACAAAAATCATATTAAAACGAGAAATCGATATTTTTGATTAGTGAACGTTGACAATATTCTGAATCCAACTAGATAATATCGATCTCCGCGAACTGAACATACAGAAATGTATAGCATCGGTAATATAAGAAGCTAAGCATGCACGTGGATATATGTGTTAGGGTTAGGGTTAGTAAAGTTACTGAAGTTAAATGATAGATATAACGCGAGATAATTTACCCATGATCCAAATGTTCTGTGTATAATGTTCTTATTATAAGCAATATTTATATACGCTTTTTATTATAATTATATATAATACTAGGAAAAGTACCCGCCGTTGACTGGGTTACAAAACAGCATACAACAAATGGACTCTGATGTATTAAAGTATAATAGGTTATGAAAAGGAAGGGTTGTAAAGAGATAGCTTCGAATTCTGGAGTATCAAAGCCAAAGCAAAATATGATGAAAGTACGAAAAGAATTGATAAACCCCATAATTTATTATACCATAGCTGTTCACACTGAAACACTTATCGCAATATTCTGTGGGTCTATATTAAAAAAAACTTGGTAAACTCTGTGACATATTTCCATTCTATGGCGGTCAGGTGCGAAAGACACCCCATAATTTTATTACACCATATTTCTTCAAACTGAAACATAATTATCAAAGTATACTTACGCAGATAGATATGAAAAGTCTTTATTAAAGTTTGGGCCTATTTCCATTCTATGGAGGCCAGGAGCGAACCCAGATCCCACACTTTTATTATACCATCCCTATTTAAGTTAAAACATACTTATCAAAGTATTCTTATGTACATCTATATCAAAAACACTTGTAAACGTTTTTTTTTTAATTTCTAATTTTTTTTCCATACTTTGTGGACCAGGCGCGAACGCACACCCACAATTTTAAGTAACCACCGTTTTGCAGGGTCAAACATACCCATTCCTGTGTCTCGATACATCTTCTATCATTATATGGGATCAGTTTTCTATAATAGTCAACCATATAGGAGCCTATACGTGATCAGACACACACACATTTAGTTTTATACTATATAATATTATTAAATAAAAAATAATATTTTTATATCTACTAAAAGGGTTTTATTGTATAGTAATTAGCAGTGCAGAAAGTGATAATTACTGGTGATTGCGAGACGTTATTGAACAAACTCAACATTGGCTTTGCATTATTTTAATCAGTTTGTAAACGGAAGTGATTTAAGTTACTTACGAAGACATGTTAACGGTCTTGTAATAATTAATCCGGCTATTGGAAGGGTCATATTCAAATAGATGTTACCCTTAATGGCTATACAGCTGCTCCTCTTGCTGCTAACCCTGCCCGTCCCACACTCATTTTCCATCATTCACACTGAGAACGATCGAGGAATTGGTCGAAATAAGGTGATTTGCAGGAAATATTTTTGTTTGTTTCAAAAAACTTTTTGTATTCCTATACGCCAACATATAGGAAATAAATACAGAAAAGATATAACCATTTTATATTTTTCTCATTGATTTTTATTCAAACATATTTGAATTTATATATATATATATACACATATACACATATATATGCATATATATAAATATATACAAACACACATATATATATATACATATGTGCATATATATATATGTATATATATATATATATATATATAAAAGTGAACATGTCTGTCTGTGTGTCTGGCTGTCTGTGTGTCTGTGTATATTTCCCTACGCAATAACTCTCTCAATTTTTAGTGTACAGACTCGAATTTTGATATACAGCGTACTGAGATTTGGGAAAATCTATGTGATCGGTTTTCGGCCAGAAACTTGGCTGTTAAGGGGTCAACGTTCAATGATTTGATCTTTGAGAACTCACTCTACCAAACTCCTCCGACAATTTTGTGGTCTAAACACTTGAAAGTTTAGATATACATTCCTTGGACATGGATCTAACTTAATAACTTGATGTGAAACCAAAGCAATATATTTTAAGGCGTCAAAATAAGGGTCAAAGTTGAAACAATTGAACGTTTCTTTTTTTTTTTTTTTGCTCAGCATACACATCCAAAAACCCGGGCAACGCCGGGAACCTATGCTAGTGTATATATATATATATATATATATATATATATATATATATATATATATATATATATATATATATATATGTTTCTCTGGGGTCGTCTTTTCTGAGAGAGCCAGCAATGGAATGTGACCTTTTGGCTTTTCTATATCTCTCATTCTCGAATCAATTCAAGTAAAATCAACTTTGACATCTTTGGACTACTACACGCACTGCAATAACATGAGCCTATCTTTTGCAAAATGAACAACAAGCTAATGAGCCTATCTTTTGCAAAATGAACAACAAGCTAATTTATAGAACTGGCCGTTTTCTTAGATATGGTTTGTAGAGTAATTCATCCGATAAGTATCAAAAGTCTACAAAATCCAATCTAAAAATGAGCTTTTCTTTCCATATAGATAAAAAAAAAATTCTTACATAATTTAAATTACACAATTAAGAAAGAAAATAAAATTTATACGAATTATTTCCTCTTAAAAGTATACATTTATCATAATCTGGACATATAGCTTATTGGTAGAGTAATCGACTAGAAATCGAACGATCCAGCCGGGGGTTCCTTAATATTTTATGTTATTTATTCCTCTTAATAAGTTCAATTCACGAGAAAATAGGTATTTAAAATTGCTGCAAAGTATTTTATCGTTTGCATATTTGAAAAATAGCGATAATAAGATGTGACTTCTCCAAGGCATTCAATTTAAAGCATCTTTGGACTACTATACTAATTACAAGAACAATTTCTATTAATTTGAGTTGCGTTCAATTTTTTTCAACTACTATTATTTAAATATCAGCTCATATGATATTGTAAACAAACACAGAAGGACACAGATGAACAACATTATCATTATTATTTGTTTATTTATTTACTTTGCGAATTAGTCTATCGGCCGAATTATTCCTCGTAATATAAAAATATTAATAGCGGATTGATTCTGCATAAATGAAAATATCACCTTTTTGCGTATTGTACGACCGGGCAACGCCGGGCTATCAGCTCGTATATATACATATATATATATATATATATATATGTGTATATTTGTCAGATATAAGCATTTATATGCTGTCAAGTAACTCAAGACTTCTTCAGACGAGTATTCTCATACAAGACTAGAGTCCGTAATAAAAATTGACAAAAATTGGAAACAAAAATTAGAAAAAAAACTTACATCAACTAATGATCAATAAATTAGTCACGTGATTTACAACAAAAAATAAATTAAAGGCATTTAAATAATGGCAGGAAAAGAAGTGGAATTGAGGGCAAAGAACCAAGAAACACATAATATATATTAAAAAGAATTAAAAGCATGATACATTAAAAAAGAAACACTAATATTAATAATAATAATGATATAAAATTAAAATTAACATTATACAAAAAGGACAAAACTAAAAAAAAAAACAAAAAAAAAAAAACAAAGAAAGCCCAAATATATGTTCATATCGTGCGAGCTTCAGACTTCAAAAAAACATCAAGCGTTAAGTGACTCGATAGGTTGGAGGGGATGAGAATTCAACGTTTTTTTTTTTTGTTGTTGTTAATTTGTGTATTATTCTAATGTTATTTCCTTCTTTTTACTTTCCGGCTTCTTCCTCTCCTTGTCCTTCTTCTTATTATTATTAGGATTTTTGTTGTCATTATTACTATTATTATTATTATTATTATTATTATTATTATTATTATTAGTAGTAGTAGTAGTAGTAGTAGTAGTAGTAGTAGTAGTAGTAGTAGCTGACAAAACAAACAATGCATTTAAAGCATTGTATAAAACTTGATCTTTACAGTTGAAAACTGACTGGTTAATTACGATTATGCATGATTCTCATTCGAGTGTTTGCAATCTTTGCATCATAACGAAAAAAAAATTGTTTCGTTTGCAATGATTTTTACATACACATCGAGGTAATCCCTTCCAAACGATATAAATAGGTTTTGTATACGTTCTAATTAATTTCACTTGTTTCATCGACGAAACCGAATATTTCACGTGGTGAAAGCAAGAGTAATTGGAAGAAATATCCAATGCTGTGAAATCTTTAACTCTATTTGAATGGTGTAAGTGTTAACTCCGATTTCTGTAACACACAAACAAGCATCCATTTATGTAAACCCATCATCGCACACACACACTCACTACTACTACTACTACTAATACTACTACTACTACAACACACACACACATATATATGCATATTGCTATTAGCATAGCAATATGCATATAAGAGAAAACGGATTCTCATACACATTGTAATTTTGTTATGATGTTAGTAAAAATATATGTAATCATTTTTGGGTGTGATTGAGTGATGGACATTGAATGGCCGAGTAGTGTCGGATTTTATTATGAGTACAGTAGATCTCCGGTATACGGTGGCCTTAGGATACGTTTTTTTTTCAGGTTACGATGTGAAATACGATGCTTTCCCGGCGCCTGATATTGTATTTGTCCCGCCTTACGGTGTTATTCATACTATTATTTGCTTAAATGCACCTGTATTATATACTGTACTAAGTTTTTATGCCGTATCCCGGGGTTCGACTAAAACATATTGAAAGATTGTTCTCTGCTTAATAGCTGAAGTTTGTGGGCAATTCGACATTTTAATTTGTTTTCAATGCTCCTGACACACACACACGCGCATATATACATACATATATATATATATATGAATATGTTTATATATACATATATATGAATATAAATATATATATACATATAATATATATATATATATATATATATATATATAAAGCTGAACGTATGTGTGTGTGTGTGTCTGGTCACGAATTGGCTCCTATATGGTTGACTATTATAGAAAACTGATCACATATAATGATAGATGTATCGAGACACAGGAATGGGTATGTTTGATCAGGCATAATGATGATTCATTAAAATTGTAGGGTCTGCGTACCCGCCTTGTCCACAAAGCATAGAAATTAAAAAAATAAGAATAAAAAAACGTTTCCAAGTGTTTTTGATATAGATGTACATAAGAATACTTTGATAAGTATGGTTTAACTTAAATAGGAATTGTATAATAAAAGTGCGGGATCTGCGTTCGCGCCTGGCCTCCATAGAATGGAAATAGGTACAAACTTTAATAAAGACGTTTCATATCTATATGCGTAAGTGTACTTTAATAATTATGTTTCAGTTTGTAGAAATATGGTATAAAAATATGAGGTGTTCGTTCGCACCTGACCTCCATAGAATGGAAATGTGTCACAAGTTTAACAAGGTTGTTTAATATAGATCCACAGAATATTGTGATAAATGTTTCAGTGTGAACAGGTATGGTATAATAAATTATGGTATTTATCTATTTTATGTTTATTTCATCATATTTTGCTTTGGTTTTGATACCCCCAAATTCGAAGCTATCTCTTTACAACCCCTCCCTTTTATAATAAATCAGATTCTATTTTCTGTAAGCTTTTTTAACCCAATCAACGACGGGTACTTTTGCTAGTGCAATATATATATATATATATATATATATATATATATATATATATATATATATATATATATATAGACACCCACTAATGAAAAGTCGCTAATGGTTTGCCCAGCTTATGCCATTCAATAAAACACGAGTAAGATTGAGTAATTGAAACAGTATCAATGTGAATTTAGTCTGTATTTATGTTGTTTTCAATTGTTTTGTAATTGTACAAATGCTCAGAAAATGTTATGTTTTCAATGTATTCGGCTATATCGTTTGCTTCTTATTTTGAGGGAGAAATATTAATAAATATTAACATAAAACTTGATGACGTGTTACAAATACATATACGGATATGTTAACATGCACACTTTTGCATGTGTCCAAGACCATGGTCAGTTTATCCTTGTCTAATAGACAAGCTCGGATCCTACATTAATTTCATTGCTCGTTTTTTTTAAATTCATTTAGTACTATGGCGACGATTGTTTACTTAATCATAATACGTATACACACCAGTGTTGAGTGAAAAACTAGACGATACCATCAGAAATAAATTTAAGACCTCCAATCTGTAGTGGAATGGGGACAAAAGTGGTTGGTCGCGTTCAATGCTGCCAAGACTAAACTAGTTTCATTCAATAATTACAAGAAACCCTCTCTACCACCCATAGAAATGGCCAACGACTCTTTATCTGAGAGTCCATCTTTCAAACTCCTTGGCCTAACGTTCACAGGAAACATGAGTTGGAACAATTACATTGAAGGCATTGCCAGGGCCGCTGCAAGAAAGGTGGGCTCTCTCTACCATGCTAGAAATCTACTAACACCCGAAAGTATCCTGTACCTCTATAAGGCTACCATTCGCCCATGTATGGAATATTGCTGCCACATCTGGGCTTGTGCATCTGCTACTAGTCTCTCGCTCCTTGACAAGGTTCAAAAGAGAGTCGCAAACCTGATAGGCCCTGAACTGGCATCTAAGCTTCAGCCTCTGTCCCATCGACGAAATGTTGCATCCCTCTGCCTTTTCTACAAGTATTTTAGTGGTGAATGCTCTGACGAACTGCAATCACTTGTGCCCCCACGACGTGTGCACGCTCGACAAACATGACAGGCTACTAAATCCCACCCCCACACTGTAGAGATCCCTAGATGTAAAAGATCTTTTTACTCCAATAGTTTCTTCCCCAGAACCGCTAGACTCTGGAACTCCATCCCAGGTCCCTGCTTCCCCAACAGTACTGACGTGCAGAAGTTCAAGTGTAACGTGAACCGACACCTTGCTGCCCAAATCCCTACATAGTGCCCCAGTAGTTGTTGCCCCTGATAGTAGCCCCCTACACCAAAGTGGCAATTTGCCTTGTTTGGGGTGAAAATGTAATAAAAAAAAAATAAAAAAACAGTACGCGTTGTATCAATCTCGCTAAGAGAAGTCTCAATCACTGTACGCTAGAATTAAAGCTTGTTCAAAATTGTAACGTTACACACGTTAACATCTAGATATTTTAGGCACCAGCACGTTGTAACAGAGTACATAGGAAGGAATATTGGACACGCGGTATCTTTTGTGTAGCAACGATATATATTTCCCAGTGTATTCTCGAATTAAACGGAATTATTTTTCTTTCTCTGACCTCTGTCCTTTCGAACGTCCTCTTTAAGGTTTTCTTGGACGTTGTCATTTCTCTGTGCACACGTTATTTTTATCGTGTTATTTTTCTTTACCGAGACGTCATATCGCACATAGCCCGGATACGCGTCTGCGGTTTGTTACAGAATCTGTCAATCGACGTTTGCTCGAGATCTATTATATAATTTTGGATTTTGAAAAAAATGTAAAATTAAGGATTGAAACTTAACGAGTTTTAAAACAAATATACATTGATATCAAGTGACCACGTACAAAATATGATGAAAACAGTAATAAAATATATTAATTTTGAAATGTGAAGTGTGTTAATATATAATCCGTCTATTTAACCTTTATATAGATCCAGGATAAATTCAAGAGATTCTTTATTAATTGGTATCTCATCCATATTATTTAAGTTTGACAATAATCGAATGAATTGGGCTTCCAAGAAAGAACCCCAGTCCCGTCAGACCCATTTTAAGGAAACTAGATTGAAATAAATATGGCCCTAAATTATTGACACATGTGCCCAGTAGCTATGTTATAAAATTCTTAGTGATAGAATATTTTTTAAGAAGTACAACTATAGAAATACAGGAACGTAAATACGTACCTACCATTATAAAAATGCATCTATTTGATGTTCGATTTTTGATAGAGTATACGAAAGAGCGCATCGTTTTCGTATGTTTTTCTTCAACTTACATATACGTTATGTGGGTGTGTTCTAAAAATTATGTCACATAGAATGCAGTAGTTCTTTAAAATTTATTGTCTGACCTTGCATCCCTTAGATCATTTGAAATTGCAGAAATGTCCTAATGTCTGGACCTATTAGAAATTGTATATGCTTTCTTAAAATACTCGTGATATGAAAAAAGTCCTGAGGACATACTGGCATGAGTAGTAATACATATTTCTATAGAAGCGATTCAAAGCAATAATCCCTTCCGCAAAACATCATAAAGAAAAGTTGATAATTGTCTATGGCTCATAATGTATATGAGTAATCTTAACAATCTAATCAGATATGTACATGACACCTCTTATAAGCATACATATTTATTCGACTCACACAGTTAAGCGGTATCAGAAGAAGGTAAGTATTAGTATACATATTTTTTATGGAGCAGCACACAATTAATGAAATAATTAGGTGCACGTGAACTATATTAGAATAATATATAATCAATTAAGCTTCAGTGTAGGAGGGTCAGTAAACGAGTGAAGTTACGGACGCTAGGTGGTATTACGATTGTTGTATTCAATAGCATGAATTAATTATTAAACTAATGTTAGATTTATGGTTATGACCTGTTAATTCAAGCATTATTTATTTATTGTTATATTTTATATATGTAAAAAAGTTGACCGTGTATTCCTTTTTACTACGCCGTAGTTCGTTTTGTCGATCGTGAGGCAAGGATTCGACGACAAGGCAAAAAGTGTCTCGTCTGTGCACGATATCCTGGCCCACGGAACGATATTTTGGCTCACAAAATATTTTGGCTCACATGTTACAAATCCGGTTTAGAATGTTTTTTAGTTACAGAAATATATTGGCTTTATGCACTCTCCTAACTTTTTCAAGTAGGACGTCCTTATCGGATGGGGTCGTGTGGTACCGGCAGGTGTGTTAGGAGAAGAACTCTGATTGATAGGGTTTGGAAATACGTTGCGCAGATGAGAAATAATTACCATTTTGGACTTATGTATCTCGCAGCAATGTATTTAATCATCATCGTTACAATCCAAAAAAGTCTACTGCTGACATTTGTTTTCCTGATATCTTTCTTGTAAGAATAAGTTCTTAACATATGGTGGGAATTTACGGGGGGAGTAGAAAGCTGCGAACATTCTAAATAAATGTGCTTTCTGTGGATCGAACTAGGTTAGAAATTGAAACGACCAGATCATCGGTCCGTGTTGTAAACCAGTTTTCAACCGTAACCTCTCGTCAATGGAGTTTATTAGATTCGACCACAATGCATATTAGTGTTGGAAGTCGTTTAGTAATGTTAAATTTTTGGATAAAATATCTTAGTAAAATCTATTTAAGAATGGTAGAGATTATCTTCGACTTTCGTAGAGACCAATATTTTCATCTAATCCTAACTCTCAATATCGAAATGACTTATTGTTATAGACCCGTGCTAGGGGTTACAAATGAAAGAAACCACAAGTAGTGTAACGTGTATAAAATATAATATGTATTTATTATAAAGAATACAGGAGCCGCTAAAGTGGTATGAGAGGAACGTGTTTGTAGCATGCGGTTTAAAATGGTATGAATGTCTCCATTTAGTCTCTGAAACCAGAGTTATTCATATGACTAGTTGATTCCACTTAGTCCTTAAATAGGGGTGACTTGTACCCCACAACACTTATATAACATTGCAAACAGGCTAAGAAATGATTTATGGATAAGCCAATCAACATGTATAAAAACATGTCATTCGGTATGCTGAGCAATTATTATTATCATATGATACACCTTAAATATGAAAAAATAAATGTAATTACGAGATGATGCGTTTTTCTCACGTTCACGCATATGACTGTTTGTTAGAATATAGCTCGAAGTTGATTGTCCACACGTCATTGAGTAATTATATTTTATTTATGTTTGAAATTATTGGTTTCACAATATACGTACGGTGTGATTAATTTTCTTCTGTCGCATAAAACGATTGATGAATTCGTTTAAACACAATTGGTAAACGAAACGCGAACCATGTAATTAATTAAAATAAAAACACCTGACAATGGTTACATTGCAATGCGTGCATAAAATAATATTGTATACCATTTATAATAGCATGTTTAGGCAGCAAGACGATTGAAAGGTGCATCGGTATTGAATATATGAGAGAAATATATCGTTTGTTTAAAACTAAATAGCAAAATGCTATTTTTCAATGAGAAGTCGATGCTATTCACCCCGGTATTAACGCAATAGATATAAGAAGCCGGTAACCTGAGATTGCAAATAGGAAGGAATATTTAGACTGCCTTGGGAAACAGCTGGGGTTGAATAGCTGCTTTCACCCTTGTTGAAATCATTG
Source organism: Euprymna scolopes (assembly GCF_053919585.1). Lineage (NCBI taxonomy): Eukaryota > Metazoa > Mollusca > Cephalopoda > Sepiida > Sepiolidae > Euprymna > Euprymna scolopes. Next base: position 30,987,631 of record NC_136485.1, on the reverse strand, counting down.
TAGTTTATATGCATGACGGATGATATGAACATAGTTTAAAACTGCAAGGCGATTAAAACAATTTAGTTAAATTAAATTTGTGAAATACACACACGCACATTTAAACAAACGTAGTTTAAAACAACACAGAGCTTCCGTCTGATTAGACATTTTTTAGATTTTAAATTTTTCTGATAATCTTTTTAGTGTGATGATTGAAAGATTATCCACAGAACTGTCTCGACGGTGACTTCTTTGAAAGACGAAAAGCAACATTGCAGCCAACTACGAACTACTCATGAAACTTCATCTTCAGAAACACAATATATATATATATATATATATATATAAATATATATATGCACGCGCGTGTGTTTGTGGTTGTAAGATTTATGAATGGATTTATTAAGAATGAGTAACGACTAAGAATAGAAAATGTAGGGGTTGGGATTTTACTCCAGCGGTTTGACTACAAGAAGATTTATAGTTTTGCCTGCCTTGGCAGTTTAACGTAAAGGGTTGGTAGGAGAACACACGCAAGCTACGTTATTGTTACCTATATTTTTATGGAAATTGATTGAGAAATGACATGAGATAGTATGTTATAAGGAGCTTACAAAAATGAAAATTATTATCGCAAATAGAAGAGATGCTATTATATTTATTATTTATTATTATCTGTATTGACAGGATTATAGTAGAAATGAAACTCGTAAATGAGAGGAGAGTTCTACAGCTCCGCAGTCCTTGGAAACAAGCTACGGCAATAAGAAGATGTATTACAATGACGTATAAAAACAGATGATTTATGAATACCAATAGACAAACGAGCTAATCGAGCTAAAACAAAAGCGCAGGATAGATAAGACAAAACTGAACGGACACGTGTCACAGTAGCATTTATAGAAAAGTGGGAGATTAGCAACAATACGTTTGTGATAAAGAGTATTAAGTGAGTAAACAAGCGTGGGTCCAATTAAATTACATGCACTTTTCTGCAATTTATCAGGAAACTTCAAATGAGACACACCTCACCAGATTTGTATCTTGAAAAAAGTGTATGAGAAGGAGTTCGGAGCGATTGGGGAAATCGATATTGCAAGAAGAGGAAACACCAATAGATTTAATATACAGGGTGTCCGTAATGTTACTATACAGTCTTATTGTTTTATTGTATTATATATTAATTTACTGGATGAGACATGTCCTGATAAATGGATCGGCAGGTGAGGGCCAATTGAATTTCCTCCACGATCTCGAGACATAACGCCAATGGACTTCTTTGTCTGGGGAGTCATCAAAGACTCTGTGTATTCGAGAAAGCCAAGAAGAGTTGAAGATCTTCGACAATTTGTTATTGATGCATTTGCCAACCTTGATCGTGACTTGTGCACCAAAGTTTGTCAGAGTGTGGTGTCACGTTGTCGAGAATGTATTGGAGCTGAAGGCCTCCAATTTGAATATTTGTCATAGAAATTGTTTGCCTTGATTGTTACAGTCTTTTCGGATGTAACACGTGTATTTTCTGAGATTTTTATAAACATAAAGGTGTTATTTCTTTTTATTTATTTTGCTACAAATAAATATTTTAATACAATATCTTACTGTACTATTAATATATTACAGGGTGTCTCTATAGTAACTTGTAAAACTGTATAGTAACTTTACGGACACCCTGTATATGAACTCCGAGACAGATTTGATATGAAATAAAGGCCTAAAGGTTTTAGAGTTGATATCTCGTCGAGGGCAGAACCGTCTATATTGATCTCAGAAAGAAGAAAATGCACGCCTATTGATTGAAAGATAATAGCTGTGTTTTGAAATAACTAAACTAAAAAGACAACATTTTATCCCAATCTATAACTGAAACAGATCAATTTCCAGATTAGCTGCATATTTCAGCTCATCTTAGTTGCAGAGGGGAAAATAAATACCAGATTTAATTGGGGTGTAATCGACATAAATGTTAATTTTCTTAATAATATTCTCTGGTAGATCATTTATATTGAGTAGAAAAATGTTGGACTTTAGATCGAACCCTGAGAAACACTGGCATCGATAGGAAAAAGTTTACAGATACACCATTTAGTATTACTAGAAGCTTTTATCAGACAGAAAAGACGTAATAATGTCAAGAACTTTAAACTCAAAATTTATGTAGAAGACAAAATAACATCCTCTGGCTAACGCATTCGAAAGCACACTAATACATGATTTACTTTCCCGAAACCGACATATACTTTTTGTTACAAAATTTAATAGATCAGCTGTAAGGCATAAAACACAGAAAACAATGCTGAATATCATTAAAGAGGTCCACAATTTATATGAATTAAAGTATGCTGTTCGCTAACGTATAGAAAACTTTGCTAATAGCAGAAACTATTAACAAAACGATGTATAATTGAATAAGACTGATCACCTAAATTTTTTAAGATAGGAACAACAGAAGATACTTTCCAGCAAGAAGATAAATATGACGAAAAAAACTGAGTTGGAATAATTTTGAAAAGATGGAAGTAATTTCAGGATCGCTACGTTCTAATATAACATGAATCAAATCAGGAAAATATTTACTGATATATACTGGCAAATATTATTTTTAAAGTAATTATTACAAAATCAAGAGACGGGCCAATTTTTTAAGTCAATCCGAGAGAACAGTACCAAATAAACTGAGAGAAGAATTCTTAACATAAAAATAGAAAATGCAGAAAATCAACCCAATTCTTAGAAGATGCAATGACCTGATAATCAATGAAGATGGGAGGAATAGTAAACTTGCTACTATAATTAACATTATTATTGTCGCTAACAGTCATGAGTTACAATCTTTACAGATAAAATACATTCACAAATCATTTGAGAATATCTAGACTTGCAGTCATTTCTAGATGTTCTATAGGATTGTCTGAAAGCTTTTGAACTATCTGGACGATATTGATTAAAGTTATGATTAGGATGGACAGCGGCAGAAGACAAACACTGGAAACTAGATAGATTTTGCTTAAAACTGATAATGAAGGAATACATGTGGCATTTTCAACAAAAAACAAGTAACTTTTGATGCAACGTTAGGATGCATACTAAAAATATATCCATATGAAACATAACATATGCAGTTGCAAAGACCATTCAAATCAGACTTTATAAAACGTATGTGTGTAGAAAAGAAACGATCAATTTAACAATTAATAGAAAACTTAATCCCAACATCAAAAATAAAACATGACTAGAAAAACGCAATTGGTGCTGAATAGGAAACAGTCCAGGATTCATGAATAGAGGTGAGAAGAAGATCAATTAAAGTTGTTTGGTGAAGGTTATTTTCAGGAAAGTGTGTACAGAATGTGACAGTTTTTGGCAATTCATGAGACTGAAATGTAAACAGAGATTTCACTAGCAAAGTCCTGGCGGTTAGATTGTGGAGGCCAGTTGGAAAGATTGGTAGAATAATAAACAAATCAAGACAGCGTCTTGGTGGAAGTGTGAAGTTGTGTGTTAGCTATAGTGCTGGATACAGAAACAAAAACAGAGAAATCACTTACAGAGAGACAATGATATAAATAGAGTTAATAGGAAGGAGAGTGCAGAAAAAACACCTCTAACAAATAAAGAATAAAAACGGCATGGATATGCTTACGATGAATATAGAAAACCCATGCAAATGCTTGGATTGAAGTAGTGATATAATTTATATTCTTAATCAAATTAATGACTTCTTAAGCATTATACTTTTAATTGATTACATACGTATACGTAAAACAAAGTAAGTTAAGATTTAAATCTCAACAATATATGCGTAACCTATTGAAAATTTATTTTCGAATGCATTTTATTCCGGATTAGATGCCTTAGACATAACTTCATAAATTCTCAACATCATCAATAGATGATTCTATATTTACAACGTAGAAAAACTGCCGTAAAACAAAAATATCTTCAAAAAATATTCGTCGACTTTACTAAAAAATTAAACCAGAAATGCTAAATATTTGTACATTCTTCATTTTGCAGCGTATCTAATATGACAGGAGTGTAGTTTCATAATATACAGTATACACCACCTTGAAATGGATTTGACGGTCTATGCTAGGGTAGATGGATCATTAAGTTTGTCGCTACTTTTTCTCGTTTGTTGTATTGTTTGATTTTTAATGTCAAGTCTGTAATTTATTGTATGGTGAGGAATGGTTTGCTTTACATCACATATAAACTAGCATATATCATCAGAAATTATGCTTAGAAAACCTAAGTCGCTTTTGCTCCTCTTTTACCTTAGGATTTGCTATTGGTCAACTTCATTTTGAATTTGTACGCAGTATTCCTTGCATGCAGTTTTCTCCTTTATGTAATATTGTTTTATTTTTTTTTCATATTTAGTTTGTTCCAACAATGTGCATTTTTGTAGTTTGATGATGAAAAAGATTCCTCAGGTTTTCCGCTTATTATTTTTACAGCCCTTCTCAGATTATTTACCAGGTCTGTACAGCAATAGTAACTAAGAACAATTTTTCATGTTTAAAGAGTAAAATATAGAATATTCACACAAAGTGGGCGTCAGTCAGCGCATGTTTCATATAATATAGGAATTCACGGTATTTTAGTCACTGTAAATATATAAAATACAAAATTCAAATTTTAACGGTTTTTAGACAAAGACTAATGCAAACATTTTTAGTAAATAATCTTATTTAATTATTAAAACAAATAAATTATTTAGAATTAAAACAAATTTTACATTTGAAAAATGCAGTTATTTTTCACCGTCATGCAACGTATACAAATTCAATAAAAACTGTATTTTCCTCATGAAGAATATGTTATAATTCAAAATATTGAATTAGTGTTAATAAATGAAACGCGGAATATTCTGTGTAGCTTAATTTCCATATATATATATACATTTATAACTTACCACCTAGCCCTCCCTATATATTGAGCACTGTTGGAGTAAATACTGAAAAATTTACGAATAAAATTATGTTTTCGTATATTAATTTATGCGATTAAATGAGGTAATTATATATATATATATATATATATATATATGTATATATATATATATATATATATATATATATATATATTGCTTTAACAAAATTAAGATAGCAAGGAATAGCAGCAAATAATGTATTTGCCCGTTAGTTACGATTGTTTCAAGACTCTTCGAACGAATTCAAACATTATGTCGTTTGAAAATGTTCACAAGAACCGTCTTCGTCAGACGTATTGAATAAAAAATTTTTAACAATTAACAGTATTGAGTCCATTTTCCTTATATAGAAAGACATGGGAAAATATTTTACCTACATCTCATCCTTCCAAAGTTTTAAAGATTTATATATTTACCATTTTTCGTATATCTATTTAAAATACATTTTCAATCAAATTATCATACAATTAAATTATCATACAACGTTACCACTAATTACCTATGTTCATTTAATACGTTTTACTAAAACTATTCATTAATTTCTTAAATTAAATTTCTCTATTTAATTTTAATTATTTTTTAATTCGGACTAATGAAGTAAGTGTTTAGCTATATTTTTGGAATTCTTTGTTAGTTTTCTATCTAGAATCTGCTTTGTTAATTTACAAAAATATCAGCTGACCTGTTTGTGTAATTTCAAAAAAACTGTTTTGTGTTTGAATCTTATTCAATATGGAAAAAATACAAGATAACATTTTTTAACTTTACTCTATATCTAGTACAGTTTCATTCTTCATTTTAGATTAAGGATCTAAACTCATTTTTTATTTTTTTTTTGTTTCTACCTCTTAGGATTTACCATTACAATATTTTAGACGTTGAAATGGAGTTAACTATGTACGTTCGAAATTTAAAGGTTTTGTTGAATTATACGTTACCAAAACCTTTATATGTATTCATAACTTTGAAAGGGAGGTAACTCAGTGCGTTCGATATTTTAATGTTTTTGCAGACCTCTAAGTTTGGAAAATTCCTAATATGCATTTATGATTTATTTATTAATTGCATAAAAAGCAATTAAATCTAGGCTTACCCATTCAAATTATAAGTTTATAATACATATCTTAATCGTGATACATTTTTTGATTACCAAAGATGTAACCTACGTTTCTATCCAGCCATAATTTTCTGAGGCTATAAATGGCTTTAATTCAAATAATATAAATTCGGGGATTAAGTTCTTAAAAATTTATTTACTAATAATACATATCCTATTAATAAGTATTCTAGTTAATACATTTATTATTTAGCTCCATGTACGTTTTACTCCAATGAAAGTGGGGGTCCACCTTGGTTTTTGTTTTGGGGTTTAGTCTTCCAGAACAAGAATATTATTGAATAAGCTAGGAATTTTCAAGTTTTACTGATCTAAAAACAGTATCAATTCATTGTCATTTATTAATTACTTATATCGTTTTTTTTTCTTTTTGTTGAATTTATATTGCTAAACTTTGTTAAGCTACATTATTTATCTAGAAAGAGTTTCATCTATTTCACCATCAATATAACTAAAATTGTGTTCCTAGTTTTGAAACTGTATTGCTAATCATTTTTAATTTCTTATCTAATAATCCATTCATTGTCTTTATTTCTATTAATGTGTTACTAGTGTAGAATATTAGATTCTGGAGTTGCTTGCTAAAATTGAATCATTCATCACATCTAATTTACTCAACTATTATTTAACTCCATTTTAACTATGGCCTCACCCACAATAACCTTCTTTTCACAAGAACTTTTTCCCTCAGCTATGTTTTAGACGTTATAGCAAAAATCTATTTCTATGAAGACATCCCTGTATATCATCCAGCCTTTTATTTTTTATTTCTTCTTTATAATTCACTGTGTAGAAGGCTTCCAGTAGGTAGAGATTGCATCTACTAGATTTACCAGGACTATACTTCCTACCCTCCTTTACTATTGACCATTTTCATTCAAACTCCTTTTTTGTTTTTCTGAAGTTTACGAAACACAGTCATAATTAATCGGAACGAGGATTTTTAGTTTATTTTGTATAATTTTCCCTTGCTTCTAACATAACAGTATGTGACATTTTCGTAACACGGTACATTCCATCACGTGCTTTTTTTATAATCGCGTTTTTTTTTTTTGCATAAATGAAAGAAAATAAAAGCAGACGTCTTATTCTGTTTAAGAAGAACATCCACTTATATTAGACTTGGGTTATTTATGCACGATGAAAATAGAAGTGTCTATTGGAAGGTTGTACTTTCTACTAATAATTGCACAAAAAGATCAACACAACATTCCTGTCAGTTCTTTAAGCTTGTGCTAATATCAAATAGTGCCTGCCTTTTCAAGTTTCATTTAAAGGAATAACACATATTTAATCCCGAAAAATACAACACTTCGAAACACTAATAGCTGGCATGTTGTCCTAAGACGTAAATAAAATTTCATAATGATTACAGGCCATGAGGGTGAGAAGATGTATTTCTTTTCCAGAGCAGCAATTTTTGGCACGGGCTGTCTAAACTCTAGTGGCTACCAAATTACAGCCGTTTCGATGAAGAGGATCTGCTGCATAGAAAAGTAAAGTCTACACTAGAGTCAGCCGATATATAGATATCGTTAATTGATATGGAAGTGTAGATCTAGCAGAACGGGAACCATATTGCATGTCACTAAGAAGATTAGTTGTTTCTAAAGTGGTTGAATATTTCTTTATTTAACACAGATTCCAGCAACTTACCTATGACGCACAGGAGAGAAATTGGTCTCTACTGAGACGAAGATGACCGATCACAAGAATTCTTAAATACTGGGCATACTGATGAGATTTTCCAGGGTGTTGAGAAGCAATTTTGCTTAAATAGCTTTGTAATATCGAACTACTTCTGGTTTAGTTTTTTTAAGAACTATAATTAGAATGTTTTAGTTCCAATTTTTATTTTAGTTTTAATAATTATTTATTATTTAACTTTCTTTCCTTTTATATAAGTCTATGTTTATTTCTCATTTATTTTTATATTGTATTTATATTAGATAAGTTGACTTTCTGATATTATGAAGTTACATGATTTTAACAATTTGCAATTTTCGTGAATTATATTTTTTCTACCTTTCTTTCGGAACTTGACGTCCCTAAAAGCAGAATCACCTGACAAAGTCTTAACTTCTTCGTAACTAATTGCCCGGAACATGGTCATGATCGTGTAGCGATATTATAATATTTGTATTAACGTAAAAAAGTATATACACACACACGCACACACACACACACACACACACACATATATATATATATATATATATATATATATATATATATATATATATATATATAAGTATATGCTACATTTTCTAGTAGGAACACTGAAGATCACCATTTAGCGTAAAAGACAATTCTCGGTCAGTAAAATATTTGTCTTCATTAGGAATATCATGGACGGATATATGTAAACACGTTAAGTATATATATATATATATATATATATATATATATATATATATATATATATATATATGAGTGTGTGTGTCTGTGTGTGCGTGTATAACGCTACCTCTTAAAGAATATAGCGCCATATATATGTGTATATATATACATATATATATATATATATTTATATAGATAGATAGATAGATAGATAGATTTCCGCATGTATGGCACTATACGTCCTTTATAAGATAACCATTGATTTTTTTGTGCAACGTATATGAGCATATGATTTGTTCCTTCAACCTTCATGAGCATTTAGGTATTACCAAGCATTCTGATTACAGAAGTAAGTGTGAAATGTCTACTTATAGAGAAAAAATGTAGAAAACGTAACAACCACTTGTGGATGATTCTATTTTCCGCAATATCGCACACAATCACATGAACACGCAAACACATACTTACATATGTGTGTGCGTGTGTGCGTTAGTGTGTTAACGTGTATTGGATTATAGCTCATTACTGTTTGTGTGTGTGTGTAAGATGTCTTAAACATTCTATAGAAAAACATTTTTCCTCATCTTATCTGAGAATTAATCCAATTAAGAGAGAATCCGCTTTTTTCTTGATTTAAATTAGAAAAGCGATGAGAAAACAGTGTCTCAAACACAGGAAACCTTTCATTCGATGATAAGTGTCGCCTTAATTTTAAGAATCCTTTCTCAACTAGAAACAAATCTGCTTTTTCTAGTGTTTATGCTGTATATAAAGAAACTTGGAAAAAGTGATAATGTTTACGCGCCATCGCATAATCATCTGAATAATTATATGGACTATGCTAGTTCACTGGTCTTTCAATATGTTGTTTTCAATTTCTAATCATTAATGAAACACTTCATGATTGAAATCACTATGAAAACGGATTTACAAGAAATATTTCTTTCTTTAGATATTTTTTTCAACTAATGTTGACAAAGAGAAAATGTGTTTTGTTTTAGCCCGTTTTACGAATATATATATATATATATATATATATATATATATATATATATATATATATATGTATATGTCTACATAATAAATGTAATAGGAATGTTATTTATTTAAAAATAATGCGGCTGGTTCGTTGTACGTATCTCCATATGTATCGATATGTTGATTTATATACTTACGTATGTCTATATTCGTTTTCAGTTTGCGTGTTTTATCATATATCCTTATACATTATACACGTCTTGTCCTATCACGAATATTTCTATCAGCGGATGTTGCATTCAAAATACTTGTAGAATTCTCCTCGTCTGATTTAAAGGTTTGATTATTTTCTTCTTTTATTATTATTATTATTATTATTATTATTTTTATTATTATTATTATTATTATTATTATTATTATTATTATTATTATTATTATTATTATTATTATTATTCCGAACTTGCTATGTATTAGGGGAATTACAGCAGTTTCCACTGTATATATATATATATATATATATATATATATATATATATATATATATATATATTGGGGCAGTAATGTCTACACCGGTGAGCAGGAGCGACAGTACACCACTGCTATGCTGAACGCTGGTCAGTTATACCCGTATTGTACCTTTGTACATGTGATTTTAATACACTTCGCTTGTTTAATTCACCACGACTTGAGTTTCTTCTTTTATGATTGCGTAACGACACAACAGATTGGCGACAACGAAATCCAAACGATATCACTGAAAACAATCACCACAATTTATAGAAATACAAGCATTACGAATATTTTTACGGCAAAATACCTTCGTCATTTCAAACAGATATATATATATATATATACATATATACATATATATGTGTGTGTGTGTGTGTGTTAAAATAATTACTAAAGGCTTGCTATCAAAAACATACAGCGAGAGAATGCAAATAATATGGGCAATTATAAAAATAATTGAATAGACTGACTCGAGTGTTTGGAATAAAAAAGAAAATAAAGTTCAGTGTGTTTTTTACGCAAGAAACCAGGGTGTTTTTCACGGTAAGGGTCTTTTTCTTAAAATAACTCTTTCAGACTAACTACCACAAATTTGAGTCCTTATTTCTGATCTTAGAAAAAAAACGTTTGAATATTTATTAGTAAAACGACCATCAAATTTTACAAGAGAAGGAGAAACGGACTGTGAAAGAAAGAATACATGTATATTCGTATGGAGTATTGTTTCTAATAAACTGTTAAATAATCAAGTCATATTGTACAAAACACAAAGGTTAAAAATAAAATAAATGATTTTCCCATACAAAAGAGCTGACTCGCTAAAAAGCGAAGTATTTTATTGTTTGCTACGTAAAACAACGTACAATTTTTTTAAAAAAAGCAATTTTTTAACAAATACTTTTTCGACAGACTTTATTTCTTACAAGAAATATCGCGTACAACAAATTAGTACTCTTTTCCTTACTGTTATGCTTAAAACAAGAGAATTGAGGTAAGAAAAGATGCATGAACTTTTGCTCAGGAAATAATATTGGGAAAACTAAACTTTTTTTATTACAAGTGTAAATTCTGTTTCGTAAATTGAATTCGTTACGTTGGACGCCGAGTTCAGAGAGTCTCTTTTGCAGTTCTTAAAATTCCAAACAGAAGAAAATCCCACCTTGCAGCAAATACAACTTGAAAGTGAGGAGGAATTCTAAAAAAAATCAAGCAGAACAAGACCTCACTTTGAAACAAAGCCAACTTGAAATGAAGAGAATATTAAAAGAAGACTGTTGCAACAACAGAAATATGCCGAAAAGATCTTGGTAAAAACACAGGAGGAACAAAGGAAACTTCTAGAAGCAACATAATTAAAGAAAGCAAACGAGCATCATAACGCATTCTCGCAGACAGCTGTGTGGGACGCCGCCGTGAAACTTCAATTATAACCCAGAAGATGCCACTTTAACCTATTTCCATAGGAGATATTAAGATATTTTTGTATCGGATTGCAGTACATGACCACACGCTAAACAAGTTAGGCTTTTGCTAAGAAAACTAAGAGCAGCCGAATATAAAAGTTTATTAACTTTATTCTTCCAAAAATAACCAGTGAGTTAAACTTCCAAGTGGCAGTTACGCTACTAACAGAAATCTCTCCATTTCACAGTAGATTCTAGTGTATGAATGTCACTAGAACAGAGTAAGGCGACTACACTACTAATGCAAGTATAGTAAATAAGCATGTTGACGAGGTTAAACCGGAGGAATTATAATCAGATAATTTTGAATGTTTAATTTTTGTGCAGTTTTGGGCTGGTCTTCAAATGAAGCCGCTGAAATCAGATATCGTGTTTTAAATGAACTTTAAAGCGAGCCGAATTTAAAACTACAAACATTAGCGGAAGACTATGAACCGTTTTTGCGTTAACAGGATAGTCGTAACGTACAGGAAAGAAGAGAATCGCACATTAAAAACATACATCAGACGAAAAAATTGACTTAAAAATAACCAGAGGACAAAACAGGGAAAATATCCACCTGGGCCGTGTTAGAGGTGTGTAAATAAATATTAGTACAATGAGTGTCCTTACATCCTTACAAATTTAAACAATGTGGCATATGCTACCAGCAACTACATAAGGCATCACATTGTAGGAAAAATCTTTTAGAAGGAAGACCTTTATTAAACTTTCAAAAATTGGACGAGAATATATCCGGAAATATGTACAGGTTAAAATGTTTAAAAAGAAAGTAAGACTACAGCTTGGTAGTGGGATTGACATTCCATCATTAATGTGTATATATGGAAGAAGCTTGGGAGACCTGCTGTAGTTAAATCACATAAAACGGCGGGAAGTGTCAGTGGTGAAAAAACATTTTCGAAGGAGAATTATTGACGAATATTTCTTTTCAGAATAAGTTAGAAAAGACAAAGAAGTGTGTCAAGCGAAAATTAAATAACCTCTTTGGAACTGATCTGTTCGAAAGGTTTAGATTATTGGGCTTGCCTTTAAGCTCTTTTTGACAAAAGGTTTAGGACTCGAATTTGGAGGCAGAAAAACTTAAGAGGGAGTTAAAAATACATTTCCAGATGCATTTTCAGGAGTGCTCTGAAAGTGTACAAAAGTAATAGCAAATTTGAAGCAAAAGTAAATGACCAACTAGTGTTCATAAGGAAAAAAAAGGGCGTTCGATATATATATATATATAGAACAAATAGACGATGAATGAGAAAGACTCGAAAACAAGGGGGTCTTTGAAAATATTGATCATATTGAGTGGGCCTCACCAACAATTTACATAAAAAAGACGAGGAAAGAGATTCGAGTTTGTGCTGACGTCTCGACCGGCTTAAACAGTGCATTAAAAGAGCACATTATCCGCTTCCGAGCCCTGGAGAAATATTTGCGAAACTTAGTGGAGGGAGATATTTTTCTAAAATCGACCTAAGTAACGCGTATTTGCAAGTTCCAGCCGATGAGGAATGTTCAACGCTGCTATGTATCAATACCCATAAGAGATTGTACAAGCTTAACAGACTTCCGTTTGGGATCAAAATCGCAATTATGGACATTATGTTAAATGGGTTGGATTTCGAAGTAGAGTATCTAAACGATGTGTTAATGACCAGTGCTAGCAAAGAAAAAACAAAGGTCATGTGAACATAGTATTCGAAAGAATCCAGAGTTATGGATTTAAACAACACCAGGAAAAATGTATGTTTTTCAAGAGGAAAAGATACTTGGGGCAAATCATCGATGAACATGGAAGAAGGCCGGACCCAGATAGATCGAGTGCAATAAGAGATATGTCTCCTCCAGAAAATGTTGCGTCTCTACAAAGTTTCTTAGTGTTGGCGAATAACTACAATATATTTGTTCCAAATATGCATAAACTAAGATCACCTTTAAATAAGCTGTAAAGGGAGGACCAAAAATAGATCTGGACAGAGGAGTGCGAAGAAGCATTTAAAAAAATTAAAGATATATTAGCGTCTTACTTGTTTCTGGCACACTATAATCCCAAGCGCAGTAATGTAGTTGCAAGTGATGCCAGCGCCTATGACATAGGAGCATGCATATTACACAAAATGGATGACGGAAAAGTAAAACTCAGAGCCAATTCATCCCGGACACTTTTGCCAGCTGAAAAAAATTACTTGCAAATGTAGAAGGAAGTCATATAATTGCGGTAAAGGAATTTCATCGTTTCCTCCACGGTAGGCAGTTTATGTTACAAACAGACCACAAACCATTAATAACGATTTTCGGATCGAAAAACGGACTACCACAACATACGGCGAACAATCTCCACAGATTCTAACTGTAATCTACAATTTTTTACTAACTACAATTTTTTTAATGGAGTATGTACCATCCAAGAAACTTGGCTATGCAGATGGGCTATTAAGGTTAATTCCTAAGTAGACAGAACCATTGGAAGATATGGTAATAGCAGCTATTCAAGCGGAAGTTGAGGTAAAAATACTTCATGTGACACGAGAAGAAAACTTCCACTAACTCGGGAAAAGAGTAAGGGGTGGACGAATTTATTATAAGCACTAAAGAAAAAGTCAGCAATAACGAACTGGATGAGGGAAACTACTCAATTTGCGATAACTTTCTGTTATATAGCGACAGGGTTGTAATACCGGCAACACTACAGAATACAATTCTCATGGAATTTAATGTAAGACATCCAGGAATATCAAGAATGAAGAGCCTTATGCGTTCTTTCGTTTTTTTTGAACAATCATGGATAAGAATATATAAGAAAAAGTCAAGGAGTATAGAGGATTAACATTATCTATGAAAGCTCCTTCGACTGAATTCGGATCGTGGGCAAAACCGGATCGACCCTGGTCGGGAATTCACTTAGACATTGCGGGGCCGCTAGAGGGATTTTATAATCTCCATATTTTAGACAGCCTATCTAAGTGCCTGGAAGTACTAAAATGCAACAACCCCACATCCGAGTCAACTGTTAACCTCCTGTATTAACTATTTGCTAGGTTTGGAGTAGTAGACTGCATTTTCACAGACAATGAAACGCAATTCACGTCTTCTGAATTTATACATTTTTTGTGAGGAGCATCTAATCGAGCATATGATCATTCCACCATACCACGCGAGTAGTAACGGATAAGCGGAGAGGTTCGTCGATACATTCAAGATAGCTCTAAAAAAAAGCTAGTGAATCACCGACGAATAAGTCAATCTAACAGTTTTTGCAGGTTTACAGGATCACGTCGAATGCAAACATCGAAATGTCGAAAACACTTGCTGAGGTAATATTCAGACGCAAGTTTAGATCGATTTTCCACAAGTTGTTACTAAATTATGATAGGGCAATCCTTAAGAAACTGATAGCAAAAATACGGTATAAAGTTGGCGAATGAGAGTTCTACAACATTCACAAAAATAATAGGAACTTCTTAGATTCCGGCATTGTTGAAAATCAAAAAGGCAACATGGTCTCTATGGTTACGGGATCAGATTTCGTGCACAAACGTCACACTAATAAAATGAGGAAAGATACTCGAACAGTGAGGTGACCAGATCGCCCGAGGAGGACATCACAGACATAGTGTTTGCTTCTTTTTAGGTTCCCATACCAGCTCCTGAGAATAGGAGGTCAAAAAGTAAACGGAAGTCAACTGAGTTTATTAGTGTGAACCCAAAACAGAAACGTTATTAATCCCCATACGGTATATTTTAAAAGGGGGTGTTATACCGGCCGTTCTACGCATGACGAAAATTATACCGGTTCGCACTATATAACTGACTACCGCTCATCTCAGCAGGGGAGTACTGTCGCCCCTTCTCAACGGTGTAGACATTACTGACAATATAGTATCATAACAATAATAGTAATTGTTGTGTCGACACAACAATTAATATTATTGTTATTATTATTATTATTGGCTCACAAGAAACTTTCACGCAGATCACAAAGGATCTCCTCTTGAAAACAACCAATTTTTCATTACTTTTTTTTACATAGGGGGCATCACTTATCAAGGCCGGAGACCACTCGGGGATAAGTGTTATTGCCTGTATCAATTAGATAGTATTGTAGTGATCATTAATATTGGAGATTTGATAGAGAGTCTTACTTAAGGGGGCGGTTTGTCAGGAATTTGTTTATGTTGGATTTGGAGACACCCAAGTTGTAGTCAGGTGGGAAACAGGCGAACGGAAGAGAGTTCCATAATCGTGCACTTTTGTGAAAGAAGCTCTGCTCATGGAATCTACGTTTGGATTTAGGCAAAGATAAAGAGTGGGGAAAATTATTGACAGTAGTTTCAGCTAGACGGGTGTTTCTCGTGAAAGATTGGCTAGAGAGGACGAGAGATTGGAGCTCAGACGAGCACTTGTCATGGAAATAACGATAAAACAAAGACAGGCTCTCAATGTATCTTCTGTGGGATAGAGGCTGCAGGGAAGAGAAAAGGGCATCCCCCACTAAACCACGAAGTCTTTTTTGTACTCAGCCATTGCAGGATACACTGTTTTTAGCCGATCCTGCCCAGATGTGGCAGCAGTACTCCATCCTTGGATGCACTTGGCTTTTATACAGATAGAGGTTTGCATCAGTAGTGAGATATCTTCTGGAGCGGTAGAAGGATCCCACCATTTTCCCAGCGTCCCTGGAAACAGATTAGATGCACGCCTTTCATTTCAGATCAGGAGTGAAAGTCAAACCCAGAAACTTGTCAAAACATGGAGCCTGCCCAAGACGAGAGCCATCCATTTCAATTGATGCCAGATGGGGATCAGAGCGTTGATGATGTACAGATAGAAGCTTGGTTTTGGATCGATTAAAAGTGACCAGCCACCTATTCCCCCATTGTACCACGCGTTAAAGATCAGAGGAGAGAGAATTAGAGTGAACTTTGCCATTTACGGTCTTTGATGTGTTGCCATAGATGGTCGTGTCATCAGCATAGATGTCAACGAATGATTTAAGTATGTGTTTAGGGAGATCATTGATGTAGATCAGGAAGAGAGTTGGGCCCAGGATGCACCCCTGCATTCTAATTTCTGTCCATCAACCACTACTCCTATGAACCTATCAGAGAGAAGTGATTTAATGATTTGAGAAAACATTTCCATTAATACCGTAGCTGGAAATCTTGTGAAGTAAGCCCTTATGCCATACTTATCGTAGGCCTTCGCTATGTCAAGAGCAATTACCCTGGAAAGGAAACCTTTGTCAAGAGATTCACTAATCCTATGTGATATAACCGTTAGCACATCTGCTGTAGATCTTGCAGAGCGGAAACCATATTGCATGTCACTAAGTAGGTTGTTTCTGCTGAGGTGGTTGACTACTTCTCTATTTAATATGGATCCCAACTACTTACTTATGACACACAGGAGACTTATTGGTCTGTACTGAGAGGGAGATGACGTTCAGCTGAATTCTTAAATACAGGGCATGATGAGTTTTCCAGGGTGTTTAAAAGCACTTCTCCTTAAGGAAACGCTAAAACAGTTTCGTAAGTATGGGTGCAAGTTCTGGTTGGAGCTTTTTCAGCACTATAACTGAAATGCCGTCAGGGCCCGTTGCTTTACTGGAATCAAGGTTCTTGATTAGCTTGGCGACCTCACGCACAGATATGTGTATGTTGCATAGTGGGCTGTCTTTAATAGGAAGAAATACAGGGAGTTGATGGTCATTGTCGCATAGGGTAGAGTTAGCTTCAAACTTCTTGGCAAATTGTCTGGCTTTGTATGATGCCTACGAGATGACCTCAGGCCCATTGATGATAGTTGGGATAGGACGCACGCTTCTGTTCAAGGTGCTATTTGCTATTTGCCACAACTGGTAGGAACCAAGCCGCTGTTCAGCTACTTTGGATTTAACAGGCTGAGCATATAGCTCTCTTGCATTTTTTATTACTCTTTTACAGTGGTTGCTGGCAGTCCTGAAAGCATCTTTAGTCTCAGTACATCTATTACGTTGGTAGCTATGGAAAAAGTGATTTCTATGCGCGATGGCAGCAGCACATTCAGGGTAGAACCATGGCTGGCTGTTAGGTTTTTGATGGAATTTTTTAGATGGTATGAATCGGTCTATGCCTACAATTAACCATTCGGTCAGGTCTGATACTATAGAGGGCACATGCTTTTTAAACATGGAATGCAGAGGTAGGTCAGATGCGAATGTACGGAAGCTATCCCAGTCAGCTATAGAGTATCGATGTACAGTACGGTGGAGATGTACGTCTAGAGACTTATTACATTTCATTTTTATCTTAACTGCTACAACAGAGTGATCAGAGGATCCCAGAGGAGACAGAACGGAAAATGAACACAACTCAGTGGAAGTTGTGAGGAACAGGTCTAGAAGGCTTGCATATGGACCGGTTTTATTTGAGTGGGTCAGCCATTCCACATTATGGACATCGAAATCACCGCAAATGTGAATGTTAGCCGAAGGACGAGCAGACAGGGTGTGGTCAATCTACTCAGATATGCTTTTAGAGATAGTAACCCCACTGTTGTGGGAGAAATAGAGGGCAAATATAAATGGAGATGTGTAAGCTAATGCAACCCGGAAGCACATATAAGGTAAATTAGGGTCTTCTCTGGAGACATCCCTACTACAGGGAAAGCCATCTTTGATGTAGGCACATATTCCATGCCCATGGCGATCTTTTGGGGATGGGCAGATTTAGATGTTACGTTAGATTATCTTTTAATTATGAATTTGTCTAGAGAAGTGGTTGGATGAATGCCAATTTCACTTAGAAAAATATGTCCGGTTTCGTCTCAGCAATTGTGTTTTAACCTCTGGAAGGTTGCAACGTAGGCCTCTGATGTTGGAGAAGTAAACCTGTAGTAGAGCTCTACGTTGGAGGATGGGGTTCTAGGTTTATTCGTGTTTCTTTGTTGGAGATGTGTCATGATTGTTGCGGTTTTGGGGTTTGTGGAGCAGGTCGGTAAACTTGGTTGGAGCATTACAGAGAGGGAAAATAAGAAAGAAAAAGACAGTACATTTTTTTGTTTTTTATTTTGTTTTGTAGCATATGATAAGATAAAGCCGTAACAATAACCCACTAGTATGGCATCGAGAGGTCCTACCAGAAGCTACTGCATGGTCCAGAATCCATTCACCAAATGGCAATACAGCAGACGCGGTACCTTGCACCTGCTGATAGGACAGCCTCCAATTGTGGTTAATCCAAGTTCGGGTCCCTGACTATCAGGCGGGTAACGTCAGCCCAGATAAAATGTTTACCTCCAGCACCCTTAATAGTGACATGACTACAAGGATAGACATGGAAACAGAAATTTTCCGACATCTTAGGCTACTCTTTACAAAGTACTACCGACCTGGAAAGCAGCTTTTTCTTCACCCTTTGTCAGAAAAAATAATTCATGGGAAATGAGGACTGAAGGACAAAAGAGGAGAAACCAGAGTTACTGGAACTGCCGATAACACATCGACGTGCATTATCTAACCTGCATTGAGAAAAAAAATATAAATAAAATAGAATAAAATAAAAATGAGAATGACTTATTAATATCTACTTGTTATAATCCTTTTCCCCATTCCCGGCTTAAGATAGTACTTGAAGATAGTCTCCCCTCCCATGTTAATGCATGGATACTGTTTGCATTTATCTAGATCGAGCTGGGATGTTAAACCGTTTCAGCTCCACCCCATAATAAATATGCTATAATGGAACTTTTATTAAATTGAAAAAGTCTGGTTATTTTTAACTCGTTTAAAAATCTGGTTTAGTAATACGTTTAGTGTTATGTATTAAATTTAGCTGGAAATAATGCATACTTTAGAAAAAGAACGCGTGTTTTTGAGTTCAGATAATATGCAAATATAAATTGGGAAATGTTCAATTTCATGGGATACTTTTTTCTCGTTTTAAATATAAGAAAAAGTATTGGTTAATAATAGTATTTTTGACAAAAAGATTTAGGAAAAGATAAGAAAACAAGACAAATATTCAGAATTAAAGTCAACCCTGTTATGAGGAAAAAGAGAAAAAATAAAAAAAGTAAACATGTTAGTGTTTTTAGATTTGTAGGCTGCAAAAGTTACGAACTGAAAAGTTTATTAGCTTTTGGGACCGTACACTTCGACTTTGCTTGGAGTTTATAGCGTAAAGAGGAGGAATTCCAACCAGTCAGTCTGCTTTTATGCCGATATTTAAAGGGTATGTTGGGTGGCGGTGGTCAGGGGGGTCTTGTTGAGTTTGTATTTTTATTTTTTTATTTTAAATTAAACATTGAATTATCTATCTAATGCCAGAATGTTCGACCACCCCTAATAAATATGCTATAATGGAACTTTTATCAAATTGAAAAAGTACTCTCCAACTCTTGATATCATTTGCAAATACATTTGCATTATCGCAACAGCGGCTTACCATTGATTTCTCGCAAACCGCAGCTATTGTCTCCTCTGAAATTTGAGTGGAAATAAGCCTCCCCAAGGTCTAAGTTCTCTTCACACTTGTCCGGCAAGAGTCTGGTTAGTGCTCTCTCCTCGGCCTTTTCATCCTCCTTGACCTTCCTGGCTATTTTTCATTATTCTTTGGGGGCGGTGATTGGGTAAAAGAAGAGGATGGGGGCGGGATACAGAACTTATGGATATGCATCTTCAATGCACTTCGTTCCATGTAACTCTTCTTCATGTGTTATCCCTGCAGTAGCTCGTGTAGCTCCTGCATTTGGCTTATGTGCTTGAGTCCTTCTTTTGTCAGATTCATCTGTATCTGTGAGGGATGCTGTACTATTATTTAGTATTAAAACTTGTTGATTAAGTTGCTTCTTTTTGGGGTGTTCAATATTGAATACCAATTATTTAAGAGTCGATTTTTTTTTTGTCGATGATGGTATGTGTTTATTATATGTACTATTCTTGAAAAAAAAACCCAAAATTTATGGGTTTCTATGTTTGTTATTTAAAGAATTACTTGTCAATCATAAAATTTATCTCATTTACTTAGGCAACACTTTAATTAATGTTTGTTTACTACTACTACTACTACTACTACTACTACTTATAATAATACTTTTTATGATTATAATATTTTAAAAACATTAATATTTTAGTATTAATAATAAAGTAATATGGTCACCATTACCACTATGTAATATTAATATTTAATAGTCTCAACGTAATGATGTTTAAGTTGGATTTAGTTGGATATTCAAACATCAACCTGATAACTTTGTATTCAGTAATTTAAGCTGTATCTTCAGGTTTATGACGCCATTTACAGAGATTTTTAGTTATGGTCTCAAGCGTTCCAATTGAAATTGAAATTACCTTGACCTATTTTTATTTCCTTAGTCTAACTAATTTCTATTTCCGATCTTGATATGTGTTTTCCTATTTTACTCCTGAACTCTGGTATCGAACGGGACGCTATTTCAATCATTAAACATGTTCTCGTGGTTTTTTAAGAAAAAAATTATGTAAGGTTTAGGGTGCTCAAGCAGCTTATCAGTTTTGTATGTGCATGTTAGACGTTCTCTATTTCTTGGTTGATGTTCATACCACCTTTTATTGTGGTCTAATTCGTAAAGTTTACATATAACCCATAATATATACTTATTATTATTATTATTATTATTATTATTATTATTATTATTATTATTATTATTATTATAATTATCAGTAGTAGTAGTAATAGTAGTTTTATTTTTATTGACCTACTAAGAGTTTTAACACAAGACTCCAAAGATGTTTCCCTTTTTAACAAACTGTGGGTCTCGTGAAGTCTTGGTGTCAACAAATCTCGCTGTTTCTAGAACTCTATAATGCTTTTGATAATCTTTGCAAATAGCCGTTTACCATATATTTCTCATTCGTATCGACAAATAGCTTTCGTTGAAATTTTAATAACAATAAAAAAATTAAGTTCTCATTCCTCTTCCACTAAATGAGTGGAGTCTGCTTAGTGTTTTCTGTCTTTAATCTTATCCCACTATTCACTTCTTGACTATTTGCTGTGGTGTCGGTTGATGGCAGGCCTACTACTTGGAGGGAGGGAATTACCTTAAAATCCTACGGTTGTAATTCTCTTCATCTCATGTGGTGTTCTATCTCTTTAGTATTATTCTGTTGCAGTTTCTATATGCCCGGTTTGCGGGTGTACCACATGCGTATTAATCTCTGCATTGATATTTCAGTTGTTTCCATTATGGCTATCCGCTGTACTTTATTAGCCACTCCCCTGAGTCCAATCTTTCCCATTCCTTTTTTCAAAGTTTTTCGGGTTTGTGTTTAAAGTATCCATAATTATTAGTGTTAACTTAACTTTCTTCATCTTCCACGTTTTCTTTGAACTCTCAACTCAGCATCACATTCCGGAAATCAGTTCCTATTTTTTACCCGTATTATTTTTCGAGATAATAACAAACGGCATTGAAAGTTGTGTTCGCATTTGTCTTACGACGAAACCTTGGCTTAGTCTCAAAACAGAGAAAAGAAGAAAAGGTTTGACTTGTTTACGCTCACCGTTGTTCGCCGGAACAAAAGGATTTGTCTCTCCCATCACTTGCTTGCTTCCATCCCTAGCTGCCATCGTATTTTCCGTTTATCCTCTCCCCAACTGACAACAACCTCCTGGAACGAAATAATGTCACAGTTACACATATAACATCGTTTTATGCAGCGATCTCAAACACTGAAATCGCTTAAATTCATTTTCTCTCGACCAAATGATTATATCCTCGTCTCCTCTAAATTAAGGTGATACATTCTCCATATTAGTTGCTCTCTATCTCCCCTTATATATCCATTTCTGTGTCTCACTGTTTAACTCTTACAGTCTAATGTCCTTTTTAGTATTTTCCGAAATTTTACATGTGAATTTGTTGTCAACTGAATATATGGATCCTAATATATTCGCCAGTGACCAAATTTTGCACCAATTTTTCAAAACTTTAAAATGATAAAAAAAAACACAAAACAAAACAAACAACCTCCTTCTTTGGACACATCGAATACCAAAGACGTGAGCTGCGTAAATAAGAACTGAAACGAGTTTTTTTCTTCTTCACAGATAACAGATAAACAGATGCCGCCAATTGTCAATCGCGTGTCCTCGTTGAACTTTTACACGCTTTATATATTTCTTATTGTATTCTTTGGCGTTTGATTTTTACGCTAAAAGTAAGTAAATAAGATATATTATATATATATATATATATATATATGTGTGTGTGTGTGTGTGTGTGTGTGTGTGTGTGTTTATTTTTTTAATTTTCTGCCTTTGAAAACTGTAATGTTGGGTATGGGGCAGCCAAACCAGCCGCCAACATTGCCCCGCTTTTTATTGAAACCAACCGAGAGCTCCTTTTAGTATCCTCGTCGTTACCTTAAGTGCAATTTTCTGGATAACTTTTGCACTTGGGACACCAGAAATATTAGTTAGGTAGGTTAAGTATGTATGTGTATGCGTGTGTGGTGTGCAAGTATGCGATTAGTTTGTTGTTTTCAATTATTGAAATTACAAAACGTCATGTTTGAAAGATCGGTACGGAGTGACTCTTCAAGCCAATGCATTGATGTGAACAACTATTTGACGGTCACGATAGAATTCACGCGCCACTCAATGAGTTCAGTAAAAATACAAGCAGTCCCACACACTTTGAAGTGTTATAACACGTTTAACTCACTGATTTTCATTTTAAAACAAGATTGGTATAAATGTAGAAAGGCACGAGTATACTGAGAGGAAAATTGAAAAGTAATCAGAAAATTAACATCACTTGAATTTAAGTGAATATTTCCTATCTCTTCGTCGCTCAAACGAGTAGACGTTTTTAGTTGTACAAAGAAATTGGCCTACTAACATTTAATTCGCTACTTTGGTATATATTCTTTAATTACTGCGCCCATTTATTTGCCAAATTTTCTGGGTTTGCTGATTTAAACTACGTAAAACAATTTGTATGTGACTCTCTGTAACCTGTAACCGTAACTACGCTATAACATGCCATATAAGTTACTTGTAATTCTTTTACTGTTTTCCTTTAACTATTTTATTAAGAAACATTTTTTTTAAATGACGCCGTGTATAGGTTACATATCTTTGCTATTATCTCTTACATTTCAATACTTAACTCTATTTTATATACAACAAAATGGTGCTTCAAAAAACTTATTACGGCTATTTAAGATGTTGTTTTTCCACAGACATAATATTTACATTAGGCATATCGATAATTGTTAATATATTGTTTTAAGATTAAGTCTTATTGTAATATCGTAGATGAACATTATATGAAGCATATAAATGATCTGATATTAGTTTCTTTTTCTAAATAATACAAGGCTTCCTGCAGTCTTGACAGCCTAAGGATACCCAGGGTAAGGGTGCCTACGCGTTAATGTTTTGCGGCAAGAGTTGCGCAATCCACATGCGCAGCTCTCCTAATTCGACATTGTGGAATACCAGTGGCAAGTGGAGGTTCAGAACGATTAGAAACAATGCTTATATAAGCGGAAAGCACATACAGAGCCTAGAATTCCCAAATGGTCACTCATCTGGTACTATCCAGGCTCAATATTGCTTAACTTCGGTGATATGACGGGGACCGGTGTGTCAACGTGATCATGCTGTATTCTAAATAATACTTTAATGTAAGAAGACGTGTCAATGAAAACATGCTTCGTTTTTGCTATTATTTGCAGACGTTGAATGCATTTAGTTGTCTTTTTCATAATTTCACGTGCTTGCAAATAACATAACAGGAGTTATATTGAACACTAGAAATGGTTGAGGTATGTTTTTATCTTTTACAGAAAAATCGGTTTCAGTTCGAAAGTTTATTTTCTCATGAGGAACTATTGCGTTCTATTGATTCGGGCGTTGATGGTCAAACTAGAGCGCTTTAAGTTCTTGATAGATTATCGGTAACGCGTACATGTATTTTTAATCACAGTATATTGTGTCCCAGCTCTGAAACTATATATATAAATCATCATTGCTTATCGATGTGCTTCAAAAAATAACTCTGTCAGCTTTGTAAATGTCAAGGGATAATATCGTAATATCATTTAGCAGATCATAAATAAAACCTGAAAAAGTGTTAGAACAGGCAGGGATCCTTAATACATACTGATATTTATTTTGTTTGCAGCCGTTAACCACGAATTTATAGACATGTTAGAGATAAGAGATAGGTTTGAACGTGAATAGCCTAGATGACAAGCATTTTGTTAATGTAAGTCGCCTATTCCCACCGGATACAACATATCTATATAAAAACCAAAAGATTCCATACAATTATTTATACACTTTCTACAGATTTTGAATGCGTTTA
Source organism: Euprymna scolopes (assembly GCF_053919585.1). Classification (NCBI taxonomy): domain Eukaryota; kingdom Metazoa; phylum Mollusca; class Cephalopoda; order Sepiida; family Sepiolidae; genus Euprymna; species Euprymna scolopes. The sequence continues at coordinate 30,962,976 of NC_136485.1, read as the reverse complement.
AAGAAAAGTAAAACATTAGCTTCTACGTTCATTTTTCTTACTTTAAATCTATCATTTTACATAATTGCACATTCCCAAATGGCATTCGGCTACGTAATTGATCATAAAAAGCTGATGACATTTGAAACGTATTTCATTTCAAACTGATTAGTTATTTTACCTGAGCTGGTAAGAATATCATACTGTTTTTATCTCTTAGTATAAATGTTAAACATCTGTTCAATTATATTAATCCAAAAATATATTTCAAACAATATACATTATATCTAGTAAAGACGAAGGTCTATGGAAAAGAGTTACTTTAAACATGGCAGATCTTGGAAAAAAACACTTGAGCAAGAAAATGGATTATAATGAGCTATCAAAATATCGAATTAATGAAATCACGAGACAAAGAGTCAATGCAGTAAAGGAAAGAATCGGACATAACACACAATATGTTATAATTTTTTTTTTATTTAGAGCATAGGCATTCATGAAAATTTCGGGAAGACAAAGGGCACGCTTATGAGTTTAAGACTAGAATTTAATTTTAAATGAATAAACGAAACGATTTTTTACCTACAAAAATGCATAATCACACGCAGTTCAAATGCTAGATTAGCTGCATTTTTCAATTGATCGGAAATCAACACCGGAATTGACAGCGTCAACATCAGTATAGACGTTAATTTTCTGAATATTTTCCACAATGAAGATGGACATATTAGAGTCGTGTAAATTACGGATATCTAAGCATCTTTACATCTCTAACTACATATCCAATGAATTCCTTGTGATTTCTTGTCTATGACACGGATTGATCGAGATGATTGTAGAGGTTTGCTAAACATCTGTAACATTTTATAGGAGACTTGAGTCTTGATATCATCCAGACAAGAATTTCTAGTAAAAATAAACTAGTATGGTTTATATTCTCAGGCATAGACATTAATTTCATTTTACTTGATTCCTACTTTTTTTTTGGTTTCTTGATATCTCTATATTGATACACTATACACGATTTATATACTTTTATATAATACATACATAATCTTGGATTTGCCACAAGCTATAATATATCCGGGAATTCTATAATTTATTGTCTTCCTAACATTTTTAAATGAAGGTTACTCTTTATTCACGGAATCGTATTTTAAATATATAGAACTATGTGCTAGTCTTATTGAATTGAACCTGAATATTAATGTAGAATTAATGAATTAGACCAAAAATTTAAACTAATAAAGAACCAATATATCAGGCGATATTAGAATATTATTATAGATTGTTTTTGTTATGTATCTACAACCCAGGTCGATTAAAAAAGGGATCGGGAAAAACAACGCTTGATATATTTGTACGCGTCTTATTTGTTCCGTAAGACAAAGTAACATAATATATATATATATATATATATATATATATATATATATATATATATATATTTATAAAATGTATAGGCTATAAATGCTCTATGTATGAATTCCGTTCTATTGTCACAGCATTATGTAATTTCCTCAGTTTAAACCTTATATAACATAGGGTTAATAAATTTCATTCATTGCTTTAGATTTTGTTGCATAATTTCGCCGTACGACATTACTTATGAGCACCCATCCTATGGCAGGTATTGAACCAATCACAATCTAGTTAATAGTCGGTAGTTTGGACCACCAGGTAATAAAAGAGTTACATTAGTAAACGCTATCTCAATCGCCTCATGTAATCATTAAGTTGCATTAGATATTGCTTAATTTTTAACTATGCTAAATAGTGGACGAGGATGTCATGTACAACATAGCTCGAGCTAAGATATCGGACTGATATAGCTAAGATATCGGACTGATATAGCAGTTGTTTTTTTTCTATCTATGTGATAATTACACATCTTAAATGCAAAAGTGTTGTTAGGTTGTGTAAACGGAAGCTTTAGTAAACATCACGTTTAGCCTTTTATTTCGAATTTCAATCACCGATACTTACAGAAAATATATCTATACAATACCTATTTAAGAACAATGACAGGCACATAAAGTACAGTTGTGTGAAATTTCATAAAATTCGGGCAAGCTGTTTTCGAGTTTATAGGAAACGAACTTACACACACCCACATAAAAACGTAGACAAAATTCGATTTATATATATATATATATATATATATATATATATATATATATATATATATATATATATATATATATATAAAGAGAGAGAGAGAGAGCGGGAAAACAGATTCAGAGAGAAAGTGAAAAAGATAGACAGGATGAGGGCGAAAGCGGTAGAAATATATATATATATATATATATATATATATATATATATACATAAATATATATACATATCCGTGTGCGCGCGTGCGCGTGTGTATTAATTTAAAATTATTGAACATTTAAATAATTTTTTCTAATATTTATTGAATATTTTCAGCGCATAATGGTTATTCATGGTACACGCGCGTTATATATATATATATATATATATATATATATATATATATATATATATATATATATAAACACACACACACACACCCATATATATATATATATATATATATATATATATATATATATATATTCTTTGAAGTTTTTAACCTTCAATACTATACAAAAAAATATTTTTTATCATTCGTTAGAAAACCATCTAGTCAGTAAGTCATTTAATCACCTGCAATCACTGCATCAACTCGCTCTCGAATTTACTATAATAACAATAATTTATTTTTCAAGGGATCATCAGAACAGTATATTACATCATGGCTCCCCAGCAGTGTTGATCAAACACCACCACCCTTAATCTTAGGAAGAAGACATGTTACAAACATTTGATCCAATGTCCTATTCTTAATTTCAATTACTAACCTTTTCACACTATAAAAATGAATTTCTTACCTATGCGATTCATCAATTTCCACATTTAAAATGGATACATTTTTTATTTTTTTTAATTTATCAGTCTAGTATTTATAAGATTAGGATTAATCCATTTAACTACTTATCACCCCCACTATGATTAGTATTTAGTATAGTTATATTTTTATTTAAAATTAGATATATAAAGGTTAAAAATATTTTTACATATATACATTTTTTTTATAATATAAATTTATTATATGTAATTATAAATACATTTTATACATTGCTAATATAGTTTTGGATTTCCTTTATTAATATAGTCTGGTTTATCTTAAACGATTCAAAAGCATCAGGATAACGAACAAATGCTTTATTTAACTGCTTAAGTATTTTATTTTTATCCCCACCTTGTTTTATCATCCTTATTACTAAACTAAAAACTGGTGGTATAAAGTCTGGTAGTTTTAAAGTAACGCGAGCTATTCTCAAAAACTCTGACATAATGGTTCCATAAAACATAAAAACAGGGCAGGTGCTATCTTTATGGGGCATACGTACTATTTTAAAGGGGAAAGCATTTCTTTTATCAAATATTTTATAAAGAAAAATCCCATCCTCAATTGTTATATCTAAATCCAGAAATGTAGCCTGTTGTCCTCTATGTTCACAATTCAATTTTAATTCGTTTGTATATATAAGATGTTTATTTTTTTCGAATTCATCATTATCGTTTATACATATAAGGTCATCTATAAATCTCCGACATCCATGAAAGTTATATGTTTTAGATACATCTGTTTCATAGTGATGACATATATATATATATATATATATATATATATATATATATATATATATATATATATATATATATATATATATAATACGAATTTGTCCAAAATGGTGCAGGATCCAATCCCATTTGGATACCTATCGTTTGGAGTAATATTGTATTTCCTATTTGAAAATAGCATTCTTTAATAAGATGACTTACAAGTATTTTTAAATACCTTTAGAAACACTAGTTTGATATTTATATTTTGACACCAGAAAGCTTTAGAATTTGAAAAGTCTATATATTTACCTTTTCCACCTTCAAAAGCCAAATCTACAGTATCATTTAATTCTTTTATAAGTTTTTCGTGTGGAATTTTAGTATATAGTGTACTAAAATCATAAGTCGCTATAGATTTTGCTTTTATTCTGGAATTTATTTTATCTAATTTTTCTTTCACTAGTTGAGAATTATTTACTACCCAAAATAGATTTATATTACTATAGAATTTACTTTTCAGGTGAAAATTATTTATTTGATTTATAATTAATTTAAATATTTTAGATATAGCTTTGCTTAAAGGTTTAGTGATGCACGACTTTAAACCTTCAATAAATCTAGCACCAACTGGATTTTTATGCATTTTAGGTATCCAGTACATACATAGAAGGTTTTTGTGTTTGTCTTCTAACTTTAATCCTACTTTTTCACTAATAATACTATTATTCAAAATAATGTTATCTTAATTACTATTACTTACTTTATAAGTATCCGAAACGTTTCCTATAAGTCCTACTTCTATCAATAAACGTTGTATATAATATTTTTTACATATAAAAGCTATATTGTTTGCCGCTTTATCAATCGTAACTATTACAAACTTTTCTTCAAGTATTTTAAGTTCCTCCCGTATTTCTGAATTTTTTAAAACAGGATTGTCTTTTTTTAGGGTGTTTAAATTGTTTTATATGTTTAACCTTTTGATTTACGCATTCAAGTATATTATTTTTCCATGCATCAAATGTAGACTGTGCTAATTTATATTTATTTACCATAGACATAATAAAACCTTCTAGTGATTTAGTTACTTCTTTAACGCATTTAGCGTAATTTAGGGATTTCAGTTCTCTATAATTTGGGCCCTTACTAAGTAGTTTTCTTAATTTAGGATTATTTACTATCTTTAAATCTCCTGTAATTACATGTTTTATCTCATTATTACAGAAAGGAGAGGAATTGCATTCACATTCTGGAATATTTATATAATTATAATTTATATTTATATGTTCTACCGTTTTCTTATAATTAAACATCTTATTGCGTATTGTTGGCCCTATTGTATATGTAACTATTGGTGCTTGATCTTTT
>NC_136485.1:30872996-30952996 GCF_053919585.1 Euprymna scolopes | reverse complement strand
CAAAATAACATCGGAAATGTTTATATTAAACGTATCTGAGATATGAACGGTTTACACATGCGTAGATGTAAAATCGTTAAGATACGATTTTACGTAGCCCCCCTCAGTCAGATTTTGAAGAGGTGAAAATAGAAAAAACAATATATTTTTTCCTGAATTTTCGATATTAGACGTTCAATGGATCGACCGTTCCGGCAATTTCATATTCATGATGCTGCAAGTTACAATTGTTGAGAAAAAAAACACATACCACTCACATGTACACGTTTCAGTGTCTTTTCCGTTCTTTCTTACTTTATTTTGTAGGATTTTAACGTTAACTTTAATATCTATGGTATTTATGAGTTATGATAAATAAGAATTCTGCATTAATTAAATATAATGTATACTTTTTTTACGGCCGCGAAACGCTAGTTCATATATATATATATATATATAAATATATATATATATATATGTGTGTGTGTGTGTGTGTGTGTGTGTGTGTGTGTGTGAACGTTTCTGTAATCATTTCTGGAGAAGGCAATTGTAGATGTAACGATTATTAATTGTAGTCCTCTATAGGGTACAACTTTTTGGAACTTAAAATATCTCATTTCATGAAGTTTAAATCAGTTTCGAAAAGTTTATGTTTTTGAATCCTCTTCATAAATATTAACTCACCATGGATGACATGAAAGAATTAGTCAAGATATATTAGGTTAAAAGAAGGTTCTAGCGGATTTTTTTAATTCCGATGTCAGATTATGCATTTTAAATAAGTGTTTGATATAATATCTTTACGTGATATATCATTTTAAAAGCGCATTTCACTTTATCTTATAATTTTGATTACAATGTTTTTTTTTTAAATTACGTCTTTCATTTCAGAACGTTTTATACAAGATGAAAAAAAGATAATTCGCACAGTTATCTAATTCCAATTCAATCTTGACTGAAAAGCTGCTGAAACAGCTCGCTATATTAACGAAACGTTTGGCATAGCAAACACTAGTAGACGCACAAAACAATAATGGTTTAAGAAATTTGCTGACTGCGGCGAGAGCTTTGAATGTGATGAGTGTAGGGGTCGACCACCGGATGTTGAAAGGGTGATCCAGAGCCTTAGTCGAAGACAATGTACGCAAAATTTTCGAGAGCCTATCAATTAGACGTAACATATACGACAATTTCCAACCCTTTAGAGACATTGTATAGACAAAAAATTGATAAATGGATATCTCACTAGTTGCATAACAAGCAAGTGACCCGCTATTATGAAGTGTCGCCTTCTCTTATTTTGCGCAAAAAAAACCCTGACCCATTTCTCGACAACGTTGTGATTTGCGATTAAAACTGGGTTCTTTACGACAGCCTCAACGCTCAGTGGTTAGTCGCTAAGGATGGTGTACGGCACATCCCAAATACAAAGTTGCACCCAAAGAAGTTCATTTTGACTGTTTCGTGGCCTGCGACCGATCCCATCCATTATAGTTTTTTTTCGAATACAGGCGAAACCATCAAGGCGGAAAAGTGCGATCAAAAATAGATTTATTGCTTATGAAATTTCGGCAACAAAACCCAGCATGAGTCAACAAAAAGGTCCAAGTTTCCTCCGTGACAATGCCCGAACGCACGTTGCTAAACCGACCCTGCATGAGTTGAACGAATTAGGCTAAGGATATCATTCGCCAAACTCTCCAGATTTTTACAACTACAGACTAAAACATTTTCAAGCATCTTGACGACTTCCTGCCTGAGAAATGCTTCAAAATCCTAAGCGATATCAAAAACGCCTTCATAGACAATAGAACGCAAGATGTCTACGTCACTGGTCTAAATACACGTTTTTGCATTGGCATAAGTGTGGTCATATTGATCGCGCTTATTTTGATCATTAAATGTTTGATTAAGCAAAGATATATTCATCTGAATTAAAAAGTTGAATATCACGAGAGCTTTCTTGTCAACCCGAAAACAGTGTAATTCAGAATTGAAAAATTAGCAATGGTCTAGATATAAAACAGAACAAACGAAACACCCAATATATAGATTATTAAGTCACTATTTCAAAAGTGAAATGAACTATTAGAACATCACAAATTATTCAGAATGTGATCCAAATGGAATCTAAAGAGAAAACACCATAAGAACTTAGTTGAATTATAGAATAATGAAAGGAAAATATTATAATTATACATATATACATTTACGTGATTGTTTCTAAACCGAATAAGAAAACTGAGAAATAATGCTTACATTATATTTAAAGTATTCTGATGACGGATGATAACTGCTAATAAATATCTTCATTGTAGGGATATTATAAGAATACATAAGACAAACCATAGAGTTGCCCGTTAACAAAACAATATGTACGTATAGTAGCAAACTTCTGTGCAACTTAAATCAGTTGTTGCCAATTATAACGATGTTGACATTTTAATAAAACACGATATATATATATATATATATATATATATACATATATATGTGTGTGTGTGTGTTATGTACGTGTGTTTATGTATATTTTGGCAGCGTGTTAATGTTCAAGCACGTCTGATAGAACACAACAGATTCATTCATTTTCTCGATATTTCTGGAAATCGTTTCCATTCGCAGAGCAGTCGTTTTTATTTCAACTGGAATGTTTTATAAAATGGCGCCCCAAAGTTTTTGTTAAGCCACATTGTTTTCAAGCGCTTTCTATCGATGCATCCGATTATCATCAAGATTGATTGTTGTTGTTCTCGTTGTTGTTTGTTTTTTTTTAATTTTACGCTTGTCGAATGGAAAATATTTCCATGAAAATCGGAAAAAAAGAATACCTCTGTCGTGTGCAATCGGACGTGTATGAATATATATATATATATATATATATATATGTATATATATATATATATATATATATATATATATATATATATATATATATATAAAAAGACGAGCAAACATTTATAAAACATGTTCAAAACACTTTGAAAAAGAATTAAATGAATATTTAATCTGAAAAGTAAACACTTAATAAGTGGATAGTCCTTAATCTTATATAATCTTTTCTTCAACTTTATCGGTTTTTTTCTACATACTTCTTAATATTTCATAATTTAATAATCCTTTATTTTAATTCTTTATTTCTTCTTTGCATGGCCGTTTTTATCTGCAATTTTTGATTTATTCTTTAAACTTTCCTATCTATCTAATATATCAATCTACCCACACTTTCATATCTTGTATGTATATTCACTTATATTTTACTATATGCATTTACTTACTTTCTTGCTTGCTTTGTCCTGAATTTGCAGATACCGGCCATCCTCTCGCCTTAAATAATCTTTATTTTTTATTTTTTTATATTTTATATTTTTATTTATTTATTGTTTATTTATTATTTTCTATTTATTTAGTAATTTATTTATTTATTTTCCATTTACTGTATTGCTGACAGTTTTTAAGTGGTGACCTGTACATTTCAGTTGACCTATATTATTTTGCCCTATATATTTTTCGCGCATTCTACATCTCCTGTCTGGGTAATTTTGACATTTGTTTGCCTATTTTATATTTAATTCTATCACTATTTAATTTTTTCTCCTGTTCTTATTCCCTGATCTTGCTTATTTATATTTATGTCTCGACAGTAGAGTGAAAAGCATATCTGATTTTTCTTTTATTAATATTATTGGAATTTTCCCCCCTTTTCCCTTGTACACTTTTTTGTGAATTATTTCATGGATTTCTGCCTTTGGATAATTTTGGACCATCTTCCAATTACGGGATTTCCTTGGATTTTACTTGTGCAAATGGAAATTCAATTAACTTTCTTGAAGTTATATATTTGGATTTTATCGTCACGGGATTATTGATCTTCCACTAGACTATCCATTCACGTGTAATCACCTTTTTCTTCAGCATATTTCCTCTGCTTCACTTTTTGTTATCAAGTAAGATCTTTGACTTACTTGTTGTTTCATCAAATACTTTTGCATGTAAAATCCGATCCTGCATTATGCTAATTCATACCCTCTGAGCAGAAGGAATATATTTCTTCGAAACTCCGCGGATTAAGGACTATCCACTTATTAAGTGTTTCCTTTGCAGATTAAATATGTTTTAACTCTTTTTCAAAGTGTTTTAACACGTTTTATTAACTGTTTGCTCGTATTATAAGGTCTATCCCCTATTTGGTTTTATCGAGGTTTTACATCTGCCAGAGATAACTTTACAAATATTAATTCTTTAATATTTATATTATACTTTAATTTTACCATCTTGGATCATTTTGATAAATTTAATTGTAATTTTTATTTCATATATATATATATATATACATATATATATATATATATATATATATATATATATATATATATATATATATATATAAAATTTGTTAAATACCTACGGACACTAATTTTACATCATTTCGGAATTATCAGTAACGGAACTTGTCATTTCGTTGGTTGTTTTTTTTTTTACACAGTGATCACCACTTATCAAGGCACGGAAGCAACTCAGGGATAAGGGTTATTGCAAGTACATTACGTCAGTGTGGAGATTTGATGAAGTGTTTACTTAAGGGAGCGGTTTATTAGGAATTTTTTAACGTTGGACTTGAAGACATCCAAGTTGTAGTCCGGTGGGAAGCAGGCAGACGGAACAGAGTTTCACAGGCGTGCAGTTCTAAGAAAGAAGCTTTGTTCATGGAATCCGCGTTTTGATTTAGGCACAGATACAGAGTGGGGGAAATTTTTCACAGTGGATACAGCTAGACGGATGTTTTTCGTGAAAGATTGGCGAGGAGGGACCAGAGATTGGAGTTCAGACGATCACCTTCCATGTAAATACCGATAAAACAAGGATAGGCTCGCAAGGTCTCTTCTGTGGGAGAGGGGTTGCAGGGTAGAGAAAAGGGCATCTTCCACTAAGCCACGAAGTCTATTTTGTACTCTGTCAAGGCAGGAAAGGCTGTTTTTAGCAGCTCCTGCCCAGATATGGCAACAGTATTCCATCCTTGGACGTACTTGTCTTTTATATAGATAGAGAATTGCATCAGTAGTGAGATATCTTCTGGAGCGGTAGAAGGATCCCACCATCTTTCCAGCGACCTTGGCAACAGACCTGATGTACGTGTTCCATTTCAGATCTGGAGTAAATTTTAAACCCAGAAGCTTGTCAAAACACGGGGCCTCACCACGACGAGAGCCATCCATCAAAATTGATGCCAGATGGGGATCAGAGCGTTGATGATGTAAGGATAGGAGTTTTGTTTTGGATGCATTAAAGGTAACCAACCACATCCTCCCCCACTGAACCACGCGCTCGAGATCAGAGGAGAGAGAATCAGAGAGAACTTTGTCATTTACAGCCTTTGATGTGTTGCCGTATATGGTCGGGTCATCGGCATAGATGTCAACGTATGATTTAAGTATGTGTTTAGGGAGGTCATTGATGTAGATCGGGAAGAGAGTTGGGCCCAGGATTGACCCCTGAGGGACTCCAGCATTTATATTGCAGGCCTCCGATTTTTGTCCATCTACCACTACTCTTATGTGCCTATCGGAGAGAAATGATTTAATGATTGAGAAAACATTTTCAGTTATACCGTAGCTGGAAATCTTGTGAAGTAGACCCTCTGCCATACCTTGTCGAAGGCCTTTGATATGTCAAGAGCAATTTTCATAGAAAGGAAGCCTTTGTCAAGAGATTCACTAATCCTGTGGGATATAACCGTCAGCACATCTGCGGTAGATCTTGCAGAGCGGAAACCATATTGTGTGTCACTAAGAAGGTTATTCCTGCTGAGGTGGTTGACTATTTCTCTATTTAATGTGGAGTCCAGCAACTTACTCATTGTAGTTGTGGAATACGAACACCTGCAACGACGCCATATCTGTCTCCATAAACAGGGACCAAACAACAGTGCAACTACAACGATATGTAAGTGTAATTAAACTTTTTTAAGTTCAATAAAACATTTATAAAGTAGTAAATATTATACTAGACTTGTTAAACTTCTAATATGCCGCAATTCCGCTCTAATTCGTCCGAGAAAAAATTGAGAAACTGAAAAACAAAATGACGGGGAATAACTTTACACAAAGAGGTTAAATCATACGGGAAGCATGCATAAATATTAACACAGAAATTTGCTGTAGATTTTATACTACATCTGTAAAGTTTGCTGACGCTTCAGACACTCGATTATACGAGAACGGAGTATAATTGAACATGAACCATACTACATGTTGAGGTTCAAAAGGAAACAATTGTAATTACCAGAAGATAGTCTGTCACTTGAAGTTATTTCTGCTGATATTTGCTAGTATTATCACTGGAATGATACATAATGTAATTACATCTTTCTTAAGTAAGAGAGAAATCCAGGTTATCCTCGACAGTCGTACATCTAAACAATATAATATAAATGCGGGAGTGCCTCAAGGTTCTATCTTAGTATCTTTATTATTCCTGATATTCATAAATAATATCCCTTTTAAAATTGTTTCGGAGATTGGTATATTTCCTGATGATACCACTCTCAATAACAGGCACGAGGGGAAAACAAAGTAACACAAATCTAAGGAAATGGTGGAAACCCTAAAGGAAGACCTCCAGTCTAGTGAAATGGAGACAAAAATGGATGGTCACATACAATGCTGCCAAGACTAAGCTTGTTTCCTTTAATAATTACAATAAACCGTCTCTACCACCAATAGCAATGACCAAAAACACATTACCTGCAAGTACCGCCTTTAAACTCATTGGCTACATTCACAGGGAACATGAACTGGAATATATACATTCAGAGCATTGCCAAGTCTACTGCTTAAAAGCTACTGGCGCCTCAAAGTACACTGTACCTCTATAAGGCCACCATTTGTCAATATATGGAGTAATTTTGGGCTGATGCATCTGCTATTTGTCTCTCTCTCTCTTTCTCTCTCTCTCTCTCTCTCTCTCTCTCTGCTGGACAGCGTTCAAAAGAGAGTCGCTAACCTGATCGGTCCTGAAGTGTCATCTTGGCTTCAGCCTTTTCGGATCGATGAAATGTTGCATCCCTATGTCTGTTCTGCAATTATTTTAATGGTGAATGCTCTGAGGAACTGCAAGCACTTGTATCCCCTCGGCGTTAATACCGCTTAAAAACCCGACATGCAGCTAAATCCCACCCTTACGCAGGAGAGAACTCTAGGTGTAAGAAACACTTCTCCTCCACTATTTTCTTCCCCAGAACTGCTTGACTTTGGAACTGCTTCCGGGGTCCTGCTTTTTCAACTGTACTGACATACAGAAGTGCAAGTGTAATGTGAACAGACATCTTCCTACTCATCTCCTTTAATAATATCCCTGTTAATTATGTCATCGATAGTAGCCCATACTTCAAAGTGGCACTGTGCCATTGGTATGGTTGACAATTGAATTTAAAAAAAAAACATAGTAGCCTTAGTAGTAGTTAGGGGCATACAGAGAAATGGATAGAGTCTCTTCAAATACGGAAGCTATTGACAGTAACCGTCAATAATTAGTGTTAACAGAGAACTACCTTATAATCTGACAAGCTGTCAAATCTAGAATAAAAAAAGGATGTGCAATTAACATATATAGTTCTCGCAGATAATGGCTGTGCATTGTCCTGGTAAACGAAATGGCAAAGAAAGTACTGAATCCACACGAATTATTTTCCCTCAAACTTCAGAAAGCCACTTCCAGTTAGGAAGTAATTAACGGTTAACGGCTGTTGCACAGGCGCACCTTAATGACGAGCAACGAGCGCAATATGATTTTGCACCAATCACCCAGTCGACACGACTACTTTATAAATAAATGAAAATGCTGATTTTATTCGATTTATCGATTGATAAAATACTATTATATTCGTCTTTTATTCAATTATTAAGTAATTACAAAAAGAATTTAGACATATAAAGATGTACACGTGGAACAGATTTATGTAAAAAAGAGAAATAAAAATGAAATGTGCATAATAAGGGTTTTGATTATTACACGAGTCAAACGGTGTAATATTTCAGAAGGTCTACTTGAAAAGATGGTTTCTTAGCGGTATATTTGACTCGAAGAATAAAAAACGCAACATAAAGTATTTTTGGTGATTCTTTATTGATTTATATATAACTAATTTGTTCTTTGTTAAACGCACAAAGAATTTGCAAAGCAAGAAGATTTTAACTGGTTTCCAGCAAAGATACTACAGAAATATAAAAGATATCAAAAACAAAGATTAATGAAACTCACCCATCTCAGAGTCGCGTTTCTTTTTATTTCTAAATATGCATCATTGTCTACAATTTGTCTAACATAATTTACTAGAGAATGGAGGCCTGATTTTGCATAGTCGTAATATACGCTTAAATAAGGTAGTTTAATTTGTCCAGATTTCGTATATATTATTCTAGAGTCGTGATTTCAAATGTAAATAATACGAAATTGAATCTTATCAGCTAGAATCAAAACCGAAAGCAAAACTGTACCATTCAAAGCTGGTGACGTTACCACTGTACAAACGTGACACGCATATGAACTGATTACAATAAACTAAAACTAATGTACAAAAGGTATAATAATTTTTCGAAGTTGACTCATTTTTTTACCCCTTAAATACTATTTAACCGATAAGAGACCCATAAAAGATCCGTCCATAACAAATCCAATTAGTTGAAGTTCCTTGCGGCGCTCTCCGACTTTTAGTGTCCGAAGAGATAGCGTTTTAAAATATGGAGAAATACATACATAGTGTCTTTTATATTTACCCAATTTACCCAAGTTGTCTTTAATATACACGCTGCTACTTCAATCTTTTATTAATTCATCGGACATGTTTTGTGTTACTTTTTCTATAGATTTCAGACGTAAAGAACGGCAGGAGGATATAGTCACATGATCAAACCGGTTTCTGGTAGATCACCGAAATTAAGCGATGTTGAAACTGGTCAGTTCTTAATGAGGAACAGAGAAAGTGGACAGTACTTTATTTTCGACAGTCTCATATCACTTGCTTCCCTAAACTGGTCGTTTATCCCTACGTTAATGAGCGATATTTCTGAAAAGGAGGAAGGAATTGTGATTTGATGGACTCAGATTTGTTAAACAAGCCCGTATCGTAGACCGGAAGTATTTTATCTCATTACATAAATTGACGTAAAGTGACTGGATCGATTTTCGATTAATAAATTGATGACTGTTAAAGAATACAAGTTGCTGTATGCACACACTTCTTTGCTGTACACATTTCTACTTGTTTTAATGATTCTTTGCGATGTAGTTCTGAATTAGGACCGGTGTAATTCAGAATCGTGCACTCATTGCTGAAAAACTACGCACAGAACCACTCATGATATACCCATTGTCTCTCAAGGTTGAACAGAAGTCATGACGAGCAGGAAGTCTCAACGATTCTTTTGTATTAAAGATGAAATTATACTTTTAGCATAATCTATAATATTATATAACATTTCTATTATAATTTATATGCATTTTATTCATTAAAATCCTACCGTAATTATCTTATCCATTATTACCATTAAACAGTTGATCTTAAAATTTATCTAAACGTTCATCTTGTACCATATACATTTTAATATCTTAAAGGTAAAGATTTATAGACTTATTCTTTTTATTCCATTTATGACCTATAACAAAATAATGAATAAATTGGGTCGCATTAACAATATATGTGTATGTCATATTAACAATATTTTATTATAGCATTTCTTGATTCCATTTACCGACAAATGAATAAAAAGCCAGAGTTCGAGAGGTCATCCGTACTTGCAACCTGATTTTTGCTAGATGTCACACAGAGGAAGTGTAGTAGCTATTATATTATTTCTGTTTCTTTCGGCATCTTGTTTTTCCTGCAGTTGAATAAATGTCATTAATCCTCCATTAGATAATTGATATGCTAATTCATTAAATTACTATACGTATGAAATATCAGTTTATACTAAACTTATTTTTCATACGTATGAATCTAATAATGAATCTAATTCCATCTAAAATATAATCTGAGGTTATTAAAGCTAAAATATTTAAGATAAAATGATTTATCAGCGTGTTTTAAGAATGTAAAAACTTATCATTGCTTAGATGTTTTACGGTCTGTATATATATATATATATATATATATATATATGTATATATATGCATATATATGTATATATATATGCATATATATGTATATATATGCATATATATGTATATATATGCGTATATATGCATATATACGTATATATATACGTATATATATACATATATATGTATATTTGGGCAGCATTTTCTCCTTTGTGCAGGTTTCATTAAAGAGCAGAGACAGCACTAGTGTGTTTCTCTTACAAACAATTGTTTTCTTTTTAACGGACTAATTTCTGAACATTCTGTTGGAGTGTAAAAAAGAAATTTTCCCTATTGGCCAGAGGACAACTTATGGAGGTCAAAAACGTCGGAGAAAACGGCAAATTTCTTTTTACACTCGAACAGAATGTTTGCAAACTAAACCGCAGAACGAAAAACTGAATCACAAGAGTAACAAACATGAGTTGTCTCTGCTCTTCAATGAAACACACACACAAACACACACATACACACACACGCATAAATATATATATATATATATATATATATAATAAGTGAAAGATTAAAGTTACATGAAAAAAACTTTATTACGTTATTAATTAAAAACATGTTACAGCAATGGAGAAAAGTAAAAAATAGTTTAGGCTATAACCTTTCGATGCTGAAGGCTTCTCGTCAGAATTGTGCCAGCATTATACAAACATAAGAAAAAACAAAAAAAATAGTAAAAAAAAACATTCAGATTATAAATACAAAACAAAATGGGGCAGGTAGTATAATAAAGACAAAAGATAGGGGAATAAAACTTAATATAAAAATTTTAAGAGAAAATGCAAATATTTTTTAATTAATAAAAAGTACTCTTAATATTTGTAGAACCATAATTGAAACGTTAAAAAACATTTCGCATTATTCAGAATTTAAAGCAGCCATGTAAAAAAATAAAGCAAATTCTATTCATAAAAAACAAAAACATATGAATAATATATTACAACATAATATATTATTTATAAACATTAACTAAGTGTAAAAACGAAAAGATAAAGTTCAAAACAACTTAAACAAACAACTTAAACACTCACACACACGTATATATGTGTGTGTGTGTGTGTGTATTAATTCATTATTTAAAATGTTTTATTTTAATATTATTACGTGCATAAAAGTAAGTTATATTTATGCACGTAAAATATTTAAATAAATCTATTTAAATAATAAAGCAATAATTACACATATTACGTCCGAAAATATGGGGCGGCTAAAATGTAAAAATGGTTACACACACACACACACACATACACACACACACACACACACACACATATATGAATATGTGGGTGTGCGTTGGTGTTTGTGTGTGTGTGCGCGCACGCGTGTGTGTGTGTGTGTGTGTGTGTGTGTGTGTGTGTGTGTGCGCGCGTGTGTGTGTGTTCATAGTTCCATACTTAATACCCTTCCAAGATTGAAAATTTGAGTCGGTAAAGATTTGAAATATAAGGACAATCTAACACCAGATTAGTAACGTTAATCCGTATATTTTCCTGCCATCTTTTGCGTACAGAAAATGATTAATTGCGTTTTATTCTTTGCCGTTTCCTTATATTTATACATGCATGCACACAAACTGAAAAGCGCCTCACGCACTTCTATTTTGTTTGCTTTTTCAGAGCAACATAAACTGAAGAATAGATTTTTAATTATATTTTAGTACGGGGTGTCAAATATTTCACGTTTATCCATTAGTAGTAGTAGTAGTAGTAGTAGTAGTAGTAGTAGTAACAGCAACAACAGTATCAGTACTAGTAGTAGTATGATGCCGTAGTAATATTAACAGGGATCATCAAGTCCGAGTGAAAACATGTTTTAATAGATCTAGCACTGCAAAAATGTATTCAATAACCAATGCAAATAGTTTTGCGCTGTCGAAATAACTGTTTACCATTGATTTCCGCGCCTCTCGGATGTTTATGGCAATATGCACCCCCAACTTATCTGTACCCCCGGGCTCTAGATCGCAGGTACATTTAGTGCTCTGTCTTCTCGGGATTTCCATTGTCTTTCAATTATTTTTTTTCGTGGTATCAGCAGATTCTTCTTCCTTATTAATATTATTATTATTATTATTATTATTATTATTATTATTATTAGTAGTAGTAGTAGTAGTAGTAGTATAAGTATTTTTCTTGTCACATATTTATTTTAGCTGCTGTTTATGCTGATCATACCAATTGACCCTGCTTTTCTCAGTCTTCCTACAATTTCCGCAAGACTCTGGCAATTCCTAACAAATTAGTCGTCTAAAGTACTTCAACATTTCAATGTGTCCTAATTTTCTCAACCTGCTTGTTAAATACTTTTATCACACTCTCCAGGGCCACTTTCACAAGATTGGCATCTTCTACCCACTCTAACGCAGTCGTTGCATCTCTTTTCGAGTCTGGGAAATTTTTTACATTCTCCTTTTTCAATGTCTTTTGTACTTCACATTCACATCATCTGCTATTGGTATTTCTTGTTTTTGTTTTTTCGAAGTCCGGTCTCCCTGCTTCAATCACATTATCACAGTGGATATTCATACAATTTCACATCATCACAGTGGATATTCATACAATTTCACATCATCACAGTGGATATTCATACAATTTCACATTATCACATTGGATATTGACACAATTTCACATTATCATATTGGACATTCATACAATTTCCCATTATCACATTGTATATTCATACAATTTCACATTATCATATTGGATATTCATACAATTTCACATTATTATATTGTATATTAATACAATTTCACGTTATCACATTAGATATTCATACAATTTCACATGATCACATCGGATACTCATACAATTTGATATTATCACATTGTATATTCATACAATTTCACATGATCACATTGGATACTCATACAATTTTATATTATCACATTGGATATTCATACAATTTCACATTATTATATGGGATATTCATACAGTTTCACATTATCATATTGGATATTCATACAATTTGACAATATCACATTGGATATCCATACAATTTCACATTATATTGGATATCCATACAATTTCACATTATCACATTGTATATTCATACAATTTCACATTATCATATTGGATATTCATACAATTTCACATTATCACATTGGATATTCGTACAATTTCACATTATCACATTAGATATTCATACAATTTCACATGATCACATTGGATACTCATACAATTTTATATTATCACATTGGATATTCATACAATTTCACATTATCACATTGAATATTCATACAATTTCACATTATCATATTGGATATTCATACAATTTCACATTATCACATTGTATATTCATACAATTTCACATTATCATATTGGATATTCATACAGTTTCAAATTATCATATTGGATATTCATACAATTTCACATTATCACATTGGATATTTATACAATTTCACATTATCACATTGGATATTCATACAATTTCACATTATCATATTTGATATTCATACAATTTCACATTATCATGTTGTATATTCATACAATTTCAAATTATCACATTGGATACTAATACAATTTCACATCATCATATGGATATTCATACAATTTCACATTATCACATTGGATATCCATACGATTTCACATCATCATATGGATATTCATACAATTTAACATTAGCACATTGTATATTCATACAATTTCACATTATCATATTGTATATTCATACAATTTCACATTATCACATTGGATATTCATACAATTTCACATTGTCACACTCCACTATCCCTTCTGTGGCATATTCATACCGTTTTTCACTCCATTCTTACCCTTTTTCCTGTATATGTCCCAATAAACTCTTCACACAACATTACCGTTTGGAGCTAACTTCTCACAACTACTGACGAGATGTACATTCTAAGCTTTCTGCCCACAAAGTCGACAAAGCGGGATGTTCACCGATTAAATCAATTTGTCCTAAGCGCTTGCTATTATGTGGCACATATTAGGGGTTGTCCTAAACTTCAAGTCACATTTTTACAACCATCGTAATAATGTCTTTCCAGTCTATTTCTTCTATTGGACTGACCATGCATTTTCTTCTCAATGCACTTGGATTTTTTTTATTCACTGCGCTTTACTAGTTCGCTCTTTTACAATTTTCAAACAAATATTTTGTTTTCTTCTTTTTTCCTTTATTATGATTTATTATTATTATTATTATTAGTAGTAGTAGTAGTAGTAGTATTAGTATTATTATTATTAGTAGTAGTATTAATATAATTTATTTTAATTATTATAATCATTTTTATTATTATTATTATTATTTTTAGTAGAAGTAATAGTAGTAGTACTAATATAATATATTTTATTACTATTATAATTTTTATAATTTATTTTTATTATTATTATAATTATTGTTATTATTTATTGTTAATAATATTATTATAATTATTATTATTTATTATTATTATTAATAGTAGTAGTAGTAGTAATAGTAGTAGTATTTATTCTTTCATGTATTTACAAATTCTACCCTATTCCCTCACGAATTTACCGTTCTTTATCGATTCTTTCTTTCTTTCACGTTGTTATATTCTTTTTTCTCTACGACTTCTTTAAATTTAGAAGCATAATCCCTTTCCGTTTTATCGATTCGTTTCTTCTTTTTTTTTCTCCAGGAATATCAAAGACTTTCGTCTTTTCTCATGAAATTATTTGCTGTGTGTACATTGAGCATCCATTATATGCTGGAGTCGCAGTTGATGCTTATATATCGATCTGTTATTGATTATCCAGCCGGTAGTTAATATCGCACGCTCGCATGCACGACAAGAAAACCAAGCTGATAAATAGGCTGCATCTTCAAACAAGGCCATATTATGTAATTTCAGCATTTTAAGTAAGAATGAATAATTATAGAATTCGGATGTTTGGTCAAGAATAACAAGAAAAAAAACGAAATAAACATTTGTAAACGGCAGAAAAACGGAGTAGGAATATTTCAATTCAATTCATGGGATTGAAAGAATTAATCCTTGAATGGGTCGATGAAAATTGACTATGAATATAGGTTGATTGCATTTTTCGAAATCATTTAATTAATAAGTTTTCAAGTCGGGTCACGAGAATACTGGGCAGAGACGGTTAATGGAATCACTTCGTAGAAATTAAGGTCGCTTTTAGATGAGAATAAATGTTTAATTAACTGACAAAAAAGATTTTCACGATTATATTTCGTTTGTCTGCTTTTAGAGTACATGGCTCTATTTGGTTACATGAATATTTCGTTTAGTTTTTCCCTTTTGTTTAATAACTGCATACCACCATTGATATCTGCGCATTACCAACATCATTAATAACGTTAAATCTATCCCGAAAACTTACATCTTTCACACACGATAGACAAAAAAGCGAAAAAAGTGAAAAAAGCGAAAAAAAACTTGCGTCTTAACGGAAATGCCAAACAAAATTTCGGGCCAATTACTTCCAGAGAATGCAAACTCACCAACGCCATCTTTACCGGTATTTTTGGTTGCGGTATTTTTTACATCCACAAGAATGTTTCGAAGGATCTATGAAGATGACTTTTGGCACGTAATATACAATGTTAGATTTTAGAAATGTACATGAAATGTACATGAAAATCGATTTTCCTAATAAAAATGTCTGTTTTATTATTGGGAGCCTTCGAGCATATCTTGTGTATATTTTTTCTCTATTCTACATATACAAATAATAGATCGTAACTTTTAAAAACGTACTCCCAATATCTACTCATGTTGAAATAAATACGGGAAATAAATCATTAAATTTTATGTAGATTCAATAATTTATTATTACATATATAAATATATATATGTATATATTTATATATATATAAAATACATCAAAATAAAAATAACTATGTATGAATACGGAGCCAACAAATTCAATTCCTAAATAATGCTCAAGCTATCGACAATTTCAATCGTAATGTGTATTGCAATATACTAATTTAACTATTGTATAAGTTAAGTTTTAAATCAGCCGCTATAATTCAAATATAGACGATTAAATTTTGAAGAATATAAATTTATATTATTTGAATTTGAGTTCTAATCCCACGTTTTATTTGCACAACATTTCAGTCGATGCAACTTTAGAAATTCTCCACGTGTATCTAGTCGAACTCCGAAATATTTTTGTCGAATTCTGCAATCGTTCTGTAAAACTTGGAAATCTGCACGGAATTTCGAACGGAATCCCGTTATTTAATCTTCAAGCGTTGCCTACTGTCGCCTCTCAGGTAGGACTGGGTATTAATTTGAAATTGTATGTATGTGCAAATAACATTCAATATGAGAACAGTCATTACATTAAAAGGCATGAAGCATAACACTATACTTATTTTGATAATAGTACTTACACTATCGTTATTGTTATTATCATTATCATCATCTTTATTATTATCGTAATTATAATAATATCATTTACATTATTATCATGAGTTTGACCGAATACTTAATGTGTCATATATTTAAAGACATGTGTTTTTCGTTTAATGATGTAGGAAAAATATTTTAGATATGAAAACATAATTGGAAACGAAATGAACTATTAGGCAAAATAATTAAAGTACTGATTGACAGAATATTGTTGCGACTGATTCAAGTTATTCGAGGAAATATCAGCGATGTTTTTTTGTTATTAAGATTTTGCAAAGAAGCATTTTGTTTGAATTTGTTTTATTTTTAATTCAATTTAACGTTTTCCACCGTTCATTTGTAAGTTGCATGGATATTTAAAATATGATATTGAATTGTAATAATGAAATGGTTTTAAAGGAGATTCAATTCCACATTTTGCAATCGTGATTTGCAAAAGAGTGATCATAAGACCTATGAGAGAGGCCGTTAATATGTGACTATACTTTATAAACGTACAAATACCATACTATTTCTTATCACTATTCGTCTATACTCGGTCCAATCAAAATTGTTAAATAGTCTTTCTAACAAATTATACATAATACTTCTCAAAGTTCATATGTGTTGATTTTTAAGATAATTATTATTACACATTATTATTAAAGTGGAAGGTATAGATTAAAGCGCCTAACAGAATTTAATGCAACACGCTCGTGTGTCTATCACTATTATCTTCCTCTTAAATAAATTTAGTTAAAAAAGAAATCTCTTTTCCACATCCGTTACAAGAATAATCAGTCATGTTCTATAGATGATAACTAGCAGGTCAGCTCATCGTTGTACTGTTCTTAACTTTATGTACATATATACATGTATATATATATATATATATATATGTATATATATATATATATATATATATTTATTTATTTAAAAAAAATTGGCTCATGCCAAGATAACCTGCATCTAAATTCTCAAAGGTTTAGACCCAGAATGTTCTTAATAGTTTGCTAGAAACCGCAAAGGTCAAATCTTTAGAAAATTGGCAGAGGAGTTTGGTAGAATTTTTAAAAGTCATATCGTAAAACCTTGACCCATGGACAGCCAAATTTCTGGCTGAAACTGATGAAAAAGGTTTTTCAAAATCTATTTACCCCTTATGTGTAATCTCGAGTGTATATACTGAGAATTGACAGAGTAGTTTGGTAGAGAATTGTATACACCCAGAGACGCACAAAGAGCCAATTTCACTTTCATAGATATATAGAGTAAAGAATGTATTATTAGTTTCATCGGAGTATTTTATCAAATGAATGTCTAAAAGAATATACTTTAAACTAGCGCCTGCGCCGATTCTTCACAGACAACGCCTAGTCCAACACAAAATCGAGTACACTCAATATCTAGTACACTCAACCCCAAGTACACTCAACATGGTCTTACCCTCAAGGCTTACGTAGTGAACTCGGACTATGGGAAATCCCCATATGCAAAAAGAACATTCCTGAAAACTCCAAAATACGCTACGGATAATGAGTAAACGTCTCATAGAATGATGGTTAAAATTATTATGAACTTTGCAGGATTCGAACCTGGAATCTTCTTATACGTAGTCAGACGATTCTTCCTCTGCGCCACAAGTCCTGTCCCATGCTGAAGGATGTTACCGCGACTGTATACAGGCAGTGCTTAATTCCTTTGACATGGCAGGTAATTTTTTCGTCAATTGCACGAAACGGCCCCAAACCCCTCATTTCGGGCTTTTTTTGAGACTCGGTATTATTCATTACGAGCCCTAGTAAAGCCATACTAATAATAAAGCCAAAATTCAATTTGGTGCATCCGTTCGAAAGTGTTATTTGTGTGTATAAACACACACATCAATAAATAAAAGTTTCGAAATTTCTTAAAAGTATAGATAAATAAATAAATTTGCCTAAAAATTTAAAAATATAATTACTTAAAATACCGTATAAATTTTCTTAATCTCTAAAAATATCTTGAGAAACACGAAACAAAAGCAAGAAAAATTCACAAACTATCCAATTAATATGTAACTTAGGTAAAACGCTTGTGTCACTACGCATCCTATTCCTAAAAATATGTACCCGCCTTACCTGTTACCTCTGAGATCATATGGCGACATGTCCGAAGAAAAAAGATGTTTGCACCTGATTTGTGAAAAAAAAAATAGTCTGAACACTATCTGAAGAAAACGTTAAATTTCATTGCGAAAATATTTCATAAGTTTATATTCTTAAACATTTGTTTATTATAGGTGTTTTGTACAGCAGTAAAATCAATAGTACATATGATTACACATGTACGTGTCTGCCAATCATGTTGATGAGGTGGAGTCATCGCTTACGAGTATATCAATTATTATTTTATATACAAATATATAATTAAATAAACAGCATATGTATATATATATATGCATATATATATGCATATATATATGCATATATATATATGCATATATATATGCATATATATATATATATAGTTAATTTACTCACATAAAATTAATATCCGAAAGTATAAATTTATACGTAAACTTTAAGTATTTACTTCAAAAGTGCTCAATACGTAGGTAGAGCTAGTTAGTAAGTTATAAAATATATATGGCGATTAAGCTACACTGAATAATCCGCGTTTCATCCACTCTAAGACTCTTCGGGCTTATATATATATATATATATATATATATATATATATATATATATATATATATATATATATATATATATATGGGTGTGTGTGTATGTGTGTGTGTGTGTGTGTAAGCCTGAAGAGTGCTAGAGTGGATGAAACACGGGATATTCAGTGTAGCTTAATCGCCATATATATTTTATAACTATATATTTATGTATGTATATATATATATATATATATATATATATATATATATATATATATATATTAGGATAGGTCTATAATACAATATAAAAATAAATAAACAGCATATGCATGTATGTATATATATATATATATATATATATAGATATATTGTGATAGGTTTATAATGAAGTATATAAATAAACACCATATGTATGTATATATATATATATATATATATATATATATATTATGATAAGTTTATAATTTAATATATAAATAAAGAAACAATATATATATATATATATATATATATATATATATATCAACAAGTAAATCCGCGAAACTAATCATATATATATATATATATATATATATATATATATATATATATATATATATATATAATGGATAAACATCTGAAGAAGTTGGTGGGGGCAGGATCTTTGTATGGAAACATAACTCGTAAAATTGCCAACTCATCAATGAAATAGATGTAATGGAAAAAATGTAGGAAATAAACGAAGGTAATAAAAATGTAAACGTGAGTCTTCGAATTTTCAACAAAATTTTGCACTATGTATGTATATATATATATATATATATATATATATATATATATATGTGTGTGTGTGTGTGTGTCTGTGTCTGTGTGCGTGTATTAGTGGGTATGTGTGTATATATATATATATATATATATATATATCATGATAGGTTTATAATTAAAGCCATATATTAAGTTCACGGATTTACTTGTTGATGCAATAAAAGAAGATTATAGTTGGGGTGTATCCTCTTTATACCATGATAATTCAAAGACTAGTGTGTTCTATCAGAACAGTGGCTAAGGAGCTATCTCGCAAAAATTTCAATGCGACTTTTTAAAGGCAATACAATAGCCAATAAAGATTTTTCTGAGGCGCTGTGCTGTACATAAAGTCATACGGTATGTGGGGATGAGATGTACGAGGAGTGTGTGGGGTATCTTGGGAGGTTAAACTAATGTAGCTGACTTTAAACTAACTAAGGACTTGAGAAGAATTTTATGCTATAAGGAATTGAGGGGTTTTGTGAAATCGAGTGATAATATAATATGGCGCAGATGATGACGATATGGAGAGGAGAAGCAAACGGGAAAACGTGTATAAGGAGAGTGTTGATGGTACAGACTAAAATGTAGTAAAGTTTGTAGTAAAATAATCCAGTGAAAAAATATAGACAGGAATAAAATCCAAAATGTTCAAAAGTGGATGTAAAGAGATGCAGACATAAAATAACATGCATGTGAAATAGACAGGAATAGAGCTTATGAAGAGAAACATAAAATAATACAAAATAAAATAAATTCCAGTGAAATTGTATTAAAGATAAAGAATAAAGGTTTAAAATAGAGATGAGAAGGATAAAGAGATAAATTTAAAAAAAAATATAATGTAGTAAATTAATTCGAGACTAATTAAGATTATAAGGATAAGGGGAAAGGATAGATTAGATATAGATACACAATTAGCACACGCATGAGGAGCAGGATAGGGGAAGCGAAGGATGGACATATAAGAATAATAGAAAAAGTAATTCATCGACCAACCTACGGTCATGTTCTTTGTGTTTCAAGTGAGGGTGACATCATACCACCTCACATCTTCGAAATCGGTTTGAAAGTAAACATCAGCGTGCACCTGGATTTGCTAAAAGGGGTGGTGATCCCCTGGTGCAATTAGGTGACTGCTGGCACACCCTGGTTGCGGAGGTAGGCTTAGCTTTAGAAGGAGTGCTACGACTTTCTGCCCTTATTTTACTAGCTTCGCTTCTCCCAGATCTGAACCTGCTTGACTACTTCGTTTTGCCATACGTCGACAACATCAACAACATGACTGCCTGATCGCCGCCATCCGCCGAATATTCCCCGAGCTCCTTGAGGAAAAGACAAAGAAAGTTCACAGTATTAATGTCGGTGTCCCTCAGGGATCCATCCTGGGCCCAACTCTTTTCCTGATCTAAATTAATGATCTTCCAAATCACATCCTTACATCATTTGTAGACATTTATGCTGACGACACTACCATTTATGGTAGCACATCTAAGGCAGTAAACGACCAAGTTCTCTCCAATTCTCTCTCCTCTGATCTTGAGCACGTAGTACAATGGGGTAAGGAGTGGCTGGTTACTTTTAATGCATCTAAAACCAAGCTTCTCTCTTTACATCATCAACATTCTGATCCACATCTGGCATCAATTGAAATGAATGGCTCTCGTCTTCAGGAGGCCTCAAGTTTTGACAAGCTTCTTGCCTTGACCATTACTCCTGATCTTAAATGGAACACGTACATCAAATCTGTTGTCAAGGCCGCTGGAAAAATGGTGGGATCTTTCTATCGATCCGGTAGATATCTCACTGCTGATGCTATTGTCTATCTATATAAGAGCCAGGTACGTCCAAGGATGGAATGCTGTTGCCACATCTGGGCAGGAGCTGCTAGAAAGGACTTGGCCTGCCTTGATAGAGTTCAAAATAGACTTCGTAGCCTCGTAGGAGATGTCCTTTTCTCTTCCTTGCAACCTCTATCTCACAGAAGAGATGTTGCGAGTTTGTTTCTGATGTATCGTTATTTTCATGGAAAGTGTTCGACTGAGCTATGGTCCCCCCTCGCCAAACTTTCACAAGAAACACTCGTCTAGATGAAAACACTATCAATAATCCCCCCACTCTTTATCTGTACCTTAACCTAAACGTAGATTCCATGAACAAAGCTTCTTTCTTAGAACTGCACGCCTGTGGAATTGTCTTCCGTTTTTCTGCTTTCCGGCTTACTACAACATGGTTGTCTTCAAGTCTAACGTAAATAAGTTCTTGATGAACCGTTCCATATAAGTTATCAAACTTACCAAATTTTCATTACTAATGATTACTATATTGTCCAATTTCTACTGTACACTCTTTAACCCGTATCCTTGAGTGGCCTCTTGGCCTTGATAATGTGGTGATGCCTATGTAAAAAAAAGACATGCCTGTAGTTCCGGACTGTATCCTAGCGGCGATGTAGATGGCTACATAGAAAAGATGTAATCTCTACTACTTAATGACAGCGACATAGTACATGCATACTGTACATCAATACAGTACCTACATACTGAATATATAGAAAAGATGTCACCTCTACTACTTAATCAAGTAACCTTAATTGATTTTTTTCAATAGAAGTTTTAAAATAAAACTGGTGTTTTCTTTAGGGTGGCAACTTTATCTTTTTACCATGTACTATATTATTCTTTTTTATTATTTCTAATTATTTCTTTCCTAATAGAATAAATTCTATTCTAGCAGGGAAAAACTCATGAAATATTTAAATGAAGCTGTATGTTGTAAAAATTAGTTACTGTCTCGATAGTCCAATTGTTACAGACAAAGTGCTGGTATAAGCTTTCCAATGCATGAGGAATTAAAAAGCGATCAATATCCTTTGTAGGATCACATTAGTTGGCAAATGCGTTTCAAGGTCACTGACTAAAACTATCTTCACTGTCTGACAAGCTTCTATAATGAGATAGATCGCGCCAATGAAAAGAAAGCTGAATCGATACTTTTCTAAGTTTTAATAGCAAAGAAGTGCATTTGATAGACTGGAATAATACTGTGAAAATCGGTAGCTTTGTCAGATAGGTCTCTAATGTTTTAAGTATTAACCACATGGAGTGAACGCGAGCAATTGATTCTGCGTGATAACTATAGAAAAATCATCAAAGAGAATATAAAATGCGGGAAATAAGTATAATGTTAGCAGACGGGATGAACTGCTGGAAATGTAATTGATTTATTTTTTATGTTTACATGATAACAGAACAACTTCTAGAGTACGCGTTTTTTTCTAAATGCATTTTTTGCTTATTTTATATAGTTTTTAAAAAAATAATTATTGTTCTCCTTTGACTTTATCTTTAGGAATACGAGAAAATATTTTTAATCGACAAAGAAATTTCAATTAATGAAAACGAATAATTAAACTTTAACGTAAGTTCGAAAAGAATCTTTCTGGGGTAAGATTTCTTTGGTATGGATAAACAATGACGTAAAATCGGTGTATGCATCTTCTACCTCTTGCGTTTTAGCGATATAAACTTTGATAGTGTATTATATCGGGATATATTTTTTGAGTGTTAAATAACAATAAGTTGGCTTCAGAAGTCTACATAAAGATGCAATGGTTTCACAGTGAGAACTTTGCTGAATTTCGTTTATTAATAAGGTTTCCTAGCGTTTGTTATGCCACATTTCCATAGAAATCGCAAGAGTATGCTGTTTGTTAATATATGATACTAACACAAAGAAAGATTAGTATCACAAACACAATAGATGCCTATTTGAATGAGGCAGCAAAACCGTGGAAAAATCTCCCGAAAAATATTTATATAACGTGTAGTTTTTGGAAATAACCTACTTGAATATCTTTTGTATGTTTGTATTACGGTAAGACTAATAGACAAATCGGTAACAGAAGTTGGAACAGAATTGTTAAAGAACGTATCATCATCATATCTTAGTAATCCAAAGATTATATTAGTTTCATTGGTTCTCCAAATATTTTCCTGTCCGAATTCTTTGTAGAGAGACATCTGGTACTTGCGAGCGAAAGCAGAAGAATAGTTGCAAACCTTTTTCATTTGTGGAACGAACTAGATAAGAACTTGGAATATCCATATCTTGTGCTTTAAGCACAAGACCACTTTCACGTCCCAAATAACAGATAAGATAAATCGAAAGACCACATGGTCCAAAATACTGAAATAAGCAAGTTAATCAAAAAATATAATACTGTGCATGAATAATACAAAATAACTAACCATAGCGTAAACTTCACAAGGGTAATGCATGTCTTTCTAGAAAATTTCGCCATGAAATAAATAACAAAAAGCAGAAATACTATATTTCAAAAATGAATGGAGATTTACATACAGTATATATTTGTTAAAATCAAATTATGTAAGTGAGTTAAACAAGGAGTTCAAATTATTGTTCCTTGCTAGATATATATCAATCACGATAACGTACTCTTAATCTAGTATTTTGTTGTAAACCATCTACTAGTTGGCCAAATGTGTAAAAATCCCAAGGGCAATACTAGTCTCCGTTCATATCTGAAAGTAACACAATTTTCAACGAACGAGATCGGATATGTACAGCTGTACAACTCAAGCTCTCTACGGATACCAATTATGATAATAGGATCATTGTCAGCACCGGCAAAATACATCGCTGGGTTAAGACATATTACATGGGCGTGTCCATGTTGATGAAAACAAAGTTCCCGGCCCCATTTATATTATTTGATGTGGTTTCAAGTGAAGTGCCACCTCACATCTCCGAAAGCGGCTTGAAAGTAAACACCTACGTGTACCTGGATATACTAAAGCGTGTGGTGATACCCTGGTGCAATCATGTAACCGCTGGCAGGCACTGCGTGTGGCAGCAGGACTCGACACCTACCTAAATGTGCAAGGGAACTCAGGCTTGGTTTTAGAAGGAGTGCTAGGGCGTTGTACGTTTCTCTCACTCGCCCTCATCCTCCCCCGATTGAACCCGGGGAACTACTTCGGTTTGTCATACGTCGAGAACATCACCAACATGACCTAACATAACACAAATGACAGCCTGATTGCCACCATTTTTCGAGCCTCCGCCGGGGGTTGTTAAAAAAGCAGGTTCGCAGAATCGGGCACGTATCAAGAGGCGATGTAGGCTGAAGACGACTACATAAAATAGAGTGCAGCTCTACTACATAATAAGTTTACCTGGATTGATTCATTCAATGAAAGTTTTAAAATAAAGCTGTAGTGTTTATTTTTAGGGCGACAAATTTATCGTTTCACGCTTCACGAAGAAAGGCTTCCTGGCCGACAGAGCAAAAGTACTTTTTATTCCAACTTTGAGAACCTTATCGTTCTACGGTATAATTATGTCATTCTGTGTTAAAGTATGATTTCTCTCATTTTATACTACTCAATATTAAGCAAGCATTATGCTAAAGTAATCTCTTACTTTCGATTTAAATACGATGAAAGTTCAAATATACTATCCGCCCAAATTATATCAACAACTGCAATCCAAAAACATTGCCCAAAAGATTAAAATATTGAGACAAATATGTTCATGATTATTTCTGAGAAATTAACAAATCCTTAAAAAAAAATCCCCAATTGAATTTTCGTTTGAAATTTTTGAACATGCAAAGTAGTTAACTGTTTTCTAAAAAAAAAACATATAGGATTATGTTTACAGTAATCTTACTTTGGATTTAAATTTCCCTTCATATGAGGATTAAAAATCTCTAGTAGTTATGGTATCACTTAATGTGAGGAGCTCTTAATAACAAATGTTAATTGACATGAAGACAATAATTGACTAGATACCTTAGTTTTGATAAAAAGCAGTACTCATTGAACCCAGGGGGTTGTCAGTTGGTGCTTTTATTCGCTGAGACATGTCATGGTCGTCTCATTTTGTACCGATTTTGTTCGAATTGTTTTAACAGAAATTTTACAAATAAAATCTGATCGAATAAAACCCCGATTCAAATAGAATAAAATAACATATGGACAAAGTAGTAAAAGGTCGAGTACATGCAAAAAAGATCTACACAGTTGAACACTCCTGCAAATCAATGTGTTAAACATGTCCGTACCAATCACTGTGCGGAATATTATAGCATATCCACGTGACAATAAAACTAATATCATTTTTAAATACATAAAGTCCCTTTTTAAATAAGCCCACTTGATTCGTTAATGCATTACTATCTATTGATTTTTAGTCGAGTGCAAGCGACTCTATAAGTCACTTCGTCGGTCGGTCGGTCGGTCGACCGGTATGTCGGTCTCTCCGTAAGACTTTTGTGCTTGGCCTTTTTGGTTAATATCAAAGGTCTATTGGTAATAGATACCGTTCCTAGCTTTTTAAGTTTTTCCAGGCCTTTTGGCCAAGATCAAAGAGTAGTATCTGTTCTGGCAGATACTGCAATCAAAGACCATATGTGGGGGCAACCCCACATATAAGACCTTGGACAATGTAGGGGCAACCCTTCATACCAATTGTCACTACCAAGCTCCCCTACTCCTCGGAGAGCTGGTCCCCATTTCCCCTCCACTCGACACATTAAAAATCAGCCTTGTGCCTAAATTTCTCGGTGGGGGAGCAAATAAATACCAACCCCACATATAAGACCTTGGTAACTGTAGGAGAAACCCTTCATACCAATTGTCACTCGCCAGCTCCCCTACGACCCGGGGAGTTGGTCCCCATTTCCCCTTCACTCCTCACATTAAAAATCGACCTTGTGCCTAATTTGCTCAGTGGGGGAGCAAATAAACACCCTTTTCTTGGCCTTTTGTCCTAGATCAACGTGTAATATATGTTCTTACTACATGCTGTCCTAGATCAACGTGTAATATATGTTCTTACTACATGCTGTACTAATGTTTGTAACTTTGTGATATAAAGTGGGGGTTACTTTTCTCTATTAATTTAATGTAAAATGATCACCCACTTTACAACCGGTCAGTCCCAAAGCCCTTCAAGTCATTCTCCAGATCATTCCTGTTGTTTTTGAAGGATGCCAGTTATTTTTTAATCATTCAAGTCATTCTTATGGTCATTCAATTCATCCTTAAGTTCATTAAAGTCATTCTAAGTCATTTATTTTTTTTTATTTAAGTCATTTCAGCCCGCTTTTCGGTCATTTTAGTTTATCTTTAAGAATTTCACGTCAATCCTACATTCACGCATTCATTCATTACACGAAAGCTATCGGCCTTGTTATTATTAAAAATACCAGCTACACGAAAGCGTCTCAGCAAGGTGACTGGTATAAACTTCTTCATCTTATGTAGCTAAATATATAGAATACAAAACGAAAGGAAATGAACTACTAAAGAACTGCTTTTGAATTTTTTTTAAAGTATGAAACACGTAAGGTATAAATCTATAGAATCGTTAGTTTACAAGAGAAACTATAAAACAAGAGAATAAAATACCACTTGTATGAACACACATTAATCAAGTGTATTTGTCAAATCGTATTATAAATTACCGTTTTATTTCCTGGTTCTTTTCTCGACGTCTGAGAACAAAAATTGATGATTATATGAACTGTGAATCATCTTCTCCAACGATATTTATTATCCGTCAAAAATAATGATATTTAGTCACTAATTAACTGTCGGAAATATCAGCGATCACGATTTAGTAAAAAAATGCGCTCAAGCAAAACAACACGAAATTACAAGCATTTATAGCGAGGACAAAGTAATAATACGCCTACATATTGAAGCTAAGACACATTAAATTCAAGCGGATAAAATATTTTAAAATACATATTTCAATGACAGTTTTAATTTCTACGAAGGAAATGATGACCATTGGTTTGTGAGATGAATGACTTGCGACAAATTATAAGACAAAAAGTTTAGCACCAAATTAATCCATGATATATGGAGGGTGGAAAGTTTAGGTTTATAAGATCATGAGTATGGAGAACGATAAAAGTGAGAAAAGAACATAAAACTATAAGGCAGGTTGAATATATAATACATCAACCCATTGGAGTCATAAAATGTCGCTTTGTAAAAATACATAACCTATGATTATTATTACTATATATAGAAACATATATAAAGGTATATGCAGACATATATATATATATATATATATATATATATATATATGTATATATATCTGTATGTGTGTATGCGTGTGTGTGGTGTGTATGCGTGTGTCTGTGCGTATAAATAGTTTCAAGTTTGTTTTGAATGTAAAAATGCCTCAAGCGTAAATAGTGCTTTTGCTAGGAAAAAAAATTAATCACCTTGTAGGAAACTTTGTATGCAAACATGTATTCAAATTGCATTTGTGTGCACCGTGGAATTGGAAGTATACGACGTTATCATCATTGTGTGAAAGCTAACAGACGTGTCTATAGACAAGAGGTTGATTAAGACGAATTGGTATCTGTCGTCTGCTGTCAAAAGATATGAGAACTTTCACGAGGTAACTAATCGAAGCATTAAATTGTTATATATTTGGCTTATTCTAGCTACGCATGACAAATCTCCGCGAACAAAAGAGTTTGTTGCTGTTACAATGCTATCTTCGTAATGTAACTTAAAAAAGGCAATGGCTATTACAATTACGTTGTCTTGTGAGAGATATGGGTGAAAAAGTAAAACTAAAATTATACAGATTTATGTTTTAAACCACAACTTTAGCTCAATATCCAAGAATATTGCAGCATGTACATGCATAGTATACCACTATCAAGTAATATAAGAGCGTATACATACTTAGTGATATCTATGCATATATATATATACATATATATATACATATATATACATATATATATGTAGCTATATGTGACATAATCAATCATGCATATATTAATGTGTGCGTATGTGTGTGTATTTTACGTAATGTAAATCTTGTTGCAATTTAAAAACATTAACTTTCATCTAGCAATTAATGATATAGATATAAAATGTTCAATGATTTTTTTAAAGTGCAACAGAATGTACATTACATAAAATAAATCAAAGGTATTTTTTTAATTCTATTAAATTAACTTTTTATACCTTACTTTGTAAAATTTATAAAAATGCACTTTGAAGATAAATAAATTTCAAATTGAATCTTGTACCTTTTTTTTTAAAGCCTATAGTAAAAACATGTTGTTTCACAATTTTCATGCCTATATATATATATATATATATATATATATATATAAATATATATATATATATATATATATATATATATATATATAAGACTGGGGTTTAAAAGAATATTAAGAAATTGATTGTGATTTAGGAAAGTATAAAATATTAGGAAAAGGACGGTAGGTGTTAAGAGATAGCTGAAACATGTTGCGTATCAAACCAAGACCATCCCTAGCAAGCGAACATGAGGGTTCAGTAGTAAGAATCTTTGTTGACACAAAAATATGGTGACAATTAGCGTTTTTCTATTATAAGCGACCTCAATGGGCCTCCAGCTCTGTGGAGAAGAGTGATAGCTGTACTCCGTAAAGACTTCCCCTTTTCTATGGTAGGGTTAAGTTTGGTAGTTCTACATCAAACGGTGTGAATGTTGATAGGGTTAGCCCTGATAATTGACGCCCCTGAAACCCCATACCGTTGATGAGGGTCAGCAGTGTACCCTGTCAAGACGGTCCCACCCATTGGTGGGTTATCCTGCCATATCTGGTAACACTACGAGTTTAAATCAAACAGTGCAAGTGCCCAAAATGTTTCTAGTTATAAGTGACCTCCCCCCAGAACCTTTAACCTTTTGGTGGGGTTTGGAGTTCTGCAGCATTTGGTAGTTCAACGTGTGAACGTGCATAGTTTATCTCCTGAGGCCCTTTGGTGTGCGTGTGTCTGTGGATGGTGATTTCATTATACAATTTCATATTCTCAGTGCGTTTTATACTATCGTATGTCGTCAGTTTAGTATAATATTAAACCATATAGGAGGCTGTTTGTGCAGAGAAGAAACACACGCATAAAAGTTGAGCATTAAATATATATATATATATATATATATATATATATATATATATATATATATATATATATATATTAGTCGACAAAGGATGAAATCAGCATAACATTACGTTAATAAGGCACATTTCTCAAAAGTGTTTCCTCTGTTTTCACACATGCTGCAAACGACAGGATGGCGCTTGTGCTACTAAATTGTTGCGATTTTTTTTTCTCACATTATAGCATACTCTCATCCACGCAGACTGACCGGAAATAATTCACACTTGCCAATTAAGGTATGTTTAGTCAAGTAGACGTAATTCTGCAGACTAAATTGATGCACAAACGTTAGTATTTTTTCTGGACAAAGACTTATATAATTAAGTCAGGTACAATGTTAAATTGATTATAACAATTATAAATAGTATAATATCCAGTCTCCAGAAATTTTAAGATAGTTATATTGCTTATTTATAAGTTTTAGTTGTTATATCGATAAAGTGATATAAGTATATGTATATATATATATATATATATATATGTATATATATGTATGGAAATATAGAACTATATGTATAGATATATATCTATCAATCTATATATCTATCTATCTCCCTCTCTCTCTCTATATATAAATATATGTATGTATATATGTGTACACATATGTATATATGCGTATGTATATATGTGTATATTATCTACGTATATATGCATATATATGTGTGTAGTCAGGTCATGTCATATGCTACTGGTACCATGTAACCCAGTACTGCCTGCCTCATGGTCGGGTCACCAGCGACTAAACTAGTTCCCCCACCAGACTTGTTTGGTGAGGAGGGTGGCTAGTCTCCCTGAAGGATTAAAAACAAGACCTTTCAAAGGGCGAATGAACCTTTTTTTTAGGTCAACGGCCAACTAGCACCGTATGTGTTTGTGTGTATGTATGGGTGTGTTAGGGTGGAGAGGGCTCCCGTAAGCCATGGTGAAGGCAACCTTTCTAGGAGAAGCAAATCTCTGATTTAAAAAACTATAAAGCGGGAGACCATTAAGCTGGTCTGCAGTTTAACTTGTTGCTGGCTACCTTGCTCTTGCTTGTTGCTGGATCTCAACATTTTGAACCGAGAGGGAGACTTAGCTGTCGTACAAAGCTAAGTTTCTGTAACATCATCTGTGTATAGATACTCCCTCAGGCATTTGTCTATAAAAATGGTCCTGTGGCGATGGAAGTCATTTTCGGGCTCATGGACTTTAAGTGTTTGAGGGAGTGGCACTCATCTGACAAGACGCTGCAATCATCATATGTGTGTGCATATATGTATACATATATATGTGTGTATATGTGCGGATATATGTATACATGTATATAAGTGCTTATATATGTATATATATATATATATATATATATATATATATATATAGATCGATAGATAGATATGTACGTATAATAAATAATGATAAAGTAAAGAATGGGTGATAAAATTCAAATTGAATCATGTTATTAAATGTTATTTATTTGCTTCTGTTCGCAAGAATTTTTTAATTAATTCAATTTTTTATATGTAAGTGCAATTTTACCTAAATGGGAGTTAGATATAATTTTTACTTTTTACTAATTTTGTACCCCCAAATGTGGACCGGCATATATATTGTTTAAAATATAATTCATAACATATATATATGTATATATATATATATATATATATATATGTGTGTGTGTGTGTATGTGTGTATACATATATATGGGTGTATGTGTGATGTGTGTGTATGTATATATATATACATATTATAAAATAAACAAGTCGATTAGAAAATATCCCGAATTGACATAATACTCGAAGCGCTATTCGTCAGACAAAGTTTTCAATGTGATATCAAGGAAATAAAAGTTTGTCTAACGTAAAGCACCTCGGTTTATTACAATTCATGACTTTTAATCGACTTATTTATTTCATTACATCCTAATATATGGTTAATTTATTTTTCAAAATTTAAAAATGTTGCCATTCTTACAAAGATATATACGTATATATGTATATAAATATATATTTATATGTACATATATGAGTGCATATATATGTGTATATATGTATTATACATGCGAGTATAAATATATGTGTGTATACATGTATATATATATATGCGTGTATATATGGATGTGTATATATATGTGTAGGTATATAAATATATATATATATATATATATATATATATATTTATATGAATAAGTGTATGCACAGCTGCATTTTACAAGACAAAATACATAATACGTCTGAATGAATAATATATTCCGTTCGAGATTATGTACAGTCCCACGTTTGTCAGGACACAACTGAAGAAAGTCGGAAGTTACATAGACTGAAACGCTGTAAGAATAATATCCAAGACTACAACACTATTCCGAAATATCTAATTAATAAAATTTCATTTAAATGTGAAATGTCATTCGGCAAAAATAAATATAATGAGATTGCGCAAAAACAAAACTAAAGCATGTTTTAATTGGCATGTTTAAAACGTCTTAGTGAAATATTGGTTTGCTTGCATTTCGTTTTTCATTATCTTTTGAATATTTGCAGCAAAGTATGACATATTATTTGCGCTAATAGAGAAATAATGTTATGGTAATTGCAAAAATAAAACCGCCAAAAATGCAGACAGAAACATAAACTGTCTCTTTAGAAATATTATTAGACGACTAAATATTTGTTTCGAACACTCATATTACACATTCTGAATTCTGCGAACAAGTACGGTAAGGTTTATCAGAAGTGCAATGCTTTCGGTCTATCTTGAAAGACAACCAATTCCCACTGCAAGAGTAGTTATGAGGTAAAAGTTGCGCAATTCCTGATCTCACCTCTCTTTAATCGGTCGTGCTTGTGTCCAGTGATAAGAAAAAGTAATAGACAACTGGAAATAATGCGGGATAAGTTGTAGGAAATTGGCAAATGTTCATCTATTTTTGACTTGACGTTGCTTAATTTCTTTAACCAAATGGGAAATGGTGATATCTTTTATCAGTAATACATACATCGATAACGTATGATTCAATTCCTCTCAAATACCTCGTCAACTGTTCTCCTGTTTTTGTTGATATTATCTACATAGGATTTCGATCAGGAAAGACACAATGCATGTGCCAGACAGCAAAACTTTAGTAAACATAATTAGTGAACAACCACATCGTAAAAGAATATAAAGTAAAAATAGTCTTCCTATCATTTATTCATCAGTTTTCTCGTCGCTTACTATTTTTGTTGGTTACGGAAAACTTATCTGGTGTCAGATCTTTACTCGCTTATTTAGATACAACAATTTGAGGATTGCAACTGCCCCTTCAAGCGAAAATGTGTGTAATGCTCCTGCATTTGGCATGTCAGGTATATTCGTTCGATAGTATTTAAAAACTTTTCATACGCCCCGATAATAGATCTGCACGTAGGTGAGTAATTCTATTTCGACAAAATAAACCTACATTTATTAAGTGTTTTCATATTTGAAAAATGAATTGCTCAGCCGAAAATAAAGAGAAAAACGACCAGTAATATGCGAAATGTATTGATCGCTGTCTACATGCGTGACATGCTAGAACAATATAGCCCTGAATTAAGTATAAGAGCTATAGGAAATACAGAGAACATTCATTAGAAAGAGGAAACCTTACCCTTCGGTATCTCTCTCTATATATATATATGTGGGTGTATGTATGTATATATATATATATATATGTATATATGTTGGTGTATGTATATATATATATATATATATATATATATATATATATATATTTGCCATCCACATGTAGTACTGTTTCGTTGTATGAAACCTCCTCAGTACGGCTAGACATACACCTTTCACCAGCCGTGGATCGAATCTACAACTGTCGCGTTGACAGTCAACCATCGAACCACGATTCAGTGGCGTATATATTTCTCCTCAAGTGTGTGTTAAATCCACATTCGCCGGTCGTATACAATTCTCAAACCATTATTTGTTTACAAACAAATAAATAGGCGGCTTCGCTTAATAATTAAATATATATATATATATATATATATGTGTGTGTGTGTGTGTGTGTGTGTGTGAGGGTTGGTGTGTGTATACACACAGACATATATATATATATATATATATATATATATATATATTAATAGGGTACCCTTTACAGATATAAATTTTGTATACACACAGGCTTTCTTTCTAGGGCAATTGCTCTTGACATATCAAAGACCTTTGACAAGGTATGGCATAAGGGTCTACTTCACAAGATTTCCAGCTACGGTATAACAGGAAATGTTTTCTCAATCACTAAATCATTTCTCTCCGATAGGCTCATAAGAGTAGTGGTCGTTGGACAAAAATCGGAGGCCTGCAATATAAATGCTGGAGTCCCCGAGGGGTCAATCCTGGGCCCAACTCTCTTCCTGATCTACATCAATGACCTCCCTAAACACATACTTAAATCATTCGTTGACATCTATGCTGATGACACAACCATCTACGGCAACACATCAAAGGCTGTAAATGACAAATTTCTCTCTGATTCTCTCTCCTCTGATCTCGAGCGCGTGGTTCAGTGGGGGAAGATGTGGCTGGTTACCTTTAATGCATCCAAAACCAAACTCCTATCCTTACATAATCAACGCTCTGATCCCCAGCTGGCATCAATTGTGATGGACTGTTCTCGTCTGGGTGAGGCTCCATGTTTTGACAAGCTTCTTGGTTTGACCTTTACTCCTGATCTGAAATGGAACACGTACATCAAGTCTGTGACCAAGGTCGCTGGAAAGATGGTGGGATCCTTCTACCGCTCCAGAAGATATATCACTACTGATGCAATTCTCTATCTATATAAAAGCCAAGTACGTCCAAGGATGGAATACTGTTGCCATATCTGGGCAGGAGCTGCTAAAAACAGCCTATCCTGCCTTGACAGAGTACAAAATAGACTTCGTGGCTTAGTGGGGGATGCCCTTTTCTCTACCCTGCAACCTCTCTCCCACAGAAGAGACGTTGCGAGCCTGTCCTTGTTTTATCGTTATTTCCATGGCAGATGCTCGTCTGAACTCCAATCTCTGGTCCCCCCTCGCCAATCTTTCACGAGAAACACCCGTCTAGCTGAATCCACTGCGAAAAATTTCCCCCACTCTATATCTGTGCCTAAATCAAAACGCGGATTCCATGAACAAAGCTTCTTTCTTAGAACTTCACGCCTGTGGAACTCTGTTCCGTCTGCCTGCTTCCCTCCGGACTACAATTTGAATGTCTTCAAGTCCAATGTTAACAAATTCCTAATGAAGCGCCCCCTTAAGTAAACACTTTAGCAAATCTCCTCACTAACTTAATATACTTGCAATAACCCTTATCCCTGAGTGGCTTCCGGGCCTTGATAAGTGGTAATCACTGTGTAAAAAATATATATATATATATATATTTATATGTATTTATATTTATATATATATATATATATATATATATATATATATATATATATATATATATATACTGTTGGTAGAATTTTTCAGTAACTCATAACAACAACCCAATATGTCATTCCAAAGATTGATCAATGCATGAAGCAGAGCAATATATTGACTGTTGGAGAGCTATTGGCTACACATTACCAAACGTGTTTCAATGACCCCTAGCAGGGAAAATCACATCATCAGGCCAAAACCCATCAACGAAACTTTCAATAAAGACCATCCCTTTATATTAAAGTCAACTTTACAGGGTTGAACCATTCTAAAAAGAAAGAGGGGTACTAACAACCTATATCAAAACAAATATAACCTATTCACAAAATAATGTTAGGTTTTTCAAGGTATAGTTCTGAAGCAGATTTATTATAAGTTTGCATTAAATTTTCTAGCTCCAACCATTATAATTATAATTGTTTTTCGTTTGTTTTGTTAATACGGATTTTTAGAACTATTACTCCAATATCAAAGTAATTCATAAATTTAATTAAGGTTTTTTTGTTTGTTTTTTTTTGTTCACTTAAAATCGAGATATAAATATATAAAGATATTACTAAACTATAAATTTAGCGCTATTTCTCTATATAATACAAAAGTACCGACATATATACAAACAAACGTGAATTTTATATATATACAAATTACTCTTATAATATGGTTAAGTATATTTGTAACAAAGTCTAATTATATTATTCACGGTAAAAGTTTTACTGAAAATTATTTTTATGAAATTTAATAGATTCTTCGTTAAAAATGTAGCGTTTAAAATAGATTTGGCGTTTTAAATAAATAAGTAAGTAAATAAGATTTAGCGTTTAAAATCCTGAAAGAAATAATAAAGCATATTACAATATATAAGTCGATGGTATGATTAATTCGTTAATATTCTTATAATTTTTTCAGTGAATGTATTTGGAAATGTTTACAGGAAATTGCTGTTTCCTGTTTAATGTTCAATAGTTTCTCCCGGTCTTTAAATTCGTTATTTCTAATTTTTCATGAAGGCATAAAAACACGGTGCATGTAATGAATTACATACTTTCGATCTTCTTATGATCCGCCATTCTAACTTTGGAGTTTTATTCTCCTTTATTAATTTCCAATATTGAAGTGATAATGATGTTGTTTTTTGGTATTTTTAATTAGGAAAAATAACTTTTATGCCCATAGAATCTTTTTTTAAAAGTTGCCTGCGTACTACCTATATAAAACTTTATATCACAAGGATTTTCCTCAGGGAATATATTAGCTTGGCAAACTACTGATTTCGTTAAACATTTATTATTCATGGGACAAGTACTAGGAATTTTGCAGTTATATATATATATATATATATATATATATATATATATATATATATATATATATATATTAATAGGGCACCCTTTGCAGATATCAATTTTATTATTTTATTATTATTTCAAAGGTAAGGTTAATGTATCTAATTTTGCTAAACTAATTACGGACATATTTCAACTATGGCTATTCAATAGATTCTTTCTTTTACAAATTTAGTAATTTTCAATATTTTTTTATTATTAATATTAAGTTAAGTGTGGTATTATTTACATATTTCAATGTACAGCTTCACTACCCATTTTTGTTTTTACAAAAACAAATGTGTGTAGTCAAGATAATATTCAATTTTGTTCAGTCAAACAGAAGTTCAACAGAGGGTAAATGCAAACATCTTGGATTTATTTTGAATGTTTACCGAATGCGATATGACGTAATTTATTAAAATAAATTCCGAATTTCCATTTCATTAGATGATTTAATATGATACTAGCGCACGTAATTTGAAAAATTATATAATTTAGATTTGCATACATTTGATCGGGTGTAAAAATATCAATTAATCAATGAGAATTACAATTTACTAGGCTGTCCATAACGTAACCAGCGGGATTAAGCAACTGGAACCTGGTAAGTACTAAATGAGTGACAATGTGGGACTTCTAGGTGCTTTATGAACTCTCTTCTTACTCGACATTGTTTCCAGTAGTCTTGGACTTCCCTTTCCACTGGACTCAAACAGTACATATTCATTAGAGGTGTGGTTAAGGATTGTGCAACCCTTGCCTCAAAATTACACGTCGAGATGCCATACAGTCTTCTCTGTTCATCTGAAATTGAACAGAGGCGTCAAATCGGAGTTAACTAAGAAACATACAACCAACTTTTTTTTTTACACAGTGATCACCACTTATCAAGGCACGGAAGCCACTCAGGGATAAGGGGTATTGCAAGTACATTACGTTAGTGTGGAGATTTGATGAAGTGTTTACTTAAGGGGGCAGATCATTAGGAATTTGTTAACGTTGGACTTGAACACATCCAAGTTGTAGTCCGGTGGGAAGCAGGCAGACGGAACAGAGTTCCACTGGCGTGTAGTTCTAAGAAAGAAGCTTTGTTCATATTCCTATTACAGATAAAAAAATAAATTTTAAATACTATATTTTTACAGTGATTTTGGAGATATTTG
This sequence comes from Euprymna scolopes, assembly GCF_053919585.1. NCBI lineage: Eukaryota > Metazoa > Mollusca > Cephalopoda > Sepiida > Sepiolidae > Euprymna > Euprymna scolopes. The sequence continues at coordinate 30,915,195 of NC_136485.1, read as the reverse complement.
ATCTTTAGCATATCTTATTGTCAATCTTTAGGGAAAATGAAAAAAATTATGACATAACTTAAAAAAGATAATACATTTTATTAGAGGAAATTCAATACTATTTATCGAAGGGGTTTTAAAATATTTGTATAAGGTTTTTGCTACATTCCCTGTTGTCTAAATAAATATTCATGTCAAATAATTGAAAAACTTATTTTTCATCTTTTTTATTACTCTGTTTATTTTCGAACAGACAATTACTATAGAATCATATATCCTAAAAAATAGCTTATCCACCCTCTAAATTTCAGAAATAAGTGGATGTTTAATATTTGAAAACGTATTTATAGGATGTAAAGGTAAAATTGTCGCAATAGAAAAGAGAGCGTAACTCCATTGCTGTTTAATTAAAACCTGTTTTCATTTTTTTTTTGTAGACCATGTACTTGTTGGCCAGTTGTGTACAAACTTCAAGAGTGATAGAGGCATTTTATCCTGTCTGAAAATGACGCAATGTTTAACTACCGAGATCGGAGGTGTGCCGATGTAAAACTCCTACTCTATAGCGATCCAAGTTATGACAACGAGACTATCGCCAACACCTTCGAAATGCATCACTATGATAGGGGCGCGCTCAGTGTGATGAAAACAAAGTTTTCAGTCACATTTGTAGGATTTGGTGTGATTTCAAGTGACGTCCCCATCATACCACCTCACATCTTCGAAATCGGCTTGAGTCAGCACCTACGTGTACCTGGATGTGCTAAAAGGAGTGAAGGCCGCTTGCAGACAATGGATGTGGCAGCAGGACTCGGCGCTGAGCCACAAGTTCAAAAGGAGTCCAGGCTTAACTTCAAAAAGAGTGCTACGACTCTGTACCCTGCTCTCATTGTTCTCTACTCCTTCTACCCGAGCCAACAAGACTACTTTGTTTGGTTATACGCCTGGAACATCACTAACATGGTATCTCACAGCACCAAAACCAGCCTGATCGCCGCCATCCACCGAGCGTTCGCCTAGCTCCCGCCGTGTTGTGTAAAAGGCATGCTCCTAGTTTCGGGCTTATTTCGAGGCTGGGGTTAAGTCTGACGTAGTTTAAATTAAATAGATGTCAGCTTTGCTACCAAATCAAGTTATATAAATTGATTTTTTCAATAAATTTTTAAAATGAATCTGTTATTTTTAGTGCGACAATTTTATCCTCCCACCCTGTATATAATATCAACGTATTCTGTTTCCTTTTCTTCAACCATTCGAGCATTATGCTATGGCGTTTATCAAATGAAAACTGATAATAAAATATCGATTGCGGTAAGATTTTTCCAAATTCGTTTCCCTTCCGAATACAGAATCCCAAACATACATCGTTAGCATTAGAATAAATCAAATTTAATGACAAAGACCGACAAGCTATCTAATGGTTACTGTAAGAAGATGTGTACAGCTATATGTCGCTTTTTTTGTCAAGGTCACATTAATCCCGATGACATTTACTAATGAGTCGACACTTATCAAGCCCGAATGATCTTTAGTTCTGGCTGATGTTTCAAGGCAATAAACACCGGCGCACGCTCAACAGAAACGACTGGAAACGAGAAACATTTACGATCTCTCAATGAATCTATACTGTCGGTCATAATGATAATTAGCTTTTGCGAGATGGTTTATGAGAGCATGATTAATTTATGACTGATGTATTTTAGCAATGATGAGGGAAGATTAATAGAGCGATAATTGTGCGGGTAAAAAATTCACCAAAATTCGTGTACGTGGGTGCCAAGGGGGACAATTTTCCAATTATTAAGAAAGCAAGTGCTTACAATAATTTGTAAAAATATTTGTACATCCAAAGCCTAGCCCATCTAATTTAATTAGTATAACAGCGATGAGGCATTGGGGTGTCGAAGTTGTGTATGATTTCGCGGACATGAGAAGTGTTGATTTTAAATCTTACACTTAAACTTACAAAAAACTAACAGTAATGTATATATGTTGGCCGTTTAGCTAAGTAAACCAACGTGGAAAGAACAGTTAATATTGCAGATTATTAAAAAGAAATGAAACGAAATGCAAAAACGCACATAAGTAAAAGTATATGCAATTTAAATAAAGCTTTTATGCATATAAGATATTGATGCAATTAATAAGAATCCTAGTTAACTGATCGATTGTGATGAAAATCAAAAATCAAAAATAAAACACCCATTAAATAATTACATACATTTGTGCTCAACTCTATAATAATACTAAAAATAAAATCTCATGTTTCTCCTGTTAAGCTGAACGGTAAAGTTGAGAGTCCTGATAAGTGTAAAGCGTATTCTAAGGGATTTGATATTTAATTCATATTGTTTTCTATAGTTCAGATTGAATGGGAGGGGGGTCCTCTGTCTTGTAATGTTGTATTTTCTCGCTGACTTTGTTTCTGGTGAAAAAATCGAATAATCCGTTACTGTTAAGAGTCTGTCATATTATGAGATGATTATTTTTACTCGCTAACCAATCAAAACCGTTTGGCATCTTGTTATATTACTCTTGGTTTGTTAAAATACATGATATAGGTATATTTCTCAAAATCATAATTGTTTAACAGGTAATAAAACCTTCGGATGCGACCGTTATAATTAGTAAAAATAGTGCTTAATAAATCTATCTTCAAATTAAGTATGAGAAAATGCACTCCGTAAGTATTGTAGATTGAAAGCACAATGTAAGCATTTAAGCTAGTCTAAAAGGAGTCTTTGTATAACCAAGTTAATTAAAACATGTGTCACTCTAATAGCCATCCAACTTGGATTATAAAAATTTGAGCACATGTTTATTAGCAAATGGATTTTTCATACTTATAAATCCCAAACAATGCACTAACACATAAAATGTTACTGTTAATCACGAGCATCCATTAAGGGGAACGCTAAGATAAATGTTTAACTGTTAGAAATCCGTTCGCATTACATTTATGTTTCTGTGTGGTTGCACAGTCAGATAGCAAGAAACAAGGTGGAAATTTTAAAGTCTAGCAGAGACTGTAAGATCAAGAAGTCTTCCAGTATATACAATAAACGGCCGAGGTAGTGCTGCTTGTTGGGTTGGTAAAATTCATCAACCTGGTGTTTAATAAAATGAAGAAAAATTATTTGAATTGTTTTAGAAGTATCTGGAATGTGTAGTAAATTTGTACAGCTGCATTGCCCAAATACAGCCAGACTTCTGTTGGTTCTAATGTCATGAGTAAGTATAAGTGCGCCGTAATATGTGTGATAATCAATGTACGAGTTATAAGCATGCCGAAATAATCAGAAAACGCGCAAACTAGCAGAAATTAGGAATTCGTGATTTTTTTAAAAATTGCAAGAAATAAAGTACAACCTGTAATTTGTACATACTCCAACAGCCAGGTGGTCGTTTCAACGGTAAATAAGAATCTGAACTGTTTACTCCGCGGCGCTTCAAATTCTATTACACACCATACAAACAGTCTTTGGCAAATTTTATTATGTAAATTGATGTCACAATTGAGGATTTAAAATCAACACTTCTCATGTCCGCGAAATCATAAGCAATTTCGACACCTCCAAGGCCTCATCGCTGTTATACTAATTAAATTAGATGGCTAGGCTTTCGATTTACAAATATTTTTTACAGATGATTGTTAGCACTTGCTTTCTTAATAATGGGAAAATTGTTCTCATGGCACCCAGGTACAAGAATTTTGGTGAATTTTTGACCCGCAAAATTATCGCTCTATTAATCTTCCCGCATCATTGCTAAAATACATCAGTCATAAATTAATCATGCTCACATAAACAATCTCGAAAAAGTTAGTTATCCTTTTGACCGACAGTATACATTAAAGTAATACCGTCCTGTTTGACCTTGTCAGAAAGTAAAGGATCTATAATTACATGTTGCAGTTTAATTCCTAATAAATTCACATAAAATACTTTATAGTTAGTAATCTTAAATATACAGAGTATATCGAGCACAGATGGAGTTCCACTTCTTCAAAAAATAATCTACATCTACTTACAACTAGGTAGCCACGTAAAGACGGCTCATAAACAAAGTCTTTTGGGAAATGTATCCATACAAAAAATACGCTAAGATTTCTGTACGTATACTACCAATATCCACCAAGCGTGCGAATTTAATCTGATGTCGCTGTTGAGTAGAAGGTTTAAATCACACTAAAATAGCAATTATGTGCATTTTTCTTTTGCTCAACGTTTAATTAACGCATTAGATGGTATAATGATATTGGCGGTTATATCGGCCGAAAAGTAGTGAAACAATATCAGGGGCCCGAATAATCCAAATGTAATTCCTTATTAATCGTTATCTCAAAAGTTCCGAAATTAAATGCTGATTCCTTTATTTGGATCTTTTTTTTTATTAACATTAAAAAGACAATAATATATAATGAAGCAGACTGATTGCATAAAATAAATTCAATTTGATTAAATAATGTTTGCTCTACCCTCTAGTAATTTTACACACCTATCAGTATATAGCATTAAAGTATTATCATTATATTCCATCATAGAAATAGTTATCCAATTTGAGAATAAATATTAATTTGGGACGGATATCATTTTTCCAACGAAACGCTTATTCATCACTCTGCAATTTACGGTTTATGAGCTTCCTTAAATATTTGTAATAAAATATCAAACAAGGATTACGCACTATGAAAAATTAAAATTAATCCAGTTAAAAATCAGACGGTTTGAGTATGAGATTAAATTAAACGCAATTGAATTATACGTTTAAAACAAGTTTGATGGCGGAGGTATTTGAACTCTGCTAAGCGTAATTCAAGCAATTACATGGATGTACATTTTCTGTCTTAATATGTACTGATTGAACCACCGTCTTTCCTGATCAAGACTATACCGCAGGAGAGAGGGAGTAGTGTTCATCTTACTCATAGCAAGAAAGAATTAGATCAACTCTAATCAAATAACATGCACTGATTGTTCCATGCAAATACTGAGGATGATATTTCGCGAGACGCGTACATAGTCTATGATTTTAAACTTATTTATTCTTTGAACTGTTGTTCTTAGATATTTAGTACTGAATAATTCGATGTTTGCTACGAGAAGTGCACACGCACTAAAATATATACAAACATATTATATATCTCTCTCTCTATATATATATGTACATATATACACACATATATATATATTTATACATATATATATATGAGTCTGTGTGTGTGTGCATGTGTAGGTTTGTGTTTGTGTGTGTAGGTGAGTATGTGTTCCGACGATTAATCTGATTCAATAAGTAGAAATATTGTAAATTGTGATGGTATCACAATTGAAAAAATTGTGTCTATTTCCGATGACAAGACCGACTCTTAAAATTATAATTTTGTTTGTGTTATATATATTTCAAGATGATAAACTATTATAATATGATTTGGAAATCGTAGAAAGATGTATGAAGTAAACAAATCTGGTGAAGCTTAAAAATTACGGAAACGAAAAAGCAATATATCGGTGTATATAAATTTATTTGTCATTCAATTAACGAAATATCATCAATTATGCTTAAGCATTTCGAAACCTTATATTTCTTATCCTAGAGCAAGAAAAATATAGGCTACAGTTAGATACATTACAATGCGATATCTAGATTCCCTATATATATATATATATATATATATATATATATATATATATATATATATATATATATATATATATATATATATATATATATATATATATACATATATATATGGTTTTAACAAAAACCAAGACTTCAAGAAATGGGTTGATAGCAACAAAAAGTGTATTTCATTGTTAGTTACAATTATTTCAAGACCATTTCGACAAATTCAAACGATATGTCGTTTGAAGATTTGAACATTTTAACAAGAACAGCCTTTCTTCAGACTTATTAAATAAAAAACACTTTAACAATGAAACATTAAAGAAAAGAAACATTTCCTTTATGAGAAAAAGAAAACAAGCGGAAACATTGTACCTCTGTCACATCATATATATATATATATATATATATATATACACTAGACTACCCGTGTTTAGTTGGGTCAGTATGTTATATTAGCAATGGAATTCATGTATGAGCGTGACACTTGTGACGTAAGGAAAATAGGGGTTGTTATTTTTACATAACAGAAACATTTCTATGAAAGTATATTAAAATGAACCTACTGATGAGAAATATAAGAATGAAAAACCCATGTCGGAATCCTTCAACCAAGTTATAGAAACTTAAAATCTAAAAAAAAAAATAATTAATAAAACCTGAAGAAAAAATAAAACATTTATAAATAAAATAAAACTTATATTGAAATAGATTAGTAAAAGTGTCAACAAATTCACCGTTCTCACACAACTATTTTGTATCTAGAAATGTAAACAAAAAATAAAAAGAAGGAAGGGAGGAAGGAAAAGGGACGGAGAGAGTAGTAGTAGTAGTAGTAGTAGTAGTAGCACTAGTAGTCTTGACTTTACTACAACTTATATCATGTTTGTCAACAGGTTAAAGCTGTTTAGTTGTAAGAAAATAGCGACAATATAGTTGTAATAAAGCAAAACACCCCCACTCTTCCCATGTTAAATAATAATTTCGAAATAATAACCTTAATATTTCAGTGCGCAGGTCAAAATCTGAAAAAGAAGCGATTTGTGTTTATGTGTTTATTTTTTATGGGTTAATATCTATGCGCGCATGCGCAACCAGGTGTCGTAACCGGAAATGGATTACATCACTGGTTACAAGGTCATTTGAGTGTTATAATTATATATATATATATATATTCATATATATACGTGTGTGTACATATTATATATATCGTGCATGTCTGTGTCTATATATATATGTGTGTGTGTGCGTGTATGTGTGTATACATACACGAAACGTTGATGAACACATAACTTTGTTTGTTCCTTTTTTATCCCTCTATATGTGTATATATGGCTGTGTGAAGATAAATGGATTAAATGCATGGCAGAAAATACATCAGCCTTTACCTTTAAAATAAAAATGCAATTAAAAATGTTTTGTTCTATTAATATTTTGTATCTTTTAATGACTAACCTGTCCTCAATTACATAAATCAAATGTGTTATAATTCGCTGCCTTTAATAATGAACCATGCATTAGAGTTTGTGTAAAAAGAAACGTATTTTTTTCTTAGTTTGCGAATGTAAAATAAGGCAAGGAAATAGACGTGTATAGATTTGTTGTTAGATGATGATAGCAATTAAATATTTGAAAACGTTTGACATAATTTATAGCTCCGTCATAGATTAAAGTAAAGTTGGTTTTGTCTATCATAAGGGGTTTTAGTATGTGTCAGAGTTAAATCTATCACGTAAAAATGGATATATTAGTATGTTCAAATAGGATTATGAGAGTGATTTTCTTTCGTTTCTGGAACACTGTTAATGTTTAGCAATTTCTCCTAGTAGCTAAAAAAAAAACACTATTAAAAATTATGTTGTTCCTCGAAGTCCTATTAATTAGAACGTAATGCTGATTATGTTGTATACATGCTTTTAACTAACAATACCTATGTTTCTTGAATCGGTCTATCTCATTTCTATGCACAGTATCTATAATAATGCATATATAAGGGTAAATATATGTTTGTCTAAAATTTTATTTAAAAATAAATGATATTACATGATAAAAAATAGTTAAACCTGGATATAGGACAGATTAATCTCACTAGGTGAAGCAGGTAGATTGCATAAAGTTTGGATCATAAATTCGTACTTTAAAATTTTAGAAAGTTTAATTAGTTTCTGTGAATTCAATGAGAAAAATATTTTCCTATATTATTATATTGGAAAAAAATAAAAACAAAACGAAGTATATCCGAAGGAAAAATACATTAAATGTGTTATGGACAAAATATGTAAATGTAGTAAATACCATCACGGAAATATCATGAATCGTAAAATACTTATGAAACAATGAAATTTTCTCGATGTAAATAAATAGCATTGAAACAAATAACAACAAATGGCATTTGACACAGTTATCAGAATCGGATGTTTAAAGAATGATGGTTCTATATATTACTAAAGTTTTGCAGACTGTGTTCGCTGTTTTTTTATTTCTGTTCCCCATCCCGATGGGTGACGTAAAAATATAGTGTAATGACTCATGATGTCATTAGATAATGAAACGATAAATGAACGAATTTATATAAACAGAAGTAAAACTAGAAAGCTGCTATAAACGATTTTCGACGACGCGATGAAGCCGAAATTATGTATATATATATATATATATATATATATATATATATATATATATATATATATATATATATATATATATAAAGTTACATATATATATCTATGTATATCATAAAGTCGTAGTAATTCACAAACGTATATATGTATATGTAATATATGTATGCATACAGAGAGAAATAGAGAGAGAGAGAGAGAGAGAGAGAAAGAGAGAGATAGAGTGGGAGAGCATTAAAGCAGCATGTTTTCATTCGAACGGATATCATTAAATAGCACGGAGTATTTTGGTAATGAGCTTTTTGTATTAATTTTTTTAATTTATCGAATGGTCATTCTTATATCTCAATCGAATTTGTGTAGAGATGTTTCCTAGTCGTTTTCGTTTTGCAGGTACTTTCAACTAGTTTTCGGGCATTTTCTGGTTACCGTTTCGTTTAAAATCTGTATGCTTTTATGTCCTTTAGTAACTTGAAATTATGAAGCGTCACCTGTGTAAAAACATATCTGTTAACGTGTTAAGAACGTGGCTAAAATAAACGTACAGTAGTTTAAACGTGTGATTTCTAAATGGCTTGAATATTTACATTTTTTATTTACTAATTTTACATTTAAATTACAACATATGTATAGATATACATATGTAACTATACGTGCAAATACACCCCCACACACAAATATATATATATATATATGTATATATATATATATATATATATATATATATAATATAAAGCTGAATGTATCTGTGTGTGTGTCTTGTCACGAATAGGCTCCTATATAGTTGACTACTTTAAAAAAAAACTGATTACATATAATGATAGAGGATGTATCGAGGCATGGGAACGGGTATGTTTGATCTGGCAGAACAGTGGTTCATTAACATTGTGAAAACGAAGATTCCATGAACAATGTTTTTTTTTTTTTGTTAGAACTGCACGCTTATGGAACTCTCTTCCGTTTCTTTGCTTCCCAGCTGACTAAAACTTGATTGTCTCCAAGTCCAACACAAACAAATTCTTGATGAACCGCCGCCTTAAGTAATCTAATCTACCAAATTTCCATTAATAACGATTACTACGATATTATACCATTGGTTACTCTACACTCAATAACCCTTATCCTCAAGTGGCCTCAGAGCCTTGTTAAGTGTTACTCCTATATATAAAAAAAACAAAAAATCACTTGCTTCCCTAAACAATTACAGGAATCACATTTCTATATCCCGACGGCTGGTATAAACTTATATAACAGATTTTCTCAACTAAATGAAAACCATAAAGTATTGTGAGAAAAGCAAAACGAAGTTAGTAGTCTTGTACTGCCAGTAACTCATTCAGGCACTATAACAATGTTTCCCTAGACTTGAATTAATCTACAGCGTCTTTCATCATGTCACCTTATAGTTCAAAAGCCGAATGAACAACTACCTATGTTAAGCCTTGTTCTTCAGATGGGTCTCGCCTGAGAACAGCAATCAGTTTGGCTAATGTCGCATGCACCGTGAACTCCAGCATTATCTTTTCGCGATTTATTTCATTTAATCCTGCTCTCACATCCAAACACGTAAAAAAAACATTTATCCCGGTAAGCTAGGTCTTCACAATTAAAAATGTTGTACATTGAAAAGATGCATACGGCTGTATACGTTAACACATTTAAAACTATAAGATTAAAAATATCGGGAGAAATCTTCAGTCATAATCTGTTTTCTTATATAATTTACTTGAAAATTTTAACTTACGCTTTTAATTTCTTTTCTCTTAAAAAAATTTGGAAGAATGAGATGTAGGTAAAATATTTTCTCACGTTTTTCCTTATAAGTTAAACGAATTCCATATTGTTCATTACTACACGGCTTTTATTCAATAATTCTGATCAAATCTGCTCTCGTGAAAATGTTCAAATGATATAGAGTTTGAATTTGTCCGAATATTCTTGAAACAATTGATGAAATACACTACTTGTTCATATCAATCTATTACTTGATGTCTTGATTTTGTTAGAACAATATATATATATGTATATATATATATATATATATATATATATATATATATATATATATATTTGCAATTCAGCTCGGCTTCGCCCGGCCCTTTTATACTGTTCATAACTTGATATGCATATGTCTATGTATATAGGCATATATATATATATATATATATATATATATGTGTGTGTATACATATATATATACATATATATACACATACATATATACATATATATATATATGTGTGTGTGTGTATGTATATTAAAACGTTTAACTAATGTCCAGATAATTACATCTAAAATCTCAAGTGCTTTCACCCAAAATTGATGTAGGAGTTTTGTAGAGTCTGCAAAGTTAAACTCTTTAAACTTTGACCTATTGTCAGCCACATTTTCGCCCAAAATGACTAAATAGCTTGCTGAATGTCTGAATACCTTTATGTAAATTCCAAACTCTTGACCCCAAATTGGCTGAATACTTTGCTTGAGACAGCAAAACAGAAATCTTAGGAACTGTGACCCCTTGACAGCAAAATTTTCGGCTAACAACCGATAAACAAGTTCGCCCTATGGCTGAATACACTTTCTGTAAAATTTCAAATGTTTAGACCAAAAATTGGATGAGTAATTTGGTAGAGAGAGCAGATGTCAAATTTTTTTTAAACTTTGACCCGAACTTTTACCCCTTAACCTTCATTGTTTGGGCTCCAACTAAATTAAAATGTTTGATCCATGTCCAAATAACCTACATCTAAACATTCAAGTATTTAGACGCAAAATTATCGGAGGAGTTATGTACAGTTTTCAAAAGTCCAATCCTTTTATTTGACCCCTTGATAGCAAAATTTCTGGCCGAAAATCGTATTAAAGAGATCTTCCCAAATCTCTTTACCCTTTATGTCCAATCTTGAGTCTGTAGACTGAAAAGTGAAAGAATTGTTTGGGAGGGAAATGTACAGACAAAGATACACAGATAAAAACAATTTCACTTATATATATATATATATATATATATATATATATATATATATATATATATATATATTTATATATATATATTTATATATATGTATATATATACATATATATATATGTATATATATATATATATATATATATATATATATATATATATATATATATATATATATATATATTACCAACATACGCAATGTTTTTAGAATAACAAATAACGTGGAGGATACTTGGCTCTATTAAGAAAAAAAACATCCTCGGTAAGAACAATTTTGCATCACGTTTATATTTACTAGGTAAAATAAGAATCAATGCATATTTATCATTATGTTTCGAACTCTTATTTGTAAACTTGATGAAAATTTTTCACCTCATTTTGATTTTAGATATTGTTTAAATTACAGCGGTATTAAAGCAGTAACTGAAATTACAATAATCTTTCTTAACTAGAATGTACTTTCTTTATATCGAATTTGATACAACGCTGATACATTTGAGTTTGCAGATTATACAAAGTTTTGTACATATTGCATGCATGCAGCGGTCCTGCTGTTTTAACAAGGTCGTTGGCCTCGCTTCTCCAAATTATAGAGCAATTGTAATCTGGGGAAGATTATTAAAACGGTAGTTTTGTCTTGCTTTCTGCCTTGATTCTGAGTTTATCTCCTCCCCGTGAGAAAAACGCGCTTCCAGATGCAAACCTGGAAATTTCTACGATTTGACGCAATACATACAGCGCCTAGTCTTCCCACTTATCTGTTACCGAGCCTGCCCTACGCATATTATGCAGATTATAAACGGTTTTAAAAAACTTTCAGACCACACCAATTGAATTTTGGAATGTGTATCCACCAACTGTTTGCAATTTTAATTAAACAACATACAGTCAATATCTGTAATTCTTATGTATTGCAGCCGTATCTCGAAATCGATAATCCTTCCTATACACTTGAATATATTCGATTATGTACTTTTTCAGATGCAAAGAGAGGAAGTTTTTAAAGATTGTTTATGTGCAGGTCTTTTAAAAAATATTTGACTTTGGTATATATAAATATGACATCACAGTATGGCATGGTTGTCTGATTATCAAATCAGATATAAACTACAATTTCTAGGTATGTTACATGACATTATCTTACTCGACACGGCATAAATGTCTGTTCTATTTTGGCTAAATAAATGTTAATGATTAACAAATTTACCAGTTTACATTTTAAAGAAATCAAATTATCAAGTTTGAATAAAAGAATTAGTTTTCGCTAATTGGTAAAAAAAAAATCGAGGTTCCTATGTCAATTGAGTCAGGCTAAAACTAAAAATGGTATTGTAGTACCATTTTTAGTGCCTTACTGAACACTCAAGACTGTAAGATTAACATCTAGAGGATGTAACACGATCCTGGGACAGTATAGGATTTCCTTACAGTCAATTGCTGGTGAAAAGAAAGTTTTGGATCGCAACAACTCCAGTCATCCACATTATCTCACTTTAATTCACTATTTAAGTTAAACATGTATCAAATTGAACGCTCAACCAATACCATATCAGTAATCGATAACATTGCAGAAAATGTATTCTTTAAAATAAAATTAAATAAATAGTTTAATACATCCAAGTATTTCTGCAACTATTACTTCTTCTGCGAAACAACAATTATTATTTTCATTTTAATTTGTTGCAGTATTAGTTACTTCAGCAGTGTAGATTGCGCTGAAATTATTTTATGAGTCATTCCCACTTTAAAAACTTTAAATAGTTTCATTAAGCAAGATTGTCAGTTGGCCAATGCGTTTGCCAATAGAAAAAGACTAATAACGACGATTGGATATTTTCATTGTTTTATATATTTTACTGTATTACATTTCAACTTCATGATATGTTTATTGGTTTTTGTGTCAGTTTCACTTGAAGAATTCAATTGCGATCGATCGCGTTTTTTTAATCATCGTTTTAATTGGCCACGTTTTAGGCTCTCCGCAATGTCCAAAGCTGGTGTTCTGTACACAAGTTGTTATACATGCAGTCTGTTGCTGCAATAAACATAATTATTGTCCAACTGATGTAGAGAGACAAAAACAAGGAAGATAAGCGTTGAGAGAAAGAGAGGACTGCAATGAAACAAGGAAATAGATAAATTGGTCGGAGGGAAACAAGTGCTAGCAACTAACGATGACATATAAAGAATGGAATAGAAAATTAATGCAAACCAATAACTGTTAGAAGACGAAACAGAATGAAAACATTTCAAAAGTGATAGCAAGCAATATCAGACACCTAAGAAAGAACGGTAGAAAGATCAAAGAAAAATCTGACGTGAAAATCAGCCAAGCCAGAGAAAAACAGAGGAACCTGTAATAAGGGTAGAAATATTAAAAGTTCATGAACGAAAAATAGTTTAAAAAAAACAATAAAAAAATAGAGGAAATTTTATACGATAGAAATGAAAAACTTGAAATAAGCAAACGTTTGATGAAGCCCTACGGCACAGGAGGACAATAATGAGAAATGAAAGATCAGACGAGAGAAACAGAATAGAATAAAAATGAAGAAGTTCACGAAGCATGAATAGAAATAAAATTGTTTAGTAAAAATGTCCTTAAAGAAAACAGTGTGCAAAATGAACATAAGTAAGAAAAAGAACTAAAAGGAAAGACGCTCCGAGGGAGCAATAAATTAAAGTTAACATAAAAAGCACATTTGAAGATGTACGAGAAGAATGTATAATATTAACATCACTTGTCTGTTTAAATGTATGTATGTTTGTATGTCTTGTAAAAACCGACGACGGATTTTAACGAAAGTATCGAGTAATTGGCCAAAAACATTAATTCTATCACCCTATACTGGACAGTTTTCTACAAGGAGGGATCGCTTTTTTCGCCGATATTTTCGAAAGTAATCGCCTCCTTTACACTTTCTAGCCTTAATTTAATTCTACGTCACTTCCGCTTTACCGATGGGCACAACAGTTACCGCATCACTTTTTTCACTCTCTTTTCCCCTATCTCGGTATGGGTTAAGGTGAGCCTTCCTACTACCCTTTGTTGCGCTCGCAATTTTCTTCTTTTTTCGGCTCAAACAACATGCCTATACACATATACACTTTCTGTTAGGCTTCACATCACTGGTTCGAGCCTGCCTGTCTATTACAACATTTTTTTTTATTTTAATTTTTATTTATTTTTTTTATTTATTTATTTTGCTTAACACACACTAACAAACATCCGGACATCGCCGGACATCCAAGTTAGTAAGAAATAAAGGGAAACTACAGAAGAAAAAGTAAAGTAATGAAGTGTTAATAATGGAGAAAAGAGAAGAAAAATGTAGGAGAAAGGTAAGAGTGAAGGAAAGGAATAGAAAGAGCATCCGAATGAAAACAAAGATATGAAGAACACGATCACTAAAAATAAATACGAGAATTACAAGTGCGTAAAAGAATGCACATAAGATGAATGAGAGGAAAAACAAACTAAAACTCAGAATAGAAAGCAAAAAGAAACCAAACCTATAAAGAACGTTTAGCATAAAAAGTAAAGGAAGAACGTAAAGTGCCGACAAAATAAGTGGACAATGAAAGTTACTGTAATTAAATCAGAGACAAATAAGCGAGAAAATTATGAAAAAACTACGAAAGTAAGACGAAAAGTAATCGAAAAAGATGAATTAGAGTACATCCTTTACTCATCCATAATTGAAATAATTGAACAATTCATTCATCAACACTTGGACACTATTGAAAATAATGAGTTTAATGATGCAGCACAAATTTCGAATATAACAAACAACTCCAGAAAACAATAATTTACACATAACCTCTGTGCACAGTTTTCAATATTCTGAGCAAGCAGACCGGAAGTACCAATGTTATTCTGACTATAGGTTGTACCGTCTGAATACCTGAAGAACATGTTAGAGCATTCTGAAATATTCACAGTATGAACAAAGGGAGTCCAGTATGGATTCACTGAACAAGAAAATTACCGGTCGCACACAATGATCGACAGTCGACAGAGTTAATACTAAGAGACGCCCTCAGGAAAGAGAAAATACTACGAGGATTGGAAACCATACACATATAAGACTTTGTCAACTCGACAAAGAAGCACGCCCTTAAGGTAGGAGAGAATAACAAAGGGGCATGAGACGCGTCAGCTGGAAACCTTTTCTGAAATATTTCCATGATATGCTTAATCTACATAGAAATAAAACTAATAAATATGTTTCTGAATTTTTGAAATGACGATTAATGGAATGTCATATTTAAGTTATTCTGACTACTATTCTCACTCTTTCAGCTCATCCTGAGTAATTTATTTCCTCAGTAAAGCAAGATTTTCTCGTCCTGCAAGTTATTTCTATATTATTCATAAGTATTAATTATTTCGAGGTTACTAATTATCGACACTCGTAGAATTTTTAATCTAAACGAGAAAAGTTGCAGTTTGGAATTGTGAATCTTAACACGAAGATGATGGCTCTACAATTACAACGATTGCATGGTAAGATGATGAAATTGTAGCCCCAGAATAAACAACTCTACAGCTTTATTTTTAAGCCTTAATTTAATAATAATCAATTCCGGTAATGATTATATAGTAGAGCTGACATTTATTCAATGTGGCCATTTTCAGCCTCAATCAGCGTATCGATATGGCTTCACAACTTGGAATGTTTTATTCACAAGTGCCGGCGGAAGCTCAGCGAATGGCGGCAACCAGACTGACTTTGGTGTCGTGGGAGGTTATATTGCTGGTGTTCTCTACGTATGACAAAACGAAGTAGTCAATCGATTTCAAGTCGGAAAGAAAGGAACACAGTCGTAGCATTCCTTCTGAAGCCAAGTGTGGGCCTCTCTGGACGTGTGGACTGGTGCTGAGTCCTGGAGCCACAACCACGGTATGTCAGCTGCCACCCGATATCACCAGGG
Organism: Euprymna scolopes; assembly: GCF_053919585.1. Lineage (NCBI taxonomy): Eukaryota > Metazoa > Mollusca > Cephalopoda > Sepiida > Sepiolidae > Euprymna > Euprymna scolopes. Next base: position 30,899,073 of record NC_136485.1, on the reverse strand, counting down.
AATCAGCACACTTCTCAGCACATCCAGGTAAAATTTCGTGTGGAATTTCTATCCAACTTCGAAAACGTGAAATTGCATGATTTTGCCCATACTTGAAACTACACCAAAGATGAAAACTTCAGTGATCTGTGACATCAAGAGTTTAACCGTCTGGATTTACATTTTAAGGCACTTGTCCTGTTGTTATCATCTGAATCAGTAGAGAGCATGAGTTGTACAGCGGCGCATCTCTGATCTCGCTCGTTAAAGATTGAGTCCCTTTCAGATATGATATAATACTTCTATCGATCTTAGGATTTGTACATAACTGATCAACTTGTACATGATATGCAACATACAAAAACGGTTTTCATCAAACGGAAATGGAATAATATGGTATATGCATGTGGGGCAATTTTATTGTTCTACAATGTACAAGTTAATAATTGTTGTTCTAGTCGAAAGCAAATGTGTCAAAAACCGTGACTTCTGGGCTGAGATTGTATGTCTCTTGGCCCGGCGATACTTTAAACCGTTAAGGTGTAGAGTGCTTTCAAATAGATAAATATTGGTGATATGATAAATATTGGTGCGCATAAAATCCATATGGTTGTGTAATATATATATATATATATATATATATATATATATATATATATATATCCGACGCAGTATAGATTTCTAAAATCAAAATTGGAGCAGTAAAACCACGTATATGATATAGCCGTCGGCTTGTTTTGTACTGTTAACTACATCACCTTCAGCTAAAAATAACTATACAAAAATACATGATATTTTTTCCGATTATACTTATGCACTTTAATGTGCTAAAATTGAAAGTAAAGTTATTTTTAATATCGTAGAAATAATAACATTAATGCATTTTGTAAAACGCGATCTCGAAATTTCTTTCCACAAGGAGTAATAATATATCTCGCTCAATCCTTTAATTTCGTAATTTATTACACTAATATGTAAACGTGTCGATTTATATACATCGATTTGCTTAGTTTCAGTTAATCACTGCTTGCTTGATTCTGTTTTGTTTTTTTTAATTCATTTTATTTGATCTGATGAACGATAATCTTATATTTCTCAGGCACACATTTTGTTACTCTAAAACTATGTACGGTTATTCCTTAGTTTTATGTTTTTACCTACCACCACTTAAATTCTGCAACGTATGCATGGAATTGTACTGCCCATGCCTCCTTGTTCACTTAATCGTAAAATATTATAAAGAATAAAACAATAAAAACAATATAACAAAGAATATATACCCAGAAACACTCAGTAAGGTAAGTATTCAAATGAAAAATTTATTTTTCATTATTTATTAATAACACACGGTTGAGGTGGTTAGCTCAATATTGAAATACTAGAGCAATAAATGCTTTATAATGTACAACTTCAATGAAAAGAGGCATTTCTTTTTAGACTCATACATAACACGTATATGCGGAGAACATATGAATACAATTTTGTAGTAAGTCTGATTCTTATGTGAGATGTGCTTAAAATGAGTGGCTGAAACGGTATACCACAAAATATTGCAACACACACATTTATATATGCATATATATATATATGTGTGTGTGTATGTATATATATATATATAGGTATATATATATATGTATATATATATATATATATATATATATATATATATTTAGTAGAAATGGTAAATTGTAGAGCAAATATGCGTTTTATTTTTTTTATTACCGTATCTTTCTGTTAAGTTACATCATTGTTTCAGCTACCCGGTCGATTTTTCGCCGTCTGTAGCTTCCTCAGACCTTTACAGAAACCTGAGTTCTGTAAAAGTCTGAGGAAGCTACAGACAGCCCAAAAAAAAACGGCCGGGTAGCTGAAACAATAATGTAACTTAACAGAAAGATACGGTAATAAAAAATAAAACGTGTATATATATATATATATATATATATATATATATATATATATATATATATATATATATAAACTGTGTAAATGGCTTTATTGCCCATTAGTCAAATATAAATATTTCACTAAATGTACGTCACAAAAAATTAAAAGTGTATCATAAAATGGCTGTTTCAAGGTTTTTTATTTCCAAAAATGATATTCAACTCAATGCGATATTCACATAGTTACGATTTTTTTTTAATATAAAATAATTCATAGTGTCCCCCATCGATTTATTGCACGTCCTTTTAAATGCCAAAGAAGGGGCGATTAACGGTTATCCAAAAGGAAATGATTTTGTTGGACTCGCAGAAGGATTGTCCATCAAAGATTTACCTATGGAGCTGCAAAGTACTCTGGCTTCATTCGTGAACAACCCCAACACCAGATCCAGTAAGAATAGGATCACCTGGATATACCTTTCACATCGTAGCATTCAGAAAATTGGTAGGGAAGTCGAAACCCAAACAGCACCAGTGCTTCCATTTATGCAAGAGTTGGAATCGCTCCAAGATCCAGACAGGCATTATGTAATGTGTAGAATGAGCTGGCAAGGAATACCAGAAATATTCCAAGACCTCCATTGAGCAGACAATATAGGGAAAAGCGAAAGGTTTGGGCACAGAATTACATGAAAATGAATTTCCAAAGTATCCTATTTACGGATGAGACCCGTGCTGCTCGTGTCGGTCCAGATGGAGAGGCCAAAGGTTGGAACTTGAACGGAACTCAAAAACCTTATAATAAGGAGGTGGAATCATCATGTTTTGGGCGGGTATCATTAGGGATAAGTATGTTAGACCATTCCGAGTTCCTGATGGTGTAATACGTCCAGGGCCTTTTTGGATAAACATTTGTCACGTTGTTTCAGATGATTTTTATGCATGACAATGCACCATCCCATTCTGCTCGGGCGACTGCAGCCTTCCGTGACTCTATGGGCTTCTTTGGATTAACTTTTATGACCTGACCACCGTGTTCTCCAGACCGTAATCCTGCTGAATATCTGTGGTTACTATTACAAGAACAGTTTATGAGGGAGGAGAGCAATTTACTTCAAAGGATGCCTTGTGGATACCATAGTTTATATTGCTAGAGCCATATCTTATTTTTCCGATCAAGCAATTGAATTCCCGGGGGACAAAATGTTGTTTTAAGTTGTTTAAAAATGGTGGATATGTCGATAAATAATTAATTTGTTTGAGGCTTAGACCTACAATGTGCTTTTTCTCATTATTCTTTGACAGTAAAATATGATATAAATAAAGTTCGCAGGATAAGACATTGCATTTTTGCCCTAAAACAACATTTTTAAGAGACTTGTAATAAAGCGATGAAGAAGTTGAAATTCCACGATAAAGAATAACATGTCATAACTTTGTGAATATCGCATGAATTTGAAGAAATGTCTGGGAAATAAATAACCTTAAAACAGTCGTTTGATGATAAATTTTTCATTTTGCTATGCCGTACATTTAGTGAAATATTGATATTTTACTAATCTGCAATAAAGTTATTGACGCAGTTTATATATATATATATATATATATATATATATATATATATATATATATATATATATATACATATATATATGCATATATATATGCAGAAAGAGAGAGAAAGATGAAAATGGAGAGAGAGATATTGAAACATTATTTGTTTGCAATATTAAATAATTGAATCATTAAATATTTCAAAATAATCAATGCGTTTACTTAAACCAACATATACATTTATTAACCAGTTATATCAGCAGTATCAACTTATTTATAGATTTTGCACATTTTTATATTTGATTGATTTTTATAAATTGAGCTTGCTATGGATATTTTTATTTTCTTAATATAAATACCCTCACCTCAACTCAACTGATCACATTCTTTTTTAGTATAACTGCATAATCGAATTTATATATTTACTCTATAGATCTGAGTGCTCCATGCAATGTCCATTATGGCTGGTTCCATGTGACATCGTGTCGTACCAGATTTAATCTAGTTTTGTCGATCTATATGAGACCGAATAACCACCCATTCTTCTGTATTTATGCAGTTACTTTAATTTAAAGCACCATTATATTCAAGGTTTATGCTAAAAATGTTGCCATTAAAATACACTGTTTAATTAGCTGTAATAATAATAATAATAATAATAATAATAATAATAATAATAACAATAATAATAATAATAATAACGATAATAATAATAATAATAATAATAATAATAATAATAATACCTCAAATACATCATGCAAGATGTGTGCTCATCTAATTCTAACGTTCTATTGTATACAAATACTAGCGCGGAGGGGGCGCCCCGGCTTTGCCAGGTCGTAAGATACGCTTAAATATGATATTTTAATTTGCCCAGATATCGGATGTATTATTATAGAGTCGTGATTCCAAAAGTACAAAAAAGTATTTGAGTGTCATTAGCTAGAATCGAAACCAAAAGCAAAACTTGCCATTCAAAGCTGATGACGTTAACACTGTACAAACATGGCGCGCATATGAACGTATCAAAATTAAACTAAGATGAATTCACAAAATACACCACCTTTTTTTCAATTTCGGCCAAATTCTGACCCCTTAAAACTATTTTAACCGGCTAAAAACCTATAAAAAGACCGGCCTATAAAAAATCTAATTATTTGAGGCATCCAGCGTCGCCCTGCCACTTTTAGTTTCGGGAGTGATAGAGTTTGAAAACATGGAGACAGCCAGACAGACACGCAGACAAACGGAAAACATACATATAGACATACCGCATTATCTATATTAGACTTTAGAATAAAACCGTATTAGTTCATCAGAGATGACATACCTTTTCTTAGTAAGAGACAGAAAAACGATCGACTTTTCTATAATTAGTAGGAGCAAATAGCCAAAAAAGGTGGTTTATAAAACATACACAATAATTATACAATAGGAACACAAGAAATCTATTATATTCTATTATTATATAGAGTAACGATGTGTGTGTGATTTCTTTCCTCATAGGTTTCGCAACGGCTGAGACTATCTTTCGAAAAATTTAACATAGAAGTAATTTATATGTCTGGCAGTGTTATTACATATTTTTTTACAGAAATTTATCGATCATTATCGCAACTCGAAAAACACGATACTATAAGTTATATTTCTTTCTTAGAGATAAAGAAGAACTTCACGGTGAATATTTTATGTTACACCGGCGAAGTGAGATAATTCTCAGCAAAGCAAGACTGATTCAAGTCTTAACGAATCATTTCCTCTAAAACAAAACATAACTATTGTCATCTGGAGATATATCTCAGGGATAGAATATTTGATTTGAGATTGAATTCGTCTGTTCAATCCCTGTTCACGATTTTCATTTTTTTCCTCTCATGAATGATTTCAATCTACGATAAAAGAAGAGCTACCATTTAAAATCGTTACAAATCATTTATTCGTTTGCATATTTTAAACTTAAATATATGACGTAACTTTTCCAGGGCATTCGTCGTCACACGCAAATATCAGCTGATGTTCTTAACAAACACAGAAGAAACGACATTATCATTATTATTTTTTTTTACGAATTAGACCACTGAGCTAATTATTCCTTGTTATATATACTATTCGGTAGAGTATTGATTTTATAGTAATACATACGCATTCTGCATAAATTAAAATATCATTTTTACGTCCAAAGTCCAGCTAGTATTAAAAAAAAGTGATCTAGGAGCGACAATTCAGACATTAATGGCCAATATTACAGGATATCATATAATACGTGTTAAAATTGCATAGGAAAAACAAACACTTATAAGCTGACGCAACTTACTTGGAACAAAAAATGAAAAACAAATTGGCAAGTGAGCAGCATAAGCACGAAACAACGGTTTTCTGTATATACTCGCGTACAGCTTGCTTCTAGTTTCCTTGGAGGTGAAACCTCTATATTCATGCGGCAAATTGACGAGTCTGGTGAATGACACATTGAAATACTTTATCTATCGCTACTATTCAAGTGCATGTAAGTTGACGTAAACAATATAGTCTTTGCATTGTTTCTTTAAGCGCACCAAAATATTATACAACACCGAGTGACACCTCCTTAATATGAAGGAGTACGTATAAATCAATAATTAAATAATTTGTATTTATTAAATAAATCTTTTAACTTCTACCTATCTCCTTCTACATATAGATATGAGCAAATTATACATAGAGGGGTGCAACAGTATTTCACACAAAACAAAACGAAGATTATATATACAACTATATATATTGCTAGATAGATAGTTATATATATATATATATATATATATATTGCTAGATAGATAGATAGTTGTGTATATATATATATATATATATATATATATATATATATATATATATACGTTTTTTACAAGGAAGTCACCACTTATCAAGGCCTGGAGGCCACTCGAGATAAGGGATTTTGTGTGTACAGTAATCAATGGGATAATATCGTAGTAATCGCTAGTAATGGAGATCTGATAAAGCGTCTTACTAAAGGGGCGGTTCAACAGGAATATGTTTATGTTCTGCATTTCAGTACAGTTGGGGAAGCAGGGATCTGGAATGGAATTCCAGACTCTAGCGATTCTGGGGAAGAAACTACTGGAGTAGAACGATATTTTACATCTAGGGATTTCTACTGTGTGGGGGTAGGATTTAGCTGCCTGTCGAGGGTGTCTACGTCGTGGGGGCACAAGTGTCTGCAGTTCGCCAGATCATTTACCATTAAAATACTTGTAGAACAGACAGCGGGATGCAACATTTCGTCGATAGGACCGAGGCTGAAGCTTAGATGCCAGTTCAGGGCCTCTCAGATTGGCGACTCTCTTTTGAACCTTGTCTAGGAGCGAGAGACTAGTAGCAGATTCACCAGCCCATATTTGACAGCAATACTCCATACATGGGCGAATGGTGGCCATATTGCGGCTGCCATTGAGGCTCGTCGATAGTTAGCACACTTCTATTAGCCACATTGATAAATATTGGTGGACATGAAATCCATATGGCTGTGTAATGTATATATATCTATTATATCTATAAAAGTGAACGTGTCTGTCTGTCTGTCTGTGTGTCTGTGTGTCTGTCTGTCTGTGTACATTTCCCTACGAAATAATTCTGTCAATTTTTAGTCTATAGACTCGAAATTTGAAATACCGGGTACTGAGATTTGGGAAAATCGATGTGACGGGTGTCAGCCAGAAATTTGGCTGTTAAGGGGTCAAATTTCAACGATTTGACCTTTAAGAACTCTACCAAACTCCTCCGACAATTTTGGGTCTAGACACTTGAAATTTTAGATATAGGTTCCTTGAACCTGGATCTAACTTAATAAAGTGATTAGAGCCCGAAACTATCAATTTTAAGGGGTCATAATAGGGGTCAAATTTTAAAAAATTAACCATTTTTTTGTTTTTTTGCTTTTTTTGCACAGCATACACCTCCAAACACCCGAGCAACGCCGGGAACCCCTGCTAGTATATATATATATATATATATATATATATATATATATATATATATATATATATATATATATATCCGACGCAGTATAGATTTCTAAAATCAAAATTGGAGCAGTAAAACCAGGTATATGATATAGCCGTCGGCTTGTTTTGTACTGTTAACTACATCGCCTTCAGCTCAAAATAACTATACAAAAATACATGATATTTTTCCGATTATACTTATGCACTTTAATGTGTTTCTTATTAGTTTATTTTTATGTTGCTGCCTTCATCACACAGACGTTTAATATCATCGATTTAACAAAGTCCGTTTCTCATTATTTTTATTGCATATATATTAATTACATCTAAGTCATAATTCCACTAGATTCGGTCTAGACAAATCGTCTACTAGAGGAACGTAAGGTCAATATAACAACATGAAGCATTTTCTAACCCCCCTCACTAGTTTTATGGATGACGTAACCATAGTGTGATATCACCGATATTCCGCAGTTTCCCGTTCTGTTTTCGTTTGAATGTGTGACTAGTATGCACACTAGTATTATTCATCTACTCTAAACGTTGAAAAGTAAGATAATTAGAATTAAAAGATAGCTCGTTTAAACCCATTTACAAATAAACTTATCGCATTTTCAAATAATTCATATCATAATACTAGATTAGAACTGTTACAACATTTGAAAAATGTTTACCAAAGAAAGAATGCAATGTTTCGAGGATGTAGAATGTTTTATATAAAATGCCTTACATCTACTTATTTAAAATGGTAATTTCTGTGTTCAGGTATCATTTTACAAAATCTGAGTATATGGAGGTTGACACCAATAAATACGTTTTATTTATAGTAATCAAAGAATATACTTGAGAAACCAGTGGTGTGTGCGATTGCGGACTTGATGTTTAACACTGTTCTCTTTACGTATACCAGCTGCCATATTTTTTTCGTTCCAAATCTTTGAACTAAATACTTCATTTTATTTTAATTTTAATTAACTTTTATATCATAACATACATTAAACTTTATTTTGAACTCTTTCCTTCACTTTCAGATGGCTTTATTTTATTTTTTTTATCTATTTACAAATGCATTTATTTGTTCCTTATTTACTGGTTCTATCTCCTCTCCTGTATTCCTATTTTTCTTTTCATTCACTTATTATTGCAATGTCTTATAATGGTGTATCTATCTATCAATCTATGTATCTATCTAGCTATGTAGCCCCGTACATATATATATATATATATATATGTATATATATATATATATATATATATATATATATATGTATATATATACATATATATATATATATATATATATATATATATATATATATATATATATAGTTAGTTAGTTAGTTAGTTAGTAATTTATGAAATATGTATGGCGATTAAGCTACACTGAATATTCGGTGTTTCATCCACTTTAGGATTCCTCAGGCTGAGGAATCCTAGAGTGGATGAAACGCCGAATATTCAGTGTAGCTTAATCGCCATATATATTTTAAAAATTACTAATTAGCTCTTCCTACGTATTGAGCACTTTTGAAGTAAATACTTAAAGTTTACGCATAAATCTATACTTTCGTATATTAATTTTATGTGAGTAAATGAAGTAGTTATATATATATATATATATATATATATATATATATATATATACATATATATATACATATATATATAGCAGTTAAAATAGGGGAATAAGATCGATTTATTAAGAGGAAACTAATCGCATCCGTATTATGTTACCTAGCAGCTTTTCTCCTCTTCTGATAAAAACGCATTATGCTTCGAAATGGAAATAAGAGTTATCATTTACCCTACATCCATAATTGATTTATACCCTTATTAGATAAAGGAATAATGCTTTAAATATATTAATATATTTTATATAGTCACCTTCTTTTGTTAATGATTTCTGTATTATATATATATATATATACATATATATATATATATATATATATATATATATGTATATACATATACTACACTTTAGATGTATCCTTAGATGTTGTACCTACCTGTACATTTTACCATACTATCCATTTCATTTATTTTCATTTCTTATCCAAATTTTTATGCCAGTGTTTCTATATTTGTATATTGGTGTGCAAGAGAGAATGCGTGTGTTATTCATAAACTACGATAAACTCCAAAATTTTTAACACCTGTTATCAATTTGTCGTCTGTTTGTTGAGATACAGAATAAATAAAAAGCCACCTATATATATATATATATATATATATATATATATATATATATATATATATACAGAGAGAAAGAGGGAGAGAGAGAGGGGGGAGAGAGACATGTAATCAATAATCTTATTATAAAGCATGAATATGTTTCTCTTCAATATCTGAGAACAAACGCCCCACTGACAAGAAAATGAAAACAAAGTTTAAGAAAAAATTATATCCATTCTGAAAGGAATTTTCATATTAACCCCATACAGAGTTTTATCACGAATAACGAGACGGAAATATATTGAAGTCTGTCTATTGAACGTAGGTGTTTCTACACAACGATATTATAGAAAATTTACTTCAGTATAACTAATCGAATACTCATAGCCTCAAAGTAATATGTGCCAGCGCATCGACATGTCCTATTTCAAACTTAAGTTTGGTAGAAAGATACGAAAAGCGTTTCGAAAGTAATGCCTCTTTAATTTTTATTTTGTCCAAATCGATTAGGGTGTATTACAACTTGCTTGTAACGATTAGTGAACTCCTGCATTCCGGAACCGGAACTTCCATTTCTCTGCTGCTGATATTGATAGTGTGAGACTCTAAGAAAGCAACCCCTATCATAGACTTGCATCACAAGCTTAGATGCTTCATTTAAGTTCTTCCATATGTGCCTGTGTCTGTGTGCAATACGAACTTGTATATGTTTGCCTATTTGTCCTAGAATTATGACGTACGAACCGGCGAAATGCACAACGAGCCAGTGCGGCTATCTTGATAAGATCAAAGTGTAGTATCTGTTTTTTCAGGTGCCGGACTAAAAGTAATATGGGGGCAACCCCACATATCAGACCATTGCTCTTTAAGCAACCAGTTTTGGTCAATATAGAGAAAATCATTCATACCAATTGTCACTATCAGTTCCACCTCAGGGGAGCTGGTCCGCCCTTTCCCCTCTCTCCACATTAAAAAAACGGCCTTGTACATAATTTGCTCTAGTAGGGAAGCAAATTTATACTAACCGCCCTAGTGCAGTGATACATGCAAAATTCAAGTTAACCATCGGGGAAAGTGGTGCTTGCTCTAAGGCTTTTGTGGTGAAGCATGTGCTTAAATGCTTATTTTGGACTATTTGATGATCTAAATAAAATTATATTCTATATAAATATGTAGTTACTCATGGAAATGAGACTTATATACATTTTATTCGATAATTTCTAAAATTTCTTAAAAAATAATACAATTAACATTTTTTATAAAATGTTAAATACTGAAATCTAACAAATATTGTGGTTGGACGTAATCAGTTCATACCTTATTGATGAACGCTACAAAATGATCAATATAATATTATATAGCTTTAGGACTATTGGGGTGACTGTTATGTTACTACTGATGCAAAAGGTCTTATGAAATGGAAAAATCATCGGCGTCTGAAATAATTATATATGTGGAATAACTCCTAAGGACGCAATTGGAAGGAAGAAATCGCTTTTAATATTCAAACAGGCACACGTTGGATCGATGTGCGGTCGATATCAAACTGTTAATCATTATATGGTCATTTTTAGCTTTTCCCATCGCAAGGTGACAGGAGCTCCTTGACTTTCATGTCGACTCTGTGACTTTCCCTTATCGATCGGAATCTCGCCTACTCAAGAGGCGCCGAATAACAGACAACCATTTATTTTGTCTAGCGCTTATTTAGATAGTATCCTATTTATTGGACATTCGCTTTCCGCATTTAACTGCCCGTCTTGTTCATCATTACGATCCTGTACTTGAGCTTATTCTGGGTTTGCGGCTAACCAATACATGTTGTTATGAATTACGTGTAATTTAGTTCGATTTCCGATTTACTTTAAATTAAAATTTAAAAAAAACATCAGTTTACATGCAGTCTTGTGCAAGTGCATTTTTAATTTGTGTAATTTATAGATGATATGGTGTTGATTCTTCGCTTACCACCATTTTTAAAAGAAAGATAAAAAAGGAAAAATATTTTTATACTCATCACTTACAGCCTAATCTGAACCACGCACGTATTTCATTTCCATTTAAACATTGTTGCATTATATTCTTAAATAAACTTCTTTCAAAAATCTATTATGATACAGTGGATAACAAACACTTGCATTCTATATCAACTAAGTTTTGTCAGTTCACTCATGATCCAGTGTTATACATATATATATATATATATATATATATATATATATATATATATATATATATATTGACTGTTTATTTACAGACATTAGTGCTTACATATATGCATACATGTTTCGGTGAAGCCTCTATTAAAAGAGACCTGCCTCATCAGATCTAAGAGCGAAATTTAGTCAGTAAGTTTTCTCCTTTGGTCTGACGAGGTGTGTCTCTTTAAATAACGGCTCCAACGAATCATATATGCACATATGTAATTATCATGTTTGTATAACAGACATGCAATATCCCCGCTCTGTGCTTCATTGAACACTTATTAATAAACTCGTGGGTTTGATAGGATTTATATCTATGAAACTAATCTATACAACAATTCATGCATCTATATAAATATATGTGTTTATGTGTGTGATTGTAAATATTTATAGGGCAATATGCTTAATCATTCATAATTCACTCTTTATATATAGGGAATCTTTTATTTATGACGCCCGGTGTATGTTTAATATAATTATATATGCATATATATATATATATATATATATATATATATATATATATATATATATATATATATATAGTAGAAATGGTAATTAATAAAAACCTGAAGAAAGTGCTCAATACTTTTGTAGAGCAAATATGCGTTTTATTTTTTATTACCGTTTTTTTCTGTTTAGTTACATTTTTATTTCAGCTACGCGACCGTTTTTTGGCCGGGCTGTAGCCTCCTCAGACTTAAGAGAAAAGGTATTTTATGGTGGAATGAAGGAATGAATGATATAAGAGAGGGCTGCGAGAAAAGCGGAAAGAGAAAAGGGAGAAGGTGGGTGTGGGTGCGTAGCTTGGTCGCTCGGTAATACTTTAGTTTTGGAGTTCAAGAACATTAGGTGGTTGTGGGGGGTCTGGGAAGTTCATCTCTGGTGTGGCTAAGGACATAGGGATATATGGAGGGGAGAGGGAGATATGTAGGGGTAAGAAGAGGGTGGTTACTTTAAATTTCGGGTTCTAAGGTTTAGGTTGTTGGCAACTCGTTAGTGAGAGGAATTCTTGGTAAGTTTGTCTTGACCTGTTGGGTGTTCGCTTAGGGATGGGAGGCGGGGGCCTATGATTCGGTTTATCTATTTGATTTGATTTTTTTATTTGCTGTTAAGTGCTTTGAGAAGGTTAGCCTTGGGCCGTACGCGCGAACACATGCATACGCGCATACACACACATACACATAAATTAACGCGCACATGTATGCATATATCTCCGCCTCGACATGTAAGCACGCGCATATGCATACATGCATACATATACACCCGCATTGCTCCCGTTGACCTCAATTGACCTTAAAGTGTTAAGTTGAGTATATATATAAATAGAACTGCATATATATATAAATACAACTATATATATATATATATATACATATATATATATATATATATATATATATATATATATATATATATATATATATACCAATAAATAACCAAAAATATATATTCCTAATACCAACATGTTGTACATCATATACACGATAAGATGAACAACTTCTTGGAATTTAAAAAATAGTTTTTGTCATTTATTTATTTACTAGCGAGGATACACAGCGTTTTCCGAATGTGCGACGTAGTGTTATAATGCCCCTTCTTGTAAAAAAACTGGCCAGTTGTATTATGAAAAAATTAAAGTCTTTGGACAATTTTTTTATATGCTTCCTGCGAAAGATCGAGATTCGTCACGTTCTGAGGCGGATGTCACTAGTTTTTTTCAAGAGATACAAACACACACACATTTTGCCCTTTATATATATATATATATATATATACATTTAAATGTATATGTATATATACATTTATACATGAATAGATATGTATTAACAAGTATATGTATATACCTAGTATATTATGGTATATATGTATAATATAATTCTCAGTCAACATATTAATGTATAGGTCGAATTAATTCGACCTTGCAAGCGAACTAAAGATTCTGGACAATTGGTACCATATTATCTATATTTATGCGTTATTATTATAATTATTAATGTATCCTATCTTAAAAGTTTTACTCGCTCATTTTTTTTCTCTAATTGTTATGTAGCGTGGTAGATATGGAGGCAACATATTAGAGAATATAACGGGGACGTATATATCGGAGGACGAGACTTTTATGTGACACTGTTACACAGCGACGACGACGTCGTTTGTATGACGGCGTAAACGGCGGAGACAGTTACTGTTAATATCATTATTAACAGAAAACATGAATATGAGAAGATAGATGTGGAATACAGTTCTGTTGACATGAGAGAATGAGATACATTATAAAAGATTGCAGAAGGGACACATTTATAACAGACGCTGAGACATTTATATTCTTGGTACATCATGACGACTGTGATGAATAGTCTCATCTGATGATACGAAGCTGAGAGATATGATGCACATATAGAGTGGAGACAGTGAGTCTTTATTCATCCAGCTGGCTGAGTGATCAATCAGAAAATTCGAGCTTGTACGACTACATGGTCTCCACCACCCCCTTCGCTGCAAAGGCCATCAGCCCCGACTATGTCATCTCTCTAACTAACTGGAACCCGTCTCCATATATTGGAATCCTCCCTTCTTTATGACGTCAAAGGCGTGGTCAAACAAGTTGACTTCCTCACGTTTTAAATTACACGTGTGTTTGAACATGCATCCACACGCCTCTGGTAACAAAGAAATTCCTAAATTAATCGTTTCACGTCAATCCTATTAGTCAATTATTCTTTCTAAACTGCATTGTTCATATCTAACTCTGACATAAATAATATTTGGTTATTTCCAAGCACAATGGTAATTGTTCTACATTCCTAGGATTGCAGTATGTATTCTTTTTACACTTTTCTTACTGGGGTCGATTCTAACCTTTTCCAAATATCTTTGTCAAAGTTACCTAGTTTCGTCTTTTACTTAATCGGGACTGTCCCTTTTTACATAACATAATTATTATTATAAAAGATTATAAATCAATTATATAAAATTATATAATATCGATATTGTATATTATCCCGAGTCCTTTAGGTCAGAGAGATATTTATAAGGTTTATGTCTTCAAACCTTACTTGTTCTGGATATGATGGTTTATAAGCTCATCGTAATGTAAACAAACAGGCTAGTAATCTAATTATTCCGAAGACGATCCCAACTTATCTGATTCTTTCCGTCTTTATCCATCACTTTCCTAATTCACTCGTTCTATTTTTAGAGGTCCTGGATATGACCTTAAACTATATCCAGTGGTGAGGCCCCATCTTGCGGGCTTTTGGGAGTGTGGAGCCACCTTTTAATTGCCATTGCTCCCAGGGCCACTCTGACCCGGAGTGGTAGTACCTGTTAGGGTCCCAACTATGGGTTAAATAGAAACCAACTTAAAAAAACAAATATACTCTATTAAAAAAATTTCTTCAAAATCACTGGATTCGGCATTAAATAACCTGAAAAGGGTTGCTATGCCGTAAAACAAAAACAACCAACCAACCAAATCTATTTTTAGACGCATTTTCCACTCAATTACCTACCTATAAATTTCTATTTATTCATTCTTTTTTTCCGAATTAAACAAAATGTTAACCCGTGACCCATTTTTATTACTTGCACTATATTAAAACTTGACAGTTTAGGCCATCATTCCCGGATTATATTCTCATGAAATAGAAACTATGGCTCTCGTGATTATTTTATTAATTGATCGAATCTTTGGTGCTGTCTTTATTGTGACTATGAACACTGCTCACTTTAAATTAAATAAAAGTATATATTTTCATTGATACAAAAGTCTTTTTTTTAAGAACTACAGGTTGGAGAGAATATTTATCGATAACATGTCTTGATCTTATAAAATCTCTTACTGCCCGAAAATCTGTTCAAATAGACTCATTTCAACATACAGTATTAAAATAAATATTTTTCCTAATATATCCCAAATGAATATATACTATCTCTGATGATCTACGATAGTTAAACATGGGTTCTGACATCTCGCCAAAGTGAAATCTTGACAGTTGCACAAAAGAAGATGGAGAGGATAATTTTAGGCATCACTCTACAAGTCAGAAAGACAAACACCTGGATCCGCCAACAAACAAGAGTTATTAACATCAATACTGCCATCAAAACACCCAAACACAGATGGGCAAGACACGTAGCTAGACAACGTAACAACAGATGGTCCATCACGGCAACAGAATTGACACCTCGTGAACATGAGGGGCAAAAGGAACGACCAGGAACGAGTTGGAGGAAGTGCTTAATGCACACATTGGTTTCACATGGTAGCGGATATAGACAAAGATAGATAGCTAAAGTCCAAGGAGTGGTTCCACATTGAGTAATAAGACCCTTATTGATATTTCATATTCAGCCCAAATTAACGTTTTATTTCTTGGGTGAGGCGAAATATTTGACATTTAATTGCATGTTTGATCTGGCATTAGATTTTTCTTTATAAATAAATGTGTGTGTGTGTGTCTGTGTTTATGTGTGAAACCTTGTCGATACACACATTTAGACAAGTTTTCAAATGTAGACACCCAGGACTCCACATTATACGCACAGTACGTCGCAAAGGGCATAAAGGTAAGGAATAACCAGATTCGTGTTTTTTTTTCCGCTGAAACAATGACATTTAATTCCGGGGTATCTTCCGAATAAAACGTTATCATGCTTCCTCCTTCTTAATTCTGTCGTCTCGAACGTCCTGCAAACGTTCTTTATATATTTTTTCACTAATTTAGTGTCACTTCACACATTTTTTGACATTTGCATACAGCCGCCATACGCACATTTGCGCCCTGTGTGCATATATATGTATATATATATACGTTATATATATATATATATATATATATATATATATATATATATAATATAAAGAGAGAAAGAGAGAGGAGAGTGAAAGAAAAAGCATGAAAGAAAGATAACAGCTATATATATGTCTAATACTATATAATTTTATGCAACGCTGAAAATATAATAAAGTTTATCTGAAGAGACTTCGTTTAAAAATCAATATCACAATTAAATAATTATGCTATATGTATGCAAAGGCGTTTCTTTATGCACGTGTTTTTTTTGTAAAAGAAATACACGTCATTGCATTATCTATTAACTTAATCATATATTGCTTCCTGGGCAAAATCTTTGGTTTTCACGGATCACAATTATGTACTTGCATTTGCTCCATTTATTTCGGTTTCTTTGAACAGAAAAAACGGACGTAACTGATAGAGTGACAATTGTTTCTACAACGCTGCCAATCAAAGAGGTCACTATGGATCACGGTGTTCAGATATTTTTCAGACCTTAACATTTATATTTTTTTGAGTGGCATGTTTATTTTGTTGTATGGCGCAAGACCAGACTAAAGCTTATTTGCTTGTGATATTAAAACAACTGTAGTGTGTATCTATATCTTATTACGAACTATGTATGTGCAGCTAAATATTTCCAATAAACAATACCTATCATTTTATATATATATATATATATATATTATGAGAATAACAGAAAATTAAAGTTAAATCAACTTTATGACAAGCATTCACTTAAAGACAAGATAAAACTATTCAGACCATAGTAATTCAAAACTTACTGCTTTTCGCCAAGAAAGAAAAGAAAAACAATGTACACACAAGAAATCTCAACGAATATTTCGTATATTTATTTGCTCCATTAATATGTATACGTTTTTCTGATATATTTAAGAATCCCATTGAATAGATAGAAAAATAGATAGATAGAAAGATAGTTCGATAATAACTAATTAACTTTTAACAATGTTAATTACCAAAACACACACACACACACATATATATATATATATATACATATACATATATATATATATATATATATATATATACAAAAGTGAAATGATCTGTCTTTGTATGGGTCTGTGTGTGTACATTTCCCTACCACACTACTTTGTTAATTTTCAGTCTTCAGACTCGAGATGTGAAATAAGGGGTAATGAGATCTGGGAAAATCTTTTTAATCGGTTTTCTGGCCAGTAATTTGCTTATCAATGGGTCAAAGTTTAACGATTTTATATTTGAAAACTGTACTCAAATCCTCCGTCAATTTTGAGTCTATACACTTGAAATTTTAGATGTAGGTAAGGTGGACATGGATCAAACTTTTGTATTGTATTTGATCCGAAAACTACATATGGTAAGGGATAAAAAATTTTGAATAATTACCTTTGCGGTCTTTACCAAATTACTAAGCCAATTTTTAGTTTAAACATGGGAAATTTTACATAAAGTGTACTCAGGCATAAGGCAAGCTTTTATTTAAGTTTTTGCCTTAGATTTGGCTGCCAAACTTTTGAAAAAGTAAACTTTGCGGTCTCTAGCAAATTACTTGGCCAATTTTCGGTCTGAATATTTGAAATGTCACATAAAGCGTAATCAAATATGCAGCAAATTTTAGATTTAGGTTATCCAGACATGAGTAAAACTTTTTTAATATTTATGTACATATGCACATAAAGTTATGAACAGTACATAGGTCCCGAACAAAGACGGACCGAACTTACCCTTCACCGGACTATCAAGTCATGTGAAATCTTCTTATCATTTTTATTTTACCTCCTATTCCCCTTACCTCACCCTTTTTTTAACCAAGTAAGATCTGTGACTTACTTGTAGTTTCATTAAATACTTTTACATGCAAAATCCGATCCCGCATTTTGCTAATTCCTGCCCTCTGATGAGAAGGAGAGTATTTCTTCGAAACTCTGCGAATTAAGGACTATCCATTGATCTTGTGCTTCCTTTTTAAAATTAAATATGTTTTAACTCTTTTTCAAGATGTCTTTTAACATGTTTTATTAATCATTTGTTCATATCTATATATATATATATATATATATATATATATATAATTTTTATTTATATAAGCAAATATTGCATAGTCGCTAGACTGTACATGCTAATGTTTCGCGCAATTGGTTAGCAATATCAAAAAGTCCCTGTAAGCTTATGTACCATCTGATTCTCAAATGGAAGAAATGGAATATATATATATATATATTTATAAAAATAAAAAAAATCACATTTAAAAAGGAGGGTTGTAAGTTAAGTGACATTTTATACTTCAGTATATATATATAAATATATATATATATATATATATATATATATCCTTCATAAGTTTTTCTCTTCTTTTTCCTTCGTATCATGATAATGATAATGACTGGCACTTAATAATAAAACGATGGATATTGAGGTTTAAATGGAACAAAAAACAATCGGAAATCCATCGTACAGAAAGCACTGGATATTCGAAATTTACAAATAAACAGTTGTAAAGACCAGTCAAGTATATTATGTATAATTGTTTTTAATAAACAGGTATATTTTAAAGAATATATATATATATATATATATATATATATATATATATATATATATATATATACGTGTATATGTGTGTGTATACCACATTGAAAAATGAGTAAATAAGCGTATATGTTGTAAGTGTCTGTATTTTTGAGATGAGGTGTTTTCATTGATTGAGATTGTCGGACTGACTTCCTCGTCTTGGTTGTTATTGTCACCCATCAGTACAAACCAAATGATAAGCCTAGATGTTGTTAGACTGTTCACTAAAGTCCCAACTAGTGAGGCACTAGCAGTAATTCATGACAAACTAGCTGCGGACCTCTCCATAGAAGAGCGCACATGTGTACCATTGCCAAACTTAATGGAAATGCTGACATTCTGCATAGAAACAACCTACTTCAGAATGGGTACTGACCTATATCGAAAAGAGGATGGACTAGCTATGGGCTCGCCATTATCACCAGTGATGGCGAACATATACATGGAATACTTCGAAGACATGGCCTTAGGTCCAGCTCCCTTAAAGCCAACCATGTGGCTAAGATACGTTGATGACACCTTCATACTCTGGCCCCATCAGGAAGACATCCAGGCTCTCCTAGACCATGTGAACTCAATAAGACCATCGATACAGTTCACAATAGAGAAAGAAAAAGATAACCAACTGGCCTTCCTTGATAAACTCATATCACGCACAGAGCATGGTTTTAAGACATCCGTATATCGCAAGCCTACCTTCACAATACCTAAACATCAACTCCCATCACCCATACAGTATCAAACATGGAATCGCACCCTGCTCACAACATCGAGCAAAGACAATAAGTAGCGACACCATTACATACCACCAAGAAATGGTCAGGTTGAAGAATACCCTCCGTCGTAACAACTACCCCGATAGCATACTATCCACCAGACGTGTTAATAGTATAAGAGAGGAAAATGAAACCCAAAAACCTCCAACGGTCTGCCTACCATACATACATACGAGGCATCTCCGAAAAGATTCAGAGAATATGTGCCCCTACAACATCAGGACGGTATTCAAAAGCGAGTCAACACTCAGACGACACCTGGTACGAGTGAAGCCCCGCATGGATGAGAACGTGACAAAAAACTGCATATACTCCATCCCATGCAGTTGCAGAAAGGTTTAAAAGGGGGAAACATGCCACCCCCTTAAAGTAAGGGTGGAAGAACACCGAAAAGCGGTAACTAAAGGGGAGACGGAAAAATCGGGTATAGCCAACCATGTCAGGATTGAGAGGGGGGCCATCGCCCCCTATGGGATGAAGTAAAAATAATAAACAGAGAGACCCACTGGAAAGTGAGAAAATTAAAGAAACAGCTCAGATGCTCGGACATAACAACCTACTGAGCAAACCAAGCATAGAGCTGAATGCAATTTGGACACCTCTGATAGAGCGAGAAAACCTTGAATAACAACATAGGTTTAACATTAACAAAAACCAACTAAGAATTGTCCTAGTGACATATGGCCGAGTGGTCCTAGACTTTGTATCAAGGTCACAGTTACCCAAAGGTGCTCAGTTCAATCCTGAACGAAGGCAGTGAAAAAAGTAACATTGAAAACAGAGAATCAGCAACTATGTCACAAAGCCTAGCTGGAGTCCGAACACGGTACCCCCGTAATAATAATAAAGGGTTGGGTTCGAGACTCATAACAAACGGTTCACCTGACGAAGGCCGGAGGGCAAAACGGCTGAAACGTTGTGACAATAACAACCAAGATCAGGAAGTCAGTCCGACAATCTCAATCAAGCGTATATGTTATTATTAATAACGACAATAAAGATAGAAGTTTTTTTTTTATTTTCTGCTGCATTAAACAGGCACCCGGGAACAAAAAAAATGTTAGGTATGTTTTTGGAAATTGTATTTATCAAGTAGCAGAGGTGAGCGCATCTAGCCTTGTTCATTGGTAAAATAAGCTCTAATATATTATAATTCATCTAGAGTTAATATTTATTATTATAGAACCAGTCCACTATTTAATATTACATTTTAACATAAAATAGAGTACTGATTTGAATTTTTCATAAAAAGTAACTTCAGTGCCACGCGCTAGAATCGAATCCAAACATTTAGCGATCCAGCCGTGTTTTCTACCGATTGAGCTACCAATAGACATCTAATAAATATTGAAAATTTAATCACTACAAGCTTTGAATGAATTAGCTCGTGCGCAAAAGTAATAAAAATATATCAACTACTTTAAATGAACAATTTGTATTTCAACTTGCCACCATCTATGTATACGCGTTTTTCGTCCATCCAAACAAAGATTTCCATCGTTATAAACCATCGTTTGTGTATGATTTTATTTCCTGGTAATTGCCGTGCTATATGATTAGTAATTAAAGCAGTTATCGATATAATATTTTCACACACTTAAATCTATTGTTTTATTTACGTAGACGATCGAGCTCTATTCTAACCCCTAGAATTTTCATGAATGTTTGTCCGATAGTATGACAAAATTGTTATATAAGGTCAGCATGTTGATATCTGAAAATTGATAAATGTTACTTAGTATTGAATATTTAATCCAGCTTCCTACGAGGAGAGCAGAATATTTAAACATGTCTAAACTTTTTTTGTAAGTTGTACATTCAGTGCATGCACGCGAAAAGAGTTGATATGCATACTTATATACTTAATTCAAACAGAATTTAATTGAAACTAAGATAACAATCCTGTGTTAAAATAATTACCACATTTAGTTCAGCCACAGTTGTCTGTATTGATCGTAGAATAATTTAATGGCTTGGGGTTGAGCAATTAGTTTATTGGTGATCAATGACATGCATTCTCACCAGGCCACTTGCTGTGATTACCAGGTTACGCTAATTACACCTGTCAGAGGTTATTATTTTTAAATTAATGGAATTTTCTCTTCGGGCAAAACGAATGCAATTTCTCTTTCAGGTAATTTGGATATCTACACTGCTATGCCAACAAACCGACTTGTGTCGTTTTCTTCGGAAAACTATGGAGTTATCTTTCACAATGTTAGTTAATCAGTATTATAATCTCTGTAATGGTAAAATTCTCTGATAACTTTTCGTTTTTGTGTTTGTGTAAGTTGCGGACATAAAAATGACTTACTCAGTATGATTTAATTCGATAATCGTTTTTAATTGAAATGAAATGAAACCTTTTTCGATCGTCGCATGTGGATTCGACTTTTTCGTATAAAAAAGAAGCGAACAGATACGCAGCAAATAATACTGCCCCGCACTGAAAATTGACCTCATTAAGTCGTCGTGTACGGGCACCTCGTAATTCTTAATCTTACTTAAATAAATTCAAACATGTTTCTGTTAAACATCGCACGTTTATTTTTTTCCAACTGCGTGTCAAGGCTTCGGGTTCAATACTTGCTACATACCTACCAAAACTTTTTTTTAAAACAAACACCCGTGCAACGATTTTTAATTTGATTTACCCAAAAACACACACACCTCCAAACACCCGGGCAACGCCGGGTACCCGCCGCTAGTAAATAATAAAAACAAATTACTTCGTAAACCTTTGTAAATTAAAAGATATGGACGCATCAAAAATTCCAATAGGTGACTATTTCTTTTTTAAAATTTTAGTAAATATTTCCATTCATATTATATTTTTCTAACAAATGCACTTATACTTTGGTACAAATAGTGTGGAGAGTATAACTACGAATAAATGATATTTAAATTATTGTATTTAGCATTTCATTTTCGGGTATTAATATAATAATATGATAATATAATAAAAGATAGCGTAGAAAGCTATCCCGACTAAAATTATATAACCTCCATAGAAACGCAGTGAAATATTTTGTGTAATAAATTCCTATTTTAGTTATGCAAATTATTTAGATTTGAAAATAAAATGTCAGTCTACGTATTCACGTTTTATTTCGTATTGTTTAATTTTACCATCATTACACATGAAGTCTGTTTTTAATAGCATCAGAAGCTGTAATTTTTTTTTATATATTTTCTCTTCGCCGAGAAAAAAAGACATACACGTTACGTATTAGGATTAACAGTAGTAATCTTGAAGATAAATAGATACCAGACACTCGATCAAAACGCACGCACGTGATTTCGTGTAGAGCACAAACCTATGACCGAGCAGAATCTATTTTGATTCACCTATTTTGGATTGCAAACCGTGCTTATTTGACGTTAAAATCAAACCGTTATTCTTTTCCGCGTGGAGCGACTCTTTCTATGTAGGTGGCACATGCTAGTCCTGGCCCCTTTACATCTAGTCTCTGAACGCCTAATAAATATAGCTCGAATCTTAAATTGGTTAAATATGTTTCAACATTTTCATTTTTCTTTGTTTAATGTTATTATATTTGTGCATATTGTTGTCTCGTGAAAATATAATGCAGACAAATAAGTTGGTCGTGGCGAATGTTAACGACAGACAGAAACAGAGAATGAATCAATCGATATGATTATTGTGACAAAGGTACAAGCATTAAAGATTCAAATATAATAACTATGGAAGTCGAACGTATCCATATCCGAACGCTCACTTGTCGTCTTTCTATATTAGTCTCAAATCCCATATTTCATTGAGCCGAGCTGTATGTATAATGGGTGATAACTAAACGTTTGTGGTGACAGGTTCCCCCATTAGACTACTTTATCCTGAACGAATTTTTTGTTTGAATATTGCTTATCGGCTATGTCCTTTTTTTCCAAGTATATATATGAGGTTGTCTGCATTTTTCTGTGGTTCGTATTTCTTTTATTAATCACAGATAGGACTTTTTTATTCAATTTCGGCTTTAATGTGACTGCTGCCAGTTTTGGGTAATTTGGGAAGATTTTATTTTAAATGTGTCGTACAACACTTCCATCGGAATTTCATTTCTTTCCACTGTTTCAATATATTGTGTTCTTCACTAATTTATGTATTTACACATAAATTCTTTCAATCATATAAATCGTTTTTCAGATGTTTTTTTAATAATTACACAATCGTCTTAAAAACGTGACCCGCTCGATTGTTTTGAGGGAAAACTGCACCTAATAACTTAAACATTTTATTTTATACTTTCGAACAATTTGTTTCTTTTGACAATAAACTATGAAAAAATTGATCGCACTTCCTGTCCAAACGTCATTATTACCGATTATAAATATTACACTACATAGCTATCTCGCATTATTTGTAAAATAATCAGAAATATCTAGATACTTTTTGCGTATGTAATCTTTTGTATTACCCAAACCTTTTTTAATGTATCAACGAACTTTTTAGTCTCACAATAAGTATTATGAGTAAGAATGGTCATATGTTCTATTGCAAATGACTTACCTCATTCTAAAAATTATTTTTCCAGTGAACATTTTCCTATGATCACTTTCTATAGTATTTGATACATCGAATGTGTTTAATACTTCGTCTAAATTTCTTGTGAATTCTTATGTAATCTATGTCAAAAACACTTGTAAACTTTTTTTTAAATTTTTTTAAATTTTTTATTTACATACTTTGTGGACCAGGCGCGAACGCAGACCCCACAATTTTTATGAATCATCATTATGCTAGATCAAACGTACCCATTCCTGTGTCTCGATACATCTTCTATCATTATATGTAATCAGTTTTTAAAATACTCGACTATATAGGAGCCTATTCGTGACCACACACACACACACACACACACACACACTCAGCTTTATATTATATATATATATATATATATATACAAATATGTACATATATATATATCTTCTCTACAACTATATGAATGCAACTTTGTGTCTGTGTGAGTTCATTCCTTATAGACTCCGAAATGGCTGAACAGATTTTATTTAAAATACATAGAACATTAGTGTATACGTCTAGAAATGATCTTAGTAAGTATTGTCTCAGAATACCCTCGATAGTTACCGATAATCGATAATCGAAGCGTTATTTAAATTTATCTATCATCGATAAAGTCATTTTTCCATGTCGTCGCTTAGCATCAATGATAGAATATCGGACCGTGAAAAGTCTACTGTAAGTAAGATGATAGTTTTTTTTTTTCAAAATCCGCACGTAAATTTCTTCTTTTTTTTATTAATTGCAAAGAATTTTAAACGACATGAAGATCTTCATGTTTTTTCTTGACGTGGCTTGTAGGTTCAAACCTCGAAAATAAATTTCTTTAGACTTTATTCGTTAACTGGAAAAAAGTTTATTTATAAGATTGAAAAATGCACGTGTGTGTATATATTTGTAAAATATCAATTATTTTTGCAATATAAAACTCGAATATTACGGAAATTTTATTAAGCTTCATAATTGATCATAGAAAAAACAAAATCGTAAAAAAGCAAAGATGATTTCTTCGTTGAATTAAAATATACATTTGAATTTCACTCAAGTCACATGAAATAATAAAACTTCAAATAAAACTTATTTTAACTGAGTTTGCTTTAAACTAAGTGTTTGGTATAAAATGATTATTTTCTTTAATGAAAAATTCATAGACGGCAATATCTCAAGCAATTGTACGCTGGCACGTTGCAATAATTGTGTGGGGCTACGTTGATCAGTAAGGTGTACATATTACCAGATATAGATAAAAATAATCATTAAAAAAGCATCAAAGCAACCCCGAGCAAGGTCCGCTAATACTACTAGTAAATTACCAATAGTTAGTTTTATACGTACACACACAAGGGGTTCATAATACACAATCATTAGTGCATTAGAAACCGATTCATGCTAGTCAAAGATTTCGAACCCTTCCACAAAGTCAACGTTGACTCCATTAATAAGGAACATACTTCAGGGCCATTGTTCGACCGCCGCGAAATTAAGGGAAATGTAAACATTAATGAAGCCTAACGTTTAATACGGACAATCTTAAAGTGAGCAAGTAACAGGAAGTCGCGATCTCGTATACAAAGCCAGGTGAGAGA